>NC_133162.1:78478333-78785166 GCF_040802235.1 Manis javanica | reverse complement strand
GAGATACTTGGGAACCCAGAGGTCTTTTGGCAAGTTTCATAATCTCAGTCCCTGCTATAGCAATGTGGTCATTTAGATCCCCCGGATGAATCCCTCAGCAGACAAATAAAACAATAGATACAATATAAGAAACACCTTTTCAAATGTAATAATGAGCTAGCACAGAAGTGTGAAATCCACAGAGTGATTTGGAAATATCAGGGGCCAATAGTGATCCTGTGAAATCTTGACTTTATAAAATTTGGGAAAACTCTTTTCAGAAAAAGAATAATGAATTTTAAAACCAAAAATGAGATTCAGCATCTTGGAAAGAGCCCACACAAATGGAGATTGCTGACACTTATGTTTCATTAGCTTCACAGTAAATCCACTTCTGGAAAGTATCAAACCTATAAAAAGTGTATTGAGTGTATGATTTGAGATGACAATAAAGATATTGATAAACTTTAGATATTCTCAAATATGTATATTTAAATAGCTAAGAACCAAGAATAGAACATAGAATATATACCTTTAAAAAAACAAGTAGAAGGAAATAAATGGAGTCATATTGTAAGGCACTCCATCCAATTGAGACACAAAGAGAAGATAAGAAAGAAAAAAGAATGAGGCAAATAGAAATTGCATAGTAAGATTGTAGGCATAAATCCTAGTCACACTAAATATGAATGGACAAATATATCCCCAAAGTATGAGAATCATCAGTCTAAGTGAAAAAAGAAAAACCAAATCCAACTGTATAGTCTTTAACAAGAGATAACTGTAAAACCTAAAGATTCGGAATAATTGAAAGCAAAAGAAGGAATAAAATGCATTAGAGAAAGAATAACCTGAAAAGTAAATTTTACACTTAATACTACTTATAGTAGCCTCAAATATATATAAAGCAAGAGTTGCCAGAACAAAGAGAAATTGACAAATCTACCTTATTACAGGAATATTTTAACACAGCATCTGTAAGTAATTGATACAAAGTAGCTATCACATCTAACAAATGGTGAATACACATTTTTCTCACATAGGAAACATTTATAAAATCTGACCACATATTGATCATAAAGCTGTCCTCAACAAATTTCAAAAATTTGTATCATATAGACCACATATTTCCAAACACAGCATAATTACATTAGAAATTAATAATGAAAAAGATAACTTAAAACAAGTTTTAAATTTATAAAAACAAATTTCGAAGTAACTCATGGGACAAAGAAATCGAAATGAAAATTAGAAAACATTTGTAAATACAGGTAATTTTAAAAACTATGTGTTACCTTCATGGTACTTAGAAGGAAATCTATAGCCTGAAATGCTTACAGGAGAAATCTCAAAATTAACGAGTTAAGCATCCAAAATATGAAATTAGAAAACTAACAGCAAAAATATAGAAGAAACAACACAAATATAAGAACAGAAATTAATGACATAAAAACAAACATGATAAATCAATTATCTGCAAATGTTAATAAAATAGGCAAAGATTAATCAAGAAAAGGAGGTATTGCACAATGAAATTGGGAATGGAAAAGAAAATAGGAATAAGGAATATAACTAAATATTGCAGATGTTAAACTAATAACAAAGAAATGTTATGAGTAATATCATGGCAATAAAAGATGAGATGGAAACATATATACAAAAATGCAATTTATTAGAATTGTTTCCAGATAAAAATAGAAAACTTTACTAGTTGCTAGCATTCTTTCATGACAGCAACACCAGACCCTAAATGGCCTTTGGGCTGATTTCTGTCAAACATTGAAGATCAGATAATTCCACCACACATATATTTTTCCAAAGAATAGAAAAAGATGAAAGCACATCCTAACTCATTTTATGAGGTATCTGATGCCTGATACTAAGATCAGACAAGGAATTGCAGGAATATAAAGCTACAGCTCAGTTTTCCTTTATAAACTGAAATTTAAAAATCCTAAACAAAATGCTATAAAGAACTTAAACTACTTTAAAGCAAAATGTTAAAGAATCATACATCATGAACACTTTGGGATCATTCTAGGAATACAAAATTAATTTAATTTTTGAAATCGATGAATGTGATGCACCATAGCAGTAGATGAAAGAAACGAGACTGTACACTCATGTTCAGAACGCAAAGATCTGTTTGATAAAATTCAACATCCATTCATGATTTAAAAACTAGACAAAACAAAATAAAACTTGTAGTGAAGAATGAGAGGAACATCCTAAATAATGAGCACATGACAAAACCTATAGCAAATTACATGTGAAAGTGTGTAAGGCATTCTCTTTAGGATCAGAAAATAACAAGAATACCTGCTTTGACCTTTCCTATTCAGTAATATATAAAGGGCTTATCCAGTGCAATAGAAGAAAAAAAATAAAAGTTAAAAAGATTGGAAAGTAGCAATATCAGATGGCCTTATTTGCAGATGTCAGGACTTTATAGAAAACCCCAAAGAACCTGCAGATACATTTTAGAACTAACAGAAGAATTTACACATTTGCTGGATTAAAAAAAAATCAACACATAAGATTCAACTGGATTTATAAGAACCAACATATGCAATGATAAAATATAATTTAAAAAATACTATACTGAAAACTACAGAAAAGCAAAAGATGTTGAAGGCAATATTCAAGATGACCATTACTTGGAGGGACAGGTGAAGTGCAAGTGGGGAAGAGCACATAGGGGGTTTCTAATGCATTTATAAGCGACTGTTCCTTAAGCTGAGTGGTAGATTTTATTTTTCTTGTTTCACTTGTGAGACAGTCTGTTTGTGCTTTTTTCATGTATGACTTATTTTTGCTATTATTTTTATTACAAAAGCAGCTTATACTCTTTATGTATGGTAGGTCTTGCAATTATTTTTTTTCTTATTTATTTGTTTGTCTATTTATTTATTTATTTTTATTAAGGCATGATTGATATATACTCTTATGAAGGTTTCATGTGAAAAAACAATGTGATTACAACATTTACCCGTATTATCAAGTTCCCACCCATACCCCAATGCAGTCACTGTCCATCAGTGTAGTAAGATGCCACAGATCCACTATGTGCTTTCTCTGTGTTATACTGTTCTCCCCGTGATCCCCCACACCGTGTGTGCTAAACATAATACCCCTCAATCCCCTTTTCCCTCCCTCCACACCCACCCTCCCAAACCCCTCCCTTTTGGTAACCACTAGTTCCTTCTTAGAGTCTCTAAGTCTGCTGCCATTTTGTTCCTTCAGTTTTGCCTCGTTGTTATACTCTACAAATGAGGGAAATCATTTGGCATTTCTCTTTCTCTTCCTGGCTTATTTCACTGAGCATGATGTCCTCCAGCTCCATCCATGTTGTTGCAAATGGTAGGATTTGTTTCTTATGGCTGAATAAGTATCCCATTGTGTATATGTACCACATCTCCTTTATCCATTTATCTACTGATGGACACTTAGGTTGCTTCCATATCTTGGCTATTGTAAAAAGTGCTGCAATAAACATAGGGGTGCATATGTCTTTATGAATCTGAGAAGCTGTATTATTTCGGTAAATTCCAAGGAGTGGGATTTCCAGGTCAAATGGTATTTCTATTTTTAGTTTTTTGAGGAACCTCCATATTGCTTTCCACAGTGGTTGAACTAGCTTACATTCCCACCAGAGGAGGGTTCCCCTTTCACATCCTTGCCAGCATTTGCTGTTCTTAGATTTTTCGATGCTGGCCATCCTTACTGGTATGAGGTGATATCTCATTGTGGTTTTAATTTGTATTTCCCTGATGATTAGTGAAGTGGAGCATCTTTTCATGTGTCTGTTGGCCATCTGAATTTCTTCTTTGGACAAGTGTCTCTTCATATCCTCTGCCCATTTGTTAATCGGGTTATTTGCTTTTTGGGTGTTGAGGCGTGTGAGTTCTTTATATATTTTGGATGTTAACCCCTTGTCGGATATGTCATTTACAAATATATTCTCCCATACTGTAGGATGCCATTTTGTTCTATTGATGGTGTCCTTTGCCATACAGAAACTTTTTAGTTTGATATAGTCCCATGTGTTTATTTTTGCTTTTGTTTCCCCTGCCTGAAGCGATGAGTTCAGGAAGAATTTGCTCATGCTTATATTGAGGAGGTGTTTGCCTATGTTGTTTTTTAAGAGTTTTATGGTTTCATGACTTACATTCAAGTCTTTAATCTATTTAGATTTTACTTTTGTGTATGGGGTTAAACAATAATCCAGTTTCATTCTCTTGCATGTAGCTGTCCGGTTTTGCCAACACCAGCTGTTGAAGAGGATGTCATTTTCCAATTTTATATCCGTGGCTCTTTTATCATATATTAATTGACCATATCTGTTTGGGTTTATATGAGGGCTCTCTAATCTGTTCCACTGGTCTATGGGTCTGTTCTTGTGCCAGTAGCAAATTGTTTTGATTACTCTGGCTCTGTAGGAGAGCTTGCAGTTGGGGAGCTAATGCCCCCAGCTTTATTCTTCCTTCTCAGGATTGCTTTGGCTATTCAAGGTCTTTTGTGGTTCCACATGAAATTTAGAATGATTTGCTCTATTTTGTTGAAGAATGCTATTGATATTTTAATAGGAATTGCATTGAATCTATAGATTGCTTTAGGCAGGATGGCCATTTTGACAACATTAATTCTTCCTATCCATGAGCATGGGATGAGTTTCTATTTATTGGATATCTTCTTTAATTTCTCTTAAGAGTGTCTTGTAGTTTTCAGGGTATAGGTCTTTCACTGCCTTGGTTAGGTTTATTCCTAGGTATTTTATTCTTTTTGATGCAACTGTGAATGGAATTGTTTTTCTGATTTCTCTTTCTGCTAGTTCATTGTTAGTGTATAGGAATGCCACAGATTTCTGAGTATTAATTTTGTATCCTATTACTTTGCTGAATTCAGATATTATATCTAGTAGTTTTGGAGTGGATTCTTTAGGGCTTTTTATGTACAATATCATGTCATTTGCAAACAGGGACTGTTTAACTTCTTCCCTGCCAATCTGGATGCCTTTTATTTCTTTGTTTTATCTGATTGCCATGGCTAGGACCTCCAGGAGAAAAGAAGTGGAGAAAGTGGTCATCCTTGTCTTGTTCCTGATCTTAGAGGAAAAACTTTCAGCTTCTCGCTGTTACATATGATGTTGGCTGTCGGTTTGTCACATATGGCCTTTATTATGTTGAGGTACTTGTGCTCTATACCCATTTTGTTGAGAGTTTTTATGATTAATGGATGTTGAATTTTGTCAAATGCTTTTTCAACATCCATGGAGATGACCATGTAGTTTTTGTCCTTCTTTTTGTTGATGTGGTGGATTATTTGATGGATTTTCGAATGTCGTACCATCCTTGCATCCCTGGAATACATCTTACTTGATCATGATGGATGATCTTTTTGATGTATTTTTTAATTCGGTTTGCTAATATTTCATTGAGTATTTTTGCATCTATGTTCATCAGGAATATTGGTCTGTAATTTTCTTTTTTGGCGATGTCTTTGCCTGGTTTTGGTATTAGAGTGAAGCTGCCCTCATAGAATGAGTTTGGAAGTATTCCATCTTCTACTATTTGGAAAACTTTAAGGAGGATGGGTATTAGGTCTTCACTAAATGTTTAATAAAATTTAGTGCTGAAGCCATCTGGTCCATGCATTTTTCTCTTAGGTAGTATTTTGATTACCAATTCAATTTCATTGCTGATAATTGGTCTTTTCAGATTTTCTCTTTCTTCCTTGGTCAGCCTTGGAAGGTTGTATTTTTCTAGAAAGTTGTCCATTTCTTCTAGGTTATCCCATTTGTTACCATATAATTTTTCATAGTATTCTCTAATAATTCTTTGTATTTCTGTGGTGTCGTTAGTGATTTTTCCTTCCTCATTACTGATTCTGTTTATGTGAGTAGACTCTCTTTTTTTCTTGGTAAGTCAGGCTAGGGGTTCATCTATTTTGTTTATTTTCTCATTAAACCAGCTCTTGCTTTCATTGATTCTTTCTACTGTTTTATTCTTCTCTATTTTATTTATTTCTGCTCTAATCTTTATTATGTCCCTCCTTCTACTGACTTCGGGCCTCATTTGTTCTTCTTTTTTTAGTTTCATTAATTGTGAGTTTAGACTGCTTATATGGGATTGCTCTTCTTTCCTGAAGTAGGCCTGTATTGCAATACACTTTCCTCTTAGCACGGCCTTGTCTGAGTCCCACAGATTTTGCAGTGTTGAATTATTGTCATTTGTCTTCATATATTGCTTTATCTCTGTTTTTATTTGGTCACTGATCCATTGGTTATTTAGGAGCATGTTGTGAAGCCTCCACATATTTGTGGGATTTTTCATTTTCTTTGCGTTAATTTATTTCTAGTTCCATACCTTTGTGGTCTGAGAAACTGGTTGGTACAACTTAATCTTTTTGAATTTACTGACACTCTTTCTGTGGCGTAGTATATGATCTATTCTTGAAAATGTTACATGTGCAGTTGGGACGAATGTGTATTCTGCTGCTTTTGGGTGTAGAGTTCTGTAAATGTCTGTTAGATCCATCTGTTCTAATATGTTGTTCAGTGCCTCTGTGTCCTTACTTATTTCTGTTTGGTTGATCTGTTCTTCAGAGTGAGTGGAGTGTTGAAGTTTCCTAGAATGAATGCACTGCATTCAATTTCCCCTTTTAATTCAGCTAGTACTTGTTTCATGTATGTGGGTGCTCCTGTGTTAGGAGCATAGATATTTATAAGAGTTATATCTTATTGGATTGACCCCTTTATCATTATGTAATGTCCTTCTTTGTCTCTTGTGATTTTCTTTATTTTGAAGTCTATTTTGTCTGATACAAGTACTGCAACTGCTGCTTTTTTCTCTCGATTAGTTGCATGAAATATCTTTTTTCATTCCATCACTTTTAGTCTATGTATGTCTTGGTGTTTAAAGTGAGTCTCTTGTAGGCAGCACATTTTTTTATCCATTCAGTGACTCTGTTTTTTGATTGGTGCATTCAGTCCATTTACATTTAGGGTGATTATCAATAGATATGTACTTATTGCCATTGTACACTTTAGATTCATTGTTACCGAAGGTTCAAGGTTAACTTCCTTACTATCTAAGAGTCTAACTTAACTCACTTAATATGCTATTAGAAACACAATCTAAGAGTTCTTTTCTTTTTCTCCTTCTTTTCCTTCCTACTATTTGGAAAACTTTAAGGAGGATGGGTATTAGGTCTTCACTAAATGTTTGATAAAATTTAGTGCTGAAGCCATCTGGTCCATGCATTTTTCTCTTAGGTAGTATTTTGATTACCAATTCAATTGTGCCTCAGCTTCTTTGAATTTCTCCTCTCTGGTTTCTATTCCATTTATCATCTCCTCCACCATATCCAATCTGCTTTTAATACCCTCCATCATGCTCTTCAATGATTGGATCTCCGACCCGAATTCATTCCTGAGTTCTTAAATATCTTTCTATAGCTCCATTAGCATGTTAATGATTTTTATTTTGAACTCCCTTTCAGGGAAAGTCATGAGATCTATGTCATCTTTCTCAGGGGTTATATTAATTTTACTCTGTACCAGGTTCCTTTGGCATTTCATATTTGTGTATGGTGCCCTCTAGTGTCCAGAAGCTCTACTCTGGAGCTGCTCAGCCCCTGAAGCAACGTCCGGGGTTACAGGGGAGTGGGATTGGTGCCTGGGGGGAGGAAAGAGCTGTTTCCTGCTTCTAGGCTGTTAATGCCTGTCTTCACTGCCTGAACCAGTGGGCCGAGCACACATATATAAGCTTTTGTCCCAGAGCAGCCGGATGTGGATCCCTGCTTTCCAGAAGTGGCTGTAATAATCTCAGTCTCTTCAGGAATTCTGCTTATCTTAGCTTTCCAACCCTGTAATCACAAGAGTATCATGAAAGCACCATGAAATATAGGTTTGTGCTCCCAGAACAGATCTCCAGAGTTAGATATTCAGCAGTCCCAGCCCTCTACTCCCTCTCTTCTCAGTTTCCCTTCCTCCCAACAGTGAGCTGGGGTGGGGGAAGGGCTTGGGTCCTGCCTGGCTACAGCTTTGGTACATTACCCTGTTCTGTGAGGTCTGCTCTTTTCTCCAGGTGTATGCAGTCTGGTGCAGTCCTCTTTCCTGTTGCTCTTTCTGGATTAGTTGTATTAATTATATTTTCATATTATATGCAGTTTTAGGAGGAAGCCTCTGTCTCACCTCGCATGCTTCCATCTTTAATCTGGTGTCCGCAATTAATTTCCATTAGGAAATAAAGCAGAACACCATATATCTGGTATTATTACCATCTTGTTAGGCACACACATATATGGTAGTAGTGGTGGGAGCTGTAAATGGCAAATGAGAAAACTTGAAAGATTTAAGTGGAAAAAGATATTGAAGGGGCCTAGATCTCAAATGCCACATTAAGTAATTTATGCTTAGTTCCAAAGGAATAGCTGTATATTCTGTTGAGATAAAATTAATGTATATTCAAGCAAATGATTGACTAAATTATATCTCTGTTTTAGGAAGGTAATTAGCAAGATACTAGAATGATTATTTGGGAATTTTAGGAATGACTTTCTATGCAGCTTGACATACTTCAGTGATTGTTCCAGAAGTGAAAACCTTTCCTCTTTGGCTTCCCTGAGCATTTCAGAGTAATGTGTTACAGTACTGCTCAGTTATGAAATACTCTGTCACCCTGCTCCAGCCAGAACTCCTTTCTGTCCGTTAGCAAAAAGCAAGCATGATGAGGTTGTCTTGCAGGACAACACTTGTTCTAGCCCTGAGCAAACAGGAGTTGACACCCACACAGCACCTACCCATCTCCAATGCAGGTAAGATTTGACCTACTTAAGGATGCTTTCAAGCCACTCGCCCCTGGCTTGTCTCTCTACCCCTGCAACTGTCCAGACTCTGACCTCTTTGGGAACTCTTTCTCTTCTCTGCCCTGCACTTGCTTTTTTTTTTTTTTTTGATATTGTTAATGTACAATTACTTGAACAACATTATAGTTACTAGACTCCCCTATTATCAAGTTCCCCCCAAATACCCCATTACAGTCACTGTCTATCAGCCTAGTAAGATGCTATAGAATCATTACTTGTCTCCTCTGTATATATTGCCTTTCCCGTGTCCCTCCCCTGCTACATTACATGTGCTAATTGTAATGCCCAGTTTCTCCCCTTATCCCTCCCTTTCCACCCATCCTCCTCAATCCATTTCTCTTTGGTAACTGTTACTCCATTCTTGGGTTCTGTGAGTCTGCTGCTGTTTTGTTCCTTCAGTTTTTGATTTGTTCTTATACTCCACAGATGAGTGAAATCATTTGATACTTGTCTTTCTCCACCTGGCTTATTTCACTGAACATGATACCCTCTAGCTCCTTCCATGTTGTTGCAAATGGCAGGATATGTTTTCTTCTTATGGTTGAATAATATTCCATTGTGTATATGTAGCACATCTTCTTTATCCATTCATCTACTGATGGACACTTAGGTTGCTTCCATTTCTTGGCTATTGTAAATAGTGCTGTGATAAACATAGGGGTGCATATGTCTTTTTCAAACTGGGCTGCTGCATTCTTAGGGTAAATTCCTTGGAGTGGAATTCCCAGGTCAAATGGCATTTCTATTTTTAGTTTTTTGAGGAACCTCCATACTGCTTTCCACAATGGTTGAAGTAGTTTACATTCCCTCCAGCAGTTTCCCTTTCTCCACATCCTCACCAACATTTGTTGTTGTTTGTCTTTAGGATGTTGGCCATCTTAACTGGTGTGAGGTGATATCTCATTGTGGCTTTAATTTGCATTTCTCTGATGATTAGCGATGTAGAGCATCTTTTCATGTGTCTGTTGGCCATCTGAATTTCTTCTTTGGAGAAGTATCTGCTCATATCCTCTGACCACTTTTTAATTGGCTTATTTGCTTTTTGTCTGTTGAGGTGCATAAGCTCTTTATATAATTTGGATGTCAACCCTTTATCAGATATGTCATTTATGAATATATTCTCCCATACTATAGGATGCCTTTTTTGTTCTATTGGTGGTGTCCTTTGCTGTACAGAAGCTTTTCAGCCTGATATATAGTCCCACTTGTTCCCTTTTGCTTTTGTTTCCCTTGCCCAGGGAGATATGTTCATGAAGAAGTCACTCATGTTTATGTCCAAGAGATTTTTGCCTATATTTTTTTCTAAGAGTTTTATGGTTTCATGACTTACATTCAGGTCTTTAATCCATTTTGAGTTTACTTTTGTGTAGGGGGTTAGACAATAATCCAGTTTTATTCTCTTACATATAGCTGTCCAGATTTGCCAACACCAGCTGTTGAAGAAGATGTCATTTCTCCATTGTATATCCATGCCTCCTTTATAGTATATTAATTGACCATATATGCTTGGGTTTATAGCTGGGCTCTCTAGTCTGTTCCATTGGTCTATGGATCTGTTCTTGTGCCAGTACCAAATTGTTTTGATTACTGCGGCTTTGTAGTACAGCTTGAAGTCAAGGAGCATAATTCCCCCTGCTTTATTCTTTCCTCTCAGGATTGCTTTGGCTATTTGGGGTCTTTTGCTGTTACATATGAATTTTAGAACTATTTGCTCTAGTTGAAGAAATCTGTAGGTATTTTGATAGGGATTGCATTGAATCTGTAGATTGCTTTAGGCAGGATGGCCATTTTGACAATATTAATTCTTCCTAGCCAAGAGCATGGGATGAATTTCCATTTATTAGTGTCCTCTTTAATTTCTCTTAAGAATGTCCCATAGTTTTCAGGGTATAGATCTTTCACTTCCTTGGTTAGGTTTATTCCTAGGTATTTTATTCTTTTTGATGCAATTGTGAATGGAATTGTTTTCCTGATTTCTCTTTCTGCTAGTTCATTGTTAGTGTATAGGAATGTAACAGATTTCTGTGTGTTAATTTTGTATCCTGCAACTTTGCTGAATTCAGATATTAGATCTAGTAGTTTTGGAGTGGATTCTTTAGGGTTTTTTATGTACAATATCATATCTGCCAACAGGAACAGTTTGACTTCTTCCTTGACAATCTGGATGGCTTTTATTTCTTTGTGTTGTCTGATTGCTGTGGGTAGGATGCACTTGCTTTTTGAATGGGAACAGGTTTGGTCCCCCTATTTTGACCCTTCACGCTGTGTCTCAGACATGGTTCTCAGTCACCCTCTGTCCTGAAATTCCCTTGTTACTCTCCTCTCTGGAAAATGCTCATATCCCCAGGTTCCCATCTGGGGCCACCAGCAATACCTACAGTCTCTGGCCAGGCCTGCTCCAGCCCACACATTGCCTCTGTTCTCTGTCATTAAGATAAGGGCTTTGACCCTGATCAGTGTTCACTTATCTCCTTAGATCAGTGTTGAAACAGATCCTTATAGTGTTTGGCCTTGAACACACAGTTTTAAAAACTGTGGGATGGAGCCAAGAATGGGTTGTGAAATCCTTCTGGTAGGTCAAAACCAGCATTATTTTTAATAGAAAAGATTCTATTTTTAAACAGAATTGAATAACAAATATCAAATTGCCTCACACATGGTAAGACTAAGTACTGTTTCTTATAAAACTTGTATTTCCATTATTTTTGTGCTCTGAGTTTTGACACTGTTATGAACTAAATCATGTCCCCTCAACATTCATATGTTGAAATTTAACAGCCAACACCTTAGAACGCAACTGTCTTTCAGAGATGGGCCCTTGAAAGAGGTGAGGAAGTTAAATGAGGCCATGAGGATGGGGGCTACGCCCATACAACTGATGTCTTTATGAGAACAGGACATTTGGACACACAGAGGTACCCGGGATACCTGTGCATAGAAGGGCGACTATGTAAAGACCCAGCAAGAAGGAGGCCATCTACAAGCCAGAGAGAGGCCTCAGAGGAATCAAGACTGTTGATCTTGGCCTTCTAGCTTCCAGAAAGAACTGTGAGAAGTAGATTTCTGTCAATAAAGCCCCCAGTCTATATTTTGTTATGGCAGCCCCAGCAAACTAATACAGATACACAATGTGATTCTTACAGTGGATTTAGTCAATAAAGTAAGACAGTCACTGGCTTAGATTGTTTCTAACAGCCATTCAAATGTTAAACCTCATTGGAGGTTGAAAAGCATAAAGGCCCGTTCTTCAGTTCTCAAGGAAACTTCTTTGGGAGTCTTCAGAACCCATCAGCCCCTCCCAGGAGTGTACCCCAACGTGACACTGACATGGTGTGCAGCAGGCCTCTGAGAAGCTCTGAAAGCTGTAGCTATGGCTCTCATCACAAAGACAGAAAATCATGAAGGATGCAGGAACTAGCCACAGGAGTCCAGGGGCCAGACAGCTCTTTAACCTTGCAGCCAAGGGTTAAAAAGAACTGAACGTTTGAAATGTGCAGTGCCTGGTACTCAGTCCCTCTGATGCTTGGTCCCTTGTGCAATGAGATACCATGAAGGAGGTAGTAGGTGTTTCTGGATCCTGCTCCATTTCCTTCCATCAATCCGCCCCTGAGCACCATCCCAACATAAATGAGGGTGAGTGGTGCTCCAGCAGAGCAGATCCCATCCTGGCTAGAGGACAGCATGCTCACCACAGCATATTCCAAAGGTGAGTCTGTAAACGCAGTCCCCAGGGTGCCTTTGGATAGTGACCTCCCCTTGGCAGGGCTGCCTGGAGTGCCCGAGTCTCACCTCATAGTTGCTGTGTAACCTCCAACGCCTACTGCTAAAGAGTTTGCCATCTCCAAAAATAATCTCTAAATGATGGTTAGCACAACCCTGGCAGAATTCATCCTCTCCAAATAAATGAAAGGAAGCTAATGCCCAGCTCCTGGCAGAGCCACAGTGCAGGCTTTGGAGGGGAAGGAGGCATGACTTAAGGCCTTGGCAGAGGGCGTGCACTGGATGGGGAGCCAGGCAGGCAGTAGGAACTCTGGGCACAAGGCTCCTGAAATGGGCAACACCTTCTGGCCAGGGCCAGAGGATAGTCCAAAGCTCCTTCCCACTCCTTGCAGAACTGTGGGAGTGTGTCACCTGAACTGGTCACACTGCTATCCCTAGTTGAAACCAGAATTCCATTTTCCCAAGAGCTTCCTGACAGGTACATGAGTACCAGGCAGCTGTCACCTGGTTGGTGGACCTGATCCCTAATTGTGAGAAGAGATCTGTCCACGTCCCAGCCTGGGCCTCCCACCAGCCCCAGGGAGAGACCAAAGATCTCCAAACACCATTCCACCCTAGCCACAGTTTCCCTCAAGGCTGATTCTTAGGATGAGAGGTGCATTACTCTGTGTTGAGAGGGATGCTAACAAGCCTCTCCATGTGAGCCTCCTTCACATGCTCTTTTTCCCCCTCATTGAGGGCTCTGGCTGATTTGGGACATTTTGAGGCTGGAAAAAAGTGGAGGATGATGTCTGCAACAGAACAGGTGGTTATTCAGAATCATCAGTATGTAACTAATCTTTACAACAACCTTGAGAGTAATGATCAGTGTACCCACTTTGCAAATGAAAAGACTAAGTCCTGGAGTTCCAGGTCACCAAACTCAGGAAAAGGATGCAAACAGTTTATTTCTAGGTTGGGATCTATGATCTCCACGTTCCCCCTCATGCTGAAGCTGGAAAAGATATTACCATTGGTCCTGAAAGAAACAGGTAAGAATGGAGAAGGGTCCCAAGGATGACCTTGAAGGTGATGAGAAATCAACAGGGGCCTCCCCAGAGCAATGAGGGTAAGTCCAAAAGGGAGGCCCTGGAGATGGCCCATGGCCAATCACAGGTTCATTTGGTCAGTTCCGGCCTTTGAAGTAGTCATCCTTTATAAGACGTTGGAGGCATTGGTCCACTACGGAGGCAGAGTCAAGTGGTGGAAAGCTGGGGTCAGGTCCAACATCACGATTTAACTGGCTGAGAGACTCTGGGTAAATCGCTGGACCTCTAAGTTTCTGTCCTCATTCAGAGAATGAAAATGACACTCTCTCTCACTATCTGTGGGAGGATTCAGCACTGCGCTGGATGTCTCTTCTTCCTCACGCCACACGTGTAGATGGCATGTGTGCACATGCTCCCCACTGCTCACTGCATTGGGAGGTGTTGAAGTCAAGTGGAAAATGTATGCTTCCTCCACAGAGCTTTCCTTGTTTGAATGAACCGAATCTTTATTTTTCTTTTACAAGCAAAGAGGTTTTCATTAATTTGTGCCAGACCATTTAATATATTCTTAGGTTACTACAGTGTTCTTGTTTCTCTTAATTTTCTGGATTGCCAAGTTTCAGGATTTGGTTTGGGGTAAGACCTTGAAGGGGCTAAGAGAAATAAGAAAAATGGGAAACAATTTCTTTCCTGCAAGACTTCAGTTTAAGAGTCTCACCAAGCAACATGTACAACTGGTTGAAATAGGAATTTTCCTCAAAAGTCTTGATCTTGGTTCTTTGTAGACAAAGTAAGATTGGCAAGAAATCAAGCCAGAAATTCAATTACATCATGAGCACTTTGTTGTTTGTTTTAATTTGGATTATTAATCAGCAGTTAAAGCCCTGGATAGTGGTAAAAAGATGCTTTTGAAGAAACATTCACTATACCCTTCCCTGCCTGGGAATGCCACAGCTCCAGCAGGGAAGGTTTCTCCACTGAGGGCCAAGCTCACACATCTGGATTGTTCTTGTTTTTTCATGAGAACACTGAAGTAGAGGAGCTTTAGTGACTGCCTGACACCCCAGAGCAAGTGAGGGAATCTAGCAGAACTAGAAGTTTCTTTAAAAGACTTTAGTGCAGCTTGTGGGGTGGGGGACAGATGGAGGGAGGGAAAAGGAATGGGACAAAAATGGAGGGGGAGGAGAAAGAAAAAGATGGAGAGAAGGGAGGAAAAAGGTGGAGGGGAGAGAAAGAGATAGGAGGGTAGTGGAGGGGAGAGGGAGAGTGAGAAAGATTAGAAGAGGCCAACCAAATTGAGCTAGGATGGGGAGGGACTCAGGGGGCTTAGCTTTCCATCCCCAGTAGTAACCTTACAAGGTTGCTTCAAGGCTAAAGGAATAAAGTGGTGAAGTACCAGAGTACCATGCAGAGAAATGCTTCTCTGAACCAGACTTGAGGTAGGACAGTGAGCTCTGCCATCCTCCAGCTGAGGGATCTTGAGCAGGTTTCTGTCCTGTCTGAGCACCAGTTTCCTCACTCACGAAATGGGCCTGAGAATAGCCCCTACCTTAGAGAAGGTATGTTAAGATGACACACCTTGACACATGGGGGATGACCCAGCAGAGATACAAAACTGTGTATGTATCCATAACAGTGATTGACAATACTATGCCCATTGAAAATTTTAACATATAGCACAAATAAACATTATCATTACCATTTGCTTGAAGTAGATGATACACTGAAGCAGCTGCACTCTAGTCTATGTAAAGGAGACTATTGACAGTAGATGGGGGAGAGAGTGTCACCATTACATATATAGTGCCTCACTCCACTCTGAGCAAGGAGGCCAGCACAGCCCTTATCCTGGTACCCTGGGAGCTCTCAGGGGCCTTGCTGGGAATTCCTCTACCTACCCTGGGCCTACTCACCAACTCCAGGTAGGGTTACCAGATAAATTAGAAAGATGCCTGGAGGAAAAAAGGAAAAAAAGATGCCTCATTAAATTCGATTTCAGGTAAGTAATGAATACTGTTTTTTGGTTTAAGTATGGCCCATGCAATATTTGGGATATACTTGTACTAAAATTTTGACATGCCTGTTTTTTAATCTAGGAAATAGTAAAAAACATGAAAAAGAGAATAATTCATATGCAAGATGCCAATACTTGAAATTATTTGAAATTTGTGGCCTATTTCCTTGTATTTTACAGAGTTGACATAATATTTCATGCGCAGATTTTCTATTTGTTTGGTTTAACACTAGACTCACTCTCCCTGTCACCAACCCTCTTCTCCACTGAGCCCTGCCATCTAGCATAACCTCCTTCTTTCTTGCTGAAGAAGTCAGTGGTCTCCAGTGTGCATATCTGCATAATACTCTGTCCACACATCTTCAGCTGATCTCTCAAGTGGTTTTAAAATTATTCCAAGTTATACATATGTATAATCATGGCGCTTTGAAAGTGTGGACATTTAATATCTCATGGCGACTTTTTTCTAAAGCTCTCGTGGATGCAGTCAAAGCTTCCTCCCAAGACCCAATGAGTAACCCTTCAGAAGTTTCATCTACTCCCCAAGCTTATGCTCCAACAAGAGGATGAAAAGCCAACACTCAGACTCTTCTCCTCCCTGAGCCCAGAGCACTTAATTCCACAGAAGACCATTGGTCTGTAAAATATAAAATCTATGAGATCTGTGAGACAGTGCCTTGTTTTGCAAGGTAGAAATAATGGATACTGGTATAGTGTCTTCCACCTAATAGACTGAGACATGCAACAGAAGAGTAAAAAAATAATTCTCTTCCTCTTCTAGACATTCTTTGAACTGGTGGTTCTCAACCCCACTATACACTCAAATCACCAGAGAACATTTAAAAGTTGTCAACAACCCCTTCAGCCCCACCCTAGCCTAGTCAATACTATGTCTGGAGGAGGGACCCCAAGATCTGTATGTTCTAGAGTGCCCTGGATGACTTCAGTGGGCAGCTGGGGACCAAGACACCTGTTTTAGGAGACTTTGAAGCTCTTATTCACAGTGAATCAAATCCAGCAAGGCTATAAACAACAGAAGAAGGCTGGAGACCTGCCTAAAGCTGGGGCCTCAAGTTTGCCCATGACCTTGAGTCTGTCCTATAAGGAGCCTGTCTGCTGGTCTTAGCAGGCACAGAAACTTAACCAAGTCAGGAAAGTAGCCTGGTGGTCCTGGGACCCAGAACAATGCCCCACTTTGCCTGGTTGCTCCTGACTCCCTATCCCACCTTCAGCCCACAGCCCTTGCCCTGACACAAGGTTAGCATGGCCTTGGGCTCTCTGCATGGTGACCAGGTGTGAGCCCTTCATGGCTGCTCCTCCGGCCCCTGCACAGACTTCAAAGCTGGCCTCGAGCCGGAGTCAAAGCTGCTGCTTTTATCACTTCTGTGGCCTGTCTCCCTGTCTGTTTGAAGAGACAGCTTGAGGGACCAGGGCTTGCAGTTCCCCTGGGGATGGAGGAGCCACACAAGTAAGATGTGAGGGGAATTTCATGGGCTGAGCTGGAGGCCAGGCCCAGGGAAGCCTCAGGGGCTGGAAGGGGCTGTTAGGGGCTGCCTTAGCTCCAGCTACTGAAGCAAAATTCCCCAGGCTGCGTGGCTTAAACAACAGACATTTATTTCTCATAGTTCTGGAGGCTGGGAAATCTGAGATCAGGGTGCCAACGTGGGTGGGTTCTGGCAAGAGCTCTCTTCCTGGTTAACAGGCTGCCTTCTTGCTCCTCACATGGGGGAGAGAAAGGGCTCTGGTCTCTGCACCACCTTACAAGGGCACTAGTGCCATCATGAGGGCTTTACCCTTGTGAGCTCATCAAGACCTGATCACCTTCCAAAGGTCCCACCCCCAAATCCCACTGAATTGAAGGTCAGGGCTTCAGCAGAGGGATAGGGGGACAAATATGCACAAACATTCAGTCCATAGCAGGGGATGGGGGGTGAGCAGGGAGGAGAACTGAGGTGTCTTAGGGGAGCAGCCCCTTGTCTGGGGAGACGCCAAGCCCTGTGGGTGGCCCCTGAGCACGCAGCACTGCTGCGTGAACCTGCCATGCTGGTGAGAGTTGGAGATGAGGCAGGAGTTACCCCTTGGCTCTCTCTTGGAACCACCCAAAAGGATGAGCTGATGAGGGAGGACAGGAGGGTAGCCTCCCGTCTGAGGAAGTGAAGAGCTGTGATCTTTTATTGGGTTCCTTAAAGATGCCTTCCAGGATGGTGCAGCCCCATCTCTGTGGTACCCATTAGTCAGCAGATGCTTAGTGAGAGCTCATTGTGCCCCAGGCGCTGTATGGGGAAAGAGATGTACAGAGTCCTTCCTCATGGGAGGAGACAAACAGCAATCCCACAGGCACACGGATTCAGGAGGCCCAGACGTGAGGAGTGCAACCGTGGCTCCCTGCAGCTCCTGTTTCCAACCGAGGTCACCCGAGGGCGCCCCTGTGAAAGACCCAAGGTGGAGGAAGGGGGAGGAACAGTGCTGGTTGCCCTGGCTCCTGGCCTTCTGTGTCCTCTACAGAGAGCCCTGGCCTGCATCCATGTTCTGAGAGCCGCTCCTGCTCCAGCCCCGCTGGCAGAGAGAGAGCAATCCCCCCATAACTCAGCCCCATGGGCTCAGAGGACCACCCCACTTCTCGAGGCTTTCCTTGACTCCTGCCACACTTTATAGGCAGTCTCTTCATTGAACCCTCATCAAATTACCCAATTTAAATATACCATCTGTTTCCTGCTGGGCCCCTGACTAACCCAGTGACCTCTTCTGGGAGGTCAGGGAAGCTTATGGAGAAAAGGATGTTTGAGCTGAGCTCTAAAGGACGATATTCCAATTGCTCCTCATGGGTGAACCTAACGTGTATTTGGTCAGTAAGGAGGCGGGGGTCCTGGTGAGACTACAGTTAGGGGGTCACAGGGGCCAGAGGAGAACCTCATGAAACCCTCCCTTTCCAGCCATGTCTAGCTTGGGTGTCACTGTAACTAGACTCAGCTGTGAGAAAGAACGAGAGGCAACTCCTATTCCTTCAGCACTGCAGGAGCCAGGCCTGTGCTGGAGCCCATACACCTTCCCTACAGGCAGACCTGGGAGAAGCTCTGGGTTGGAGGGATGCTCTCTGAAAGGCCAAGGCAAGCACCTGGAGGGCCAGAACTCAGCTTTGGGGACCCTGTGGGAAGCTCTGAATCCTATGCATGGACTATAACTTTGCCCCCGTGAGTTGGGGCCCCAGGAAAACATGGGTTAGAACTAGTCACATAGACACACCTTCCAAACTGCATTTCATAATCCTAAAATTGCCTTATCTATGCATGTTTGTTAGTTTCTTATGGCTGCTGTCACACAATACCACAAACTTGGAAGCTTCAAGTAGGTGGCATTTATTCTCACAAGCTCTGGAAGTCCAAAGTCAAGGCATCAGCAGGCCTGCTGTCTGAAGGGGAAGGACCTCTCTTTGCCTTTCTCGGCTGCTGGTGGCTGCCGGCGCTCCTTGGCTTGTGGCCATGCCTCTCCAGTCTTCAGACCAGCATATCCAAATCTGTTTCTCCTCAGTTTTCACCTCTCCTCCTCTATGTGTATAAAATCTCTTCCTGCCTCCCTCTTAAGACATTTGCGTTTGCATTGAGAGCCTCCCCACCCAGATTATCAGGATAATCTCTCATTTTAAGATCTTTAACCTAATCACACCTGGAAAGACCTTGTTTATTTGTATAAATTAATACTCATGGGCTGCAGGATTAGATGGGGATGTCTTCTTGGGGACACATCTCAAGCCACCACACCAGGTGACGAGATATCATCTCTCTGAGTAATAAGCCCTGTGGAGCAGTAGCATTATTCTAGAAGAGCAGCTGGCTCAAAGCACAGCTCAGGATTCCTTTTGTGCTATTGCCACTGAGTCCTAGTCCTGGGTGAGTTCCTGGACCTCTCCAGGCATTTATTTTATGTTTTATACATGAATCTGGTAGAAGTAAATCAGTGTCTCTAGATAGGTCTCCAGGCATCTGTAAACATCTTGCAAAATGGGTGCCCTGGCATATGCAAATATTTCGTGGCCCCTCCTAGTTCTGATGAAGGCCTGGGGCCAAGAAGGTTCATAAAGGACCAACTTTCGGTCCTGCACAGACAGTGAGCCCTGGGAGCTCTCAGAAAGGAGCCAGTCCCCAGACAACACAGTCAGAGCCTGTGGGGTGGGGCCAGACACCCACAGGTTGTTCAGTCTTTCAGGTGATTCTAACATTCAGACAGGTGAGAACAATGAACCTTTAAGGACCTTTCCTTGAATGTCCCTGCCAGGGGAGGCATTTGATGAGTTAGCAGAGACAGAGCCACACCTTTGACCTCAGCTTCACTGAAAAATACAGATTTCCAGCTCCGCCTCCGAGGGTCTGATTTATTGATCTGGGTGTGACGTGGGCATCAAGACCTAATGCTCCCCGGGTGACTTCCGTGTCCCATCCAGGCTGAGAGTGGTGCAACGGCAGCTGCTGTCCAAAGGGGACTGCTAGATCTAAGGGGCCTTCCTGGTTGGGAGTGTTTCTGTGGAAGTCCATTCTCTGCGAAGCTTGACCAGTCGATGAGGTTTCTAGCCGTTCAGAGGATTTAGCCATGACTCTGCTGCCAGAGGGTCAAAGCATGGATTAGGTGGCCTTTCAAAATTCCCAACAATTCCTCAAATTTATAAAAACTTCTGTGAAGCCTGCCCTTGATAGATTCTGTCGCCATTTAGACAAGGAATGTAGAAAGAATAAAAAAAACCTAATGAATTCAGTATTGTGGAAAATGTCATTAGTGGTTATGAAAATTACAGGAAGCCTTGCTGACTCTTGCTCCCTCCCCAAGACTAACATGAGAACATGTTTTTTCTTCTGACACAATAATTAAGTTTGCCCAAGAAAACGTCTCTCTGTGCACGCCTCAGGGCAAGGGCTAAATGAAGCCTTTAACTAACTGATAAATGTGATCATCTCAGCTTACAGAACTCTCAGGGACAGAAGGGCTTCCCAAGTGGATTAACTGACCCTTGAAGTGTGTGAGAGGGGAGGGCGGAGGGTGTTGAGGGGTACGTGGGGCAGGGGGCTCTAGAGAAGGGATTAGAGATTCCTGAGGCCCAGAAAGACTTAATTGGTTAGGAAGTGGAAGAGAGTTGAAGTGGCTTTCATAAATAGGAGTAACCACAGTTCTAGAACCAGAGCCTGAGACTAAGGCACCAAAATGGAAATTACAACCCAAAGCAATTGTCCTCAGATACTCTGGGGATGAAGACTCACATTCCCACAACACGGAGCACAGACTGGGCAGGGCACTTTGTGGGCACTGCAGATACATGGAATACAAAACACAGCCCCCGCCTGCCCCCGGGGGTGTATTCAGTGAGGAGTCAACTGTAATTCAGGACACTCCCTGGATTACAGTGGACCAAGACTGACAATGGGATAGACAAATCCAACGTGAGACTGAAAAGCTGAACAGCATAAAACTGGGCTGGGTGGGGCCTTGGACCCTCGCATGATGACAGAAACAGATCATTACTGGTGGCAAAACATGCAAATGAAGGGGAGGGAAAGGTTTAGCCCCATTAGCTATCAGTGAAAGGTAAAATAAAGGCCTCTTGATGAATGTTTTCCCTCCTCTGGAGGAATGCTCAGAGGATGGGCAGTGTTTAATGTCATGGGCCCTCCCTGCACTGGGTGTGGAAGTGTAGATATGTATAGTCCTTTTGAAGAACAAACAATGCAACATTCTGTATCAGGCCCAGATGTGTATTTCCACTCAGTCATTTCTGGGAATATAAGAACACTTTACCATGGCAAAGGCTTTATGCTCAAGGGTACATACTTTGGTGTTATTTATAAGAGTTATAAGCAGAAGCCAAGCTCTCCTTCCACACCCACATGGAAGCAGCCTTTATGACACAAATAAGCATATACACAATGGAATATTATTAGACCATTAAAGTGAAATGTATGAAGAGATCAAAGATCCTAATAATACAATAACATTAAGCGAAACATGTAAGATAGAAAATTATGTTCATTTTGGCAGGAACCATGTAAAAATAAGAGGTTGTGGCAAAAAAAGAGGAAAAAAGTTTTTAAATCAGAGTTTTAGAACTTAGAAAAACAATTGTTCTTTTTATTTCTGTATTTTCTAAGTTGTGTATAGTATTACTTTATAATAAAAAGCATTTTTGTTTGTTTTAAGAAAAGGTTAATTCTATGTCAGTTATTGTGGTCATCTCCTTTGTCACTGCTGGTCCAGTGATTTATTGTCCCCAACACACACATGCAGAAACCTTCTATAAGCAGAATATGCAGGTAGAGTTACTCTGACTGAGGTGGTAGTTGGCAAAGGTAACTTCTTCTCCTTTTCTCTGGATCACACACACACACACACACACATAAGCACAAAGTCTGACAGACCCCTCTCTGGGACTAGGGCTGGTCTCTATGGAATGGTGGATTTGAAAGGGTTGTTTATGCAACTTCATGCTACAGGTATGATGCTTGATCCTTGTATTAGTTATTTATTGCTGTGTAACAAATGACCCCAAAACTTAATGGCTTAAAATAGCAAACATTTATTATCACACTATTTCTGGGATTCCAGATTCCAGACATGGCTTATCTATTTCTGACTCAAGGTGTCTCACAAGGCTGCAACCAAAGTAGCAGCCTGCAGCCTGTTTATGGTCATCTGAAGGCTCAGCTGGAAAGGAATCTGCTTCTAAACTCATGCATGTCATTGTTGGCAGGGGCTGTTGGCTAGAGACACTGCTACTTTGCTATGTGGGCTCTCTGTACATAAGGCAGCTCACAGCATGGCAGCTTGCTTTCCTCAGAGTCGGAGTTCCCAAGACAGACAGCGCTAGGTGAGCAGGACAAAAATCACAGCCTTTTTGTAACCTACTCTCAGAAGTCACATCCCATCACATTTGACATTTTCTGTTTATTACCAGCAAGTTTCTAGGTCCAGCCCACATGAAATGGGAGGGGACCCCACAAGGACATGAAAACCAAGAGACATGGTTCATTGAACTATGTGAGAAGATGTCAGCAACAGACCTCATTAAATAAACACTCCACAAAACAGGCAAAAAATCTCTTAGGCATAAACATGAGTGACTTCTTCATGAACATATCTCCCTGGGCAAGGGAAACAAAAGCAAAAATGAACAAGTGGGACTATATCAAGCTGAAAAGCTTCTGCACAGCAAGGGACACCATCAATAGAACAAAAAGGCATCCTTCAGTATGGGAGAATATATTCATAAATGACATATCCAATAAAGGATTGACATCCAAAATATATAAAGAGTTCACGTACCTCAACAAACAAAAAGCAAATAATCCAATTAAAAAATGGGCAGAGGAGCTGAACAGATACTTCTCAAAAGAAGAAATTCAGATGGCCAACAGACACGTGAAAAGATGATCCACATCACTAATCATCAGGGAAATGCAAATTAAAACCACAATGAGATATCACCTCACACCAGTTAGGATGGCCACCATCCAAAGGACAAACAACAACAAATGTTGGCAAGAATGTGGAGAAAGGGGAACCCTCCTACACTGCTGGTGGGAATGTAAATTAGTTCAACCATTGTGGAAAGCAGTATAGAGGTTCCTCAAAAACTAAAAATAGAAATGTTGTTTGACCTGAGAATTCCACTTCTAGGAATTTACCCTAAGAATGCAGCAGCCCAGTTTGAAAAAGACATACGCACCCCTATGTTTATCACAGCACTATTTACAATAGCCAAGAAATGGAAGCAACCTAAGTGTCCATCAGTAGATGAATGGATAATGAAGATGTGGTACATGTATACAATGGAATATTATTCAGCCATAAGAAGAAAACAAAGCCTACCATTTGCAACAACATGGATGGAGCTAGAAGGTATTATTCTCAGTGAAATAAGCCAGGTGGAAAAAGACAAGTATCAAATCATTTCACTCATCTGTGGAGTATAAGAACAAAGAAAAAAAACTGAAGGAACAAAACAGCAGGAGACTCACAAAACCCAAGAATGGACTAACAGTTACCAAAGGGAAAGGGACTGGGGAGGAAGGGTGGGAAGGGAGGAATATGGGGAAGGGGAGAAAGGGGCATTACGATTAGCATGTATAATGTAGGGGTGTGGCATGGGGAGGGCTGTGCAACACAGAAGACAAGTAGTGATTATACAGCATCTTATGCTGATGGACAGTGACTGGGACAGGGTATGTCGGGGGAACTTGATGATGGGGGGAGTCTAGTAACCATAATGTTGCTCATGTAATTGTAGATTAATGATACCAAAATAAAAAATATATATATATATTAGACAGATCTGTAGCCAGAATATATAAAGAACTGTTAATACAAACCAATAAAAACCATCAACTAAAAGAAAAACATTCCACATGCACACTGTGTCCATACTATATTAAAATGGAGTCAGTGCTCACTACTGATCCTTTTTTCTATACCTTTTCCATTCAGTTCTTGCAATACAGGCATTTGTCTTCTGATAAGGGTTTGTATCCCTGAGTTCTCATAAGTTTGAAAGCATAGGCTAAAATTTAGGGAAGCAGGATCTGACATCAGACAACTGTGTTCAAATTCTGATTCTGCCATTTCAAGCTGTGTGAACTTTGGAAAGTTTCTTCATCTCCCTAGGTCTCAGGAAACCTTGTCTTTAAAATATGGCCAATAATGGTACCTACCCCATGGGGTTATTGAGATAGTTAGATGAGATATTATTATACAAACAGTAACAGAGTCTGGCATTAAAACATATTGGCTATTGTCACCATTATTTACTCTTAAATGACAGAATGACTTGGTTTAATTCTTAAATATTGTTTTATTCTCTGAATATTACTATACTGTCTTCTAACTTCAAATGATTCTGTTGTGATAACTGCCAGCCATTATTATGGAAATTTTTCTCCTTGCAACTGGGTTGATTTTTTTAAAAACCTACGTGGCCATGGAGTTCTTTCTTTGCATTTTAATTCCAGTGCCTTTGTACGAATGTCTCTCTTTTTTTATGTTCTACAACAATTTTTCTGGGTCATGAAGTTTCAGGTAAATTTAGATCTTTTATTTGGGAAGAGTTTCTTCTATTATATCTTTATTCTTCAATTATATTTCTTCAGATCTTGTCTTTAGGAAAATCAGTTGTTTGCATGTTAGACAATAATTAATTGTCTTTCAAATCTCACTTTCTTCAAATTCATTTAAGCTCTTTCTTTCATTCCATTTTGTTTTGTTTTCTCAGTTCTGGTCTTGTCACTTCCTATATTTATTCAGCAGTATCCACTCTCCTTTTGATGACTCTCCTAGAACTTTTCTTTCCACCAGGTTTTAAATTTTACTCTATAGGTTCATATTTTTAAATCTCTGGTTATTTTAGTCTCTTCTTCAAGCTCTTATTTTAAAGAGGTGATCTTTTCTTTATTTTTATTGATTTCATGGAATTTTTTGGTCCAAGTTCATTTGCTTGGATGACATAATGTTTCAAGTGTGTCATCATCTTAATCTTTTCCTTTTTTTCAAATTTCCTTATTTTGCATAGATACCATGGTGGTTTCTTTCTGATCATTATTTACCTTCGAAGGGAGTCTTTCTGCTTGTTTCAGCTAGCTGTTGAAGAATTACAAATAAGTGGGAAACTTGGTTTTGGCTTGCTGTCTGTGAACATATTCTCACCAACATTTTTCCCTGAAGATACGACTGCACTAAGTCAGGAACTCTCCCAAAGTTAGAGTGAAGCCCTTAATAGCAGGGGTATGTTCATGGAATTTATCTATATATCTGGACCTGTATTTTTATCTCTAATTTCATGTTTACTTTTCTTCTGGGGACCAAGAAGAAATAAAGGCCTCCCCTGTTTTGGCTGTCACCTTGGCATCCACATTTTGCAAAGACGCATGTTGACACGTTTCCCACATGTTTTCTTACTAAGCCAGGACTCCCTGCCCTCTTCAGGCTGTGCTGCACTCAGAAATGCTCCAGGGTCCTTGACCACTGACATTCTAAAGAAGAGTCATTGGTTTGACCCCTCAGACTGTGCAACTTATCTTTGGAGGACTGCTCAAGCTGCTTCACCAATTGTGATTCAAAGGGGTGCCTCTTTTCTGGTTTCATCACATGGAATTTTTTCTATTTTTATTTCCTTTTAGTATTTCTAAATGGTCTCAGAAGATAAAAGCCTTGAAGCATTCCTTTATCATCTTTACCTGGAATCTTCTTCTGTACCACTGTAAGTAATTACATATCTACTCATGATCCAAGTTTTAAAGAAGGGGCATGGCTGTACATAAAGGAATAAGAAGTACATTTCAATTATAGAAACCAGAGATCCTATAAGCAGAGAAGCCCCAGGCCTGCCTGGGGCGCAGGTTAATCAATAGGCAGTGTGTGAACAGAAGGAAAATAAAGTGAAGTTGGGGAAATGGAATGGCTGTTCCCCTAAACTGAGGGATTCTGATGGCTATGAAAGAGAATAAAGGGATAAATTCCACAGGAGAACTTAACTAACATTGCTGTTGCAGGTTAAACTAACAAAAACCCTCCTTAATAGAGCCTTTCAAGAGGATTCCTTTTAGAGTCTTTAGGGAAAGGCTGGGATTTCCTACTCTTCGCAATTATTTCAACATGCCAGATCTTAGCACCTACCACTGAGATTCAAAGCAAGGGAAAAATAGATGCATTGCCTTCCGTAATTCAGATCCTTCCCCAAGTAGAGATGATGAGTTGCAGTGGGGCTCAGAGGGACAGTGTGACTAGAGCCAGGACACCAATTCCCCAGCTCTTTAAAGACTTGCCTTTGCCTATGGCCTCTGGGGGTGGTGAATCCAGAATGCTTACTTCAAGGTCAGTTCTCTTACTTTGCTGGCCCTGTCACATTTGCCTGTTCACATAGCAGCCTATTTTGATTTGTTGAGCTCAGATGCATGGATGAGGCCCTCACCTCTATGTAACATCAAGTTCTCAGTGGGTTAGGTCCTGTCCATGGTGATGAGACAACAGTGGTTAACTGGCTCTTTTAAAATGGGTTGGGACACTGGCTTTCTTGAAGGAAGTCAATGTTATAAGGGTCAGGAAAGAGTCTGTGGGACCTGATTCTGAACCCTTACACTCAGCTCTGTTCCATCAAGGATCCTTTAGACCTAATGATGCATAAGGGCCACGATACCTTCCCCATTGAGCATTTAGATTGCAACTCTGCCCTTGTGGTCTCAAGGTTATTCATACTTAGATCAACTGTACTTGGACCTTCTCATCACCCTACCTTAACTGCAATAAAGCCCACAGTATGAAACTGGCTTCATATCCCTAAGATGTCTGCAATCAAAAGGACAGAAAATAAACGCATTGATTAGTATATGGAGAATTTGACTCTTACACTTTGTTGGTGGGACATAAGACAGTACAGCCATTTTGGAGAACAGTCTGGCAGTTCCTCAAAAAGTTAAACATAGAGTTACAGGTATATACTCAAGAGCAGTGAAAACATATGTTCACACAAAAACTTGTGTATGAATCTTCACAATAACATTATTCATAATAGCTAAAACAGTGGTAACAACCCACGTGAGCATCACTGAATGAATGGACAAACAGAATGTGGCATACCCACGTAATGGGATATCATTCAGCCATACAGATGGATGAAGTGTTGAGGCAGGTTACAGCATGGATGAAGCTTGAAAACATAGTGAATGAAAGAAGCCAGTCACAAAAGGTCACATGTTGATTCCACTTATAGGAAATGTCCAGAATAGGCAAATCCACACAAACAGAATGTACATTAGTGACTGCCAGTGGCTAGGGGGAGGGGAGGATGGAGAATGAATGCTAATGAGTTTTGGTTTTTTTGGGGATGATGAAAATGTTCTGGAATTAGATAGGGGTGAAGTTTGCACAACTGTGTAAGTATACTAAGAATCACAAAACTGTAAACTTTAAAAGGGTGACTTTTATGGTTTTGTGAATTGTATTGCAATTAAAAAATATATATATATATGTAGTCAAAAAGCATAATAAAATTCTCTAAGGTCTTTGTCATGCTCATGGATCAAATAGAAATAAATGACATCTGACTTTATATGGAGCTGATGCATTTTATTCTCCTTCCAGAGGCTCCCCTTTGAGTACTATACCTTATCCATATCTACTGCGGGTTCCTCTGTAAGAGAATATGAGAATAAGAGCAGTACCTGAGGATAATTATCTTGACAACTGTGTGACGTGTGGTTTAGAGCAATGAGAGGCTACAGACAGTGAAAGCAATTTAAGAGAAAATTGCCACAAAAGATAAGAAACCAAGGACTAGAACTGAGAAGTTTCTATGGCAACAGAATAGTAGGGCACATAGAAACAAGGAGCAGGGTTGTCCGAAGAGCATTTCAGAATATAGCAACAGCAGGCTGACTCAGGGACCAGGAAGTCTACCCAGATGATTCCAGAACCCTCAAGATTCCAGAAGCCCTCCCTACCTGTCAGTCAGAGGTAGTGAATCAGATGACCCCCACTAACCATTTTGGCACTACAGTGAGTGTAAGAAGGGATACAGTTCTCCAATCTTAGTCCCTCTCTTTCTGCCCATGAGAGCTTGTCTATAAAGACAGCCCCTCAGTGACCCCTCAATATCCACATCCTGATCTAATCCACTCCCACTCTGAATCTGGTCTAGTCGAATGTCACCAATGAAAGGCAAAGGAGGTGACACAGAGTGACTTTCCATGCTAGGTGGGAAGCCTGGCAGTTTCTGCCATGGTCTCTTAGGACACCTGTTCTGGAGGAAGCACGACATCATGTAAGAAGTTCAGTTGTCCATGGCCATGTGTGGTGAGAGATTCCCAGCCAGCCTCAAGATGTCCTAGTCATCCCAACTCAGGCACGAGAGTGGAAAAGCCATCTTGGATGTCCAGCTTATGCTAGGTTACATTTGAATCTAGACCCCAGATGACATCTGTCACCCTGGATGACATTCAACTGCAACTACATGGCTGAGAATCACTCAGCTGAGCCCAGTCAACCCACAGAACCATGAAAGAGCATGACAAAATGTTTTAAGTTTCTAAGTTTTGGGGGTGACTTATTTGCAGAAATAGACAATGGAAACATTAATCTAGGAAGCCATGTGGGGCCACTTTCTCTGTGGATATGTGGACCATTTCCACAGATTGGGGTAAGAGGGGAGCTGTCACTCCTGCCCCTGGATAGCTTTAAAATAGTCCCCAGATGTGGAGCCCATTGATACCAGTTCTCTCCTTATTTCTTTCTTGGGTTGAGAAAGTCGGATTCCAACCAGGCTCTGTCCTGAGTACAGAGCCCATGAAGCCCACTGGGTTTACCTGCTTCTGGGTGCTAATTTCCCTGGCAGCACACAGTATTTGGGAAACACCCAGGATCATGTCATTTGTCACCTGAGTCTTCATTTCTCTCTTCTAGAGCTCCAAATGCCCTGTTGCCTGTCTCAGGCATGAGAAGAACTCACTGAGGAAACTGGAAAAGATCTGGAAAGGGAAGAGGCTGAAGGAATCCCTGCCCAAAGGAACCCCCACCCCCAGGTCAGACTGGTACCCACCATATGCCCTGGCTCTGTTGACTGGGGCTCTGTGTGTTTTATATTTTGTTACTGGTGGCCCCAGGCCAAGGCTGCACGTAAGTGTTTATGCTGGCAACAGGGGGCAGCATTTTCTGGGCCGTGTTTTGGGGAGGAAAGTCATGTTTCAGAGATTTATTCTCCCTGTACTCTATGCTTCCAGATTTTTCCTCCTCACCCTGTGCCAAGGTCAAAGCAGAACTTGCCTCTTGGGGTACAAATTCCATTCTTAACCCCATGCCTGGCCCTTTTGGAAAACACATTAGCTCATTCCATAGATAATGCACTTTCCCCCAACCTAGACACAGTGTGGGTCCTCCTGGATGTGGCAATTGTGTTCGCCAGAGTTTCAGGGTCAGGGTCCCTGAAAGGCACTAATATGTGACATTGAGGGGTCAGCCATCAGTGTCGTTGACATTTGGACCCATGATTTCCAGACTGGCTGTCACATTCAGTGGTCTCCAGCCAGTGTCACTGGTGGTCTTCACCTGTGTTTACATCACTACCAGCCAAGAACACCCCCTAAATAATTAAGACCTGAAGAAAGTAGGGTAAGGGCTTGAGTGGGAATGATAAAAGCAAATAGTCTATTAATGCAATCTATTTGAAAATATTGACCAACTCATAAAACACACACACACCCTTGAGTGATTTTAGTGAATTTAAGCAGAATATAATTATTTATATTTCAGGTGGCTAAAGACTGAGGCAATTTGCAGGTTCCACACACAGCTGGATGCTCAGGGCTTGCCCTGACCTAGGGATCTGACAAGCAGCTAGCCCTTGATCTGCACTCCTCTTGGGCCAGTGGCCTGGAAAGAGCAGCCCATGACAGCCAGAGAGGTGCCAGCTGGACCAGCTGAAAACAGTCTCCTTGTCTGCCCCTGGGCAGTTCCCAGAGCCCACTCTGCACCACCCAGGGAGGCTTTGCGTTCTCTGACTCCTTTGCTTGATCCCCCATCCTGACTCCAATTTCACACTAGGAATGGAAAAACTGAGCCACAGGGAAGTAAAGCCAGTTAGCTGGGCATTCAGCAAAGAGCAAGAGAGCCAGGTCAGAACCCAGAAACAACTCTGTTGCCCAGGAGGCATGGAGAATGCTGGGGAGACTGGGGCAAAAGGACATTTAATCCAGTGAGGGTATCTCCTGTGAGAATGAGTGGGCTTTGAGCTTGGGCCAATGGCAGAAGACCCATGTCATGTAAACAAAGTCACTGAGCTGCTTTGGGCCTGTCTTTTCCTCTTTAACATAGGTAGATACAAGAACACTCTGCCTCTCAGTCACCTCTTGCCTACTCTTTGTCAAATCATGTGGATGTGAAAAGAACTTTGACAAGTATATACGTGAAGGATCCTTACCACGATCACTATTGCCAACAGACAGACAGGCCCTAGAGAAAATGCGTACCAGCCTTCCACGTTCTACCTGGCAAGTTTAAGAAGAGATAGATTCCAGATTGTGACTATTTTCCTTGCCTCCACATAAGCACATGCTTCTCCTCATGGCTAGAGGTGGGGTCTGATCTCTTTCTTGAAAACAGGCCATCACAGTGACTTGCCTGGCCAGCACAGTGTGGTAAAAGTAACGTTCAAGAACTTCTGAGGCAGGGCCAAAAGAAACCTTGTAGCTTCCACCCGGACCTCTTGACCACTTGCTTTGAGGATGCCCCTTGGCTGCTCACTTCTACGCCTCATGGAGAGCCTGCATGCAGGTGCTGACAGTCCCAGCTGAGGCCCCAGCCCATGGCCTGTGTCAACAGTTGGCAATGTCAGTGAGTCATCTTGGATGTCCAGCCTAGCTGAGCCCTTCGACAATCCAGCCAGCCAACATCTGACTAACTGTGTGCGACACCCCAGACAAAAACCATTCAGCTGAGCCCAGTCAATCCAGAACAGAACCGAGAAAAATAACAATAAATTGTTGCTGTAAGCCACCGATGCCCGTGTTCTTGTTCACAGGGTCGAAGAATAAACTTCGCAAACCCTCAAGGTTGGATAGCAAGTGAGAGGCTTTTATTTAGAGATAAAGCAAGAAGACAGAACTCCTGGCTTATACCAGGAGGGGACAAGAGAGTTCCAGGGTGTCATGTTGTCTAGGGGTTTTATAGGCGGTTGAGAGACTATATAAAATGAAAGTTCCTGTGGCCAGAATTCTCACTGGGCCCTGGTTGGCTAGCTCACTACACAACGTGTGGGCAATACATTGTTATTGACTCTATATAAAGAGCCCTTTCCAGTGCTCTGGAGGACATGGTGACATGGCTGCAAGGCTGCAGGAAAGCAGATCAGAGGCTGGAGTGGTGGCAGTGCCGAGGACAGAGGCCCAGAGGACGGCTGTGTGGGATCACTGTGCAGAGAGGCCTAGAGGATGGCTGTGCAGGACAGCTGTGCAGGCAGAGGGGCCCAGAGGCTGAGACCGGCTTGCTGCATGCAGACTCACTCTGAATGAACAGGATTTTAGTGATTGACCTGCTACTGTGGAAATAAAGTTGGGTATAACCTTTCTACCCCAAAGAAACGTTGTACTATCATTTTCTTTGGTTGCATTGAATCCATAGTGAACTTGCCCAGGGCTGAAACCTATTGGCAAGACAGAGACAAAGGGATAGGGATGTACACCTGCTAAGTGGTCCCAAAAAGCTTATCTTTGAAGAGACATTAAGTTTCTTATTAGTCTGCCTGGTTATTTACTGTTCTGATTTCCCCCCAGGATAGCAGCTTCCTAGTCTGGGAGCATATCACTCAAGACTGCCTGTTTTGCTCCCAAGGTGGGCTGAGTTTCTGTCTGTTTGTTAAAGAGTATGTTAAGAAAGCTACTTTTTAACTAATTGGGTTTTATAATGCAATCTTATTTTCATGGAATCCTTCCTGTTTGTTTCCGGCTTGCTTGTTAAATTGCCCAGGTGGCAAATCACTTGACTAGGGCTGGAGGAAGAAAAGCAGCACCTGAGTAAAGTCAGAAATAAGCTGGGGCCCCCAGCAGGCCAAGACAAATCCCAAAATGGATTATCTTGCTTTGTTTTTTCCAGAGGCCCTCATCCTACTCTGTCTAAGCTCATAGTCCCATCTCACCACCAAGTTTTAAAGAGGGATATTTAACTGAAACAGCTCTTAACATGTAGGCATCTGGGCAACTGGAGACTCTGAACCTTACATTCTGAAGTGTTTATCATCTTCCTAGTGTGGCTTCCTCTCACTCTGTTCCTTGGCATCCTTCCCTACTTCCTGCTGTCCCCACAGATAAATCCAGGGCTCTTTCTCAATTTAGGGCTCTTACAGGTTCCCTATAGGGACAAAGATGAGATAATAGAGTGGTAGGCTCAGGGAGGTGACTTCAAATAGATACAGCATGCTCTGCACAGGCCATTCCTAGCCCAAGTGGTGACTTCCTCTTCAGTGATATCCAGGAGAAGCTCCTGCAGACTTACAAACTCTGAGTCCCTTTGACCTTCACCCCCAAGTCCTTGCCCCAGGATCATCTTTGAGCTGAACACAGTGGGGACCCCATGTGTGGCTGGTTCTGTGATCTGGAGCATTTCTGGCACTATATGCCCAACCTTGGGCCAAGAGTTGGTAGTGCTTATAACTTCTGTATGCCTCCTTGGCTTTAACCTTACTGCCCAGGAGAGGAGAAACTGGCCAAGGTAATGGCTTTCCACAATGACTCCACCAACCAGGCTTTCTGGCTGTGACATCTGTGAAAGCACCACAGATGGTAGGGCTCATTAGCCACATTCAGTGAGACTGGGCCTATCAAACATCCCAGACAGAGGGGTTGGCTCTGGGCTGAAAGGTGAGCTGTTTGTTTAAGGGAGGTGGGTGGTCTCCAGCAGGACTTTTAGATTAACCTAAGCCCTCTGAAAATAGAAAATGCAAAGCTGAGCAGCCTGGGGTACCAATCAAGATAAGTGCAAGCCAGGCATGAGGTCCCCTGTGATTCCATGATCCTCCAGGGGGAGTGAGGAGGAGGAGGAAAAGGAAGGAGGGCAGAATTCTTTCTGGCTCCAGCCAGAGAGCAGAAGGGCAGGCTATCATGCAGCGGGAAAGATACAGAGATTCCTGCATGCAGGCCCACGTGGCAATTCTGGGGAGGAAGTTTCAGAAGCCGTTGCATTGTTGAACAACACCACAGGCTCTTGATGCTTTCCTATTTCTGGGAGCAGCAGCAGGATTTGGCCCTAATGCCCCAGCTCAGAGTCCATCATCCTTGACTTTCCACAGCACCCACACTAGCTCCTGCACGAGGCTCCTTTCTTTTAATGAAGGGGGGTCATGATTTCCCATGGCTCCTCCAGGAAAAGCCAAAGGTTTGCACACACTAATTTGCTAGAGGTCTTGGGACACATAAGAAAACCTAAGTGTTGGGGCCATAAGAGGTTCAAAATATAAAACTTCCTTTACACATCTGGTGGGAGGAGTCACAATGAAGTCACATAGAAACCTGGAGCCAAAGGAAAGGAGATCTTACCCACCAGCAAGTAGGAACACCCTCAGGAAAGCTGGATATTTCCAGAGAAGTAAGATTCATCTTCTTCGTAGGTTTTGAAAGTCTCTGTACCCCCTCAGGGGTGACAACATGCAGTAGTGGAAAGAACATGAGCTTGGAGACCCCAGGCAGGACAGATGGCTTCTTAGATCCCCATTTTTTTCCTCTGCAACATCCAGGACACTTCCCATCATACAGGAATGGGTGGGAGCCATTGAAGGTGAGTGACCAACTGTCCCAATTTCAGCATCCCAGGAAACCCCTCCATCACCGGCAAACTTGGATAGCTGCTCAACCTGTTGAAAATATCTGATACACAGAGGTGCTCAAGAATTATTTCTTCTGTTTTAAGAGTAAAAGTTGGAGAATTCCTCAAGCAAGTAACCAGGCAGCCCCTTCCTCTCTCTTTGGGGTTCACACTGGAAGCCCTTCTGGAGAAGGGCAGGAGATGGAGAGGGGAGCAGGGCATTAGAACTTGGAACACATTCTAGAGCCTGGAATAAACAGACTTGCAGTTCAGAGGAATATTACTGTGGCATTTCCCCAAGAAAAGATTAAGTGGAACTTCTCCCTGACACACAGCTATGTACATATTCCTGAGAAAATTTCTGGGCTTGCTTTTGAGTTACAAGGGTGAGTCAAGAGGTCATATGAATTGGCTCATCACCCTCAGCACCTTCCCAACCACTGACCCTACATGCCCCAAAGCCCACCTCTCTGTCCTTTGCATCCAAGTTTAATGTCAGAATCTCCTGCTCACCCTCTGTGTGGACACTGGCACCAGTATCCATGAGACCTGAATGTCTCTGGAAAATGGGATCCTCTGGGACATGCACAATCATTATCTACAAGCCCAACAGCCTTTCTGATGGATGGTCCCCACTAAATAACTTCCCCACATCAGTGACTGATTTTGGACAGAACGGACCAGCTGTGCAGGTGTGTTTTACAGGAGGGGAACAAGCCTGTCCCTTTGCAGCAAAGCAGAATGTTTGTGCAGTTGGAGGCCTCAGTTTCCATGGAGGAAATGCCTCAAGGGCAGTCAAGGGAGGCCCATTACTGTGTTTGTAGTTTGAAAGTTCTAGGCCCCTATGTAAATGCCACACAAGAAGGACATTGTCAAGCTCCACCATGGAAACCTCGAGTTTCCTGAGCAACTGGTGGGCTCTCCTGTGACCACGAGAATGATGTAACCAGTAAAGGATCTCTGGCTGTGAAAGCTCAGAGTGAAACTCAGAGCTTGGTTATAGCATCTGTGTTGATCCTTAGAGCTGATACAGGCATGTTATTATCTGGTGTGTTAGTTCTGTGGTATCATAATGTTAGTATTTCTCTGTGAGACACCATCTTGATTGTGAGGGAAGGGAAGGGTGGCATGAGGTGTGCAATAAGGCAATACTTCCTCATCCCTCTGAAATGCTTGGTAACAGCTGGGTTTAGCCAAAATGTGGGGCAGAGTAGCAGTAGATGCCAAGAAGGCCTCAGCCAAGGAGTCGAAGGTGAGCTTATCCAGTCCCTCTGCCCAGAAGGTCCAGAGAACCAGGAGGGGCCACCTGGGACTCCAAGTCCAGCCTTCAACTTCCAGAGAGACCTCACCGACATTGGGGAAAACGTTCAGGCCTCTGTAGACTTACAGGCCTCCACGGACTGCCCGTGTCATCTGTGTCATCTTATGTAGGGCCAGTCACAGCCTGTCATCACTTGTAATGAAGCAAAATGACCAACAGGTCCCTCTGCCTAGCACGGCCAGCCTCTGAAGCCCCCAGGGCGCCTCTGGACTGGGCCCACCCAGCCCTGGCACTCCAGGTGGGGCTTTGCTCAGCTGCCCAGGAGGGCGCATATGGATGTGTCCAGGACAGTGCCCAGCATCTGCTTCATGACCTGGCCTATGGCTGCTAACTGACTCAGTAAAATCCCAGACAGCATCTCACCAATATGTCATGGAAGCCAAGCCTGGACCCTCGAAGGTTCTCCTGACATTGAGCACAAGCAGGGCACAGGTGATGGGTGGGACTCACCCAGAGGCCCTTGGCCAGAAATTTAGAAATCAGTGCTCCACAGACCAACCCTTGCTTTCCACACATGAGTGCTAGTCCCACCCTCTTCCTCACCTCATTACAGTGATAGTTAATATGCCTATGGGTCTAAAGTTTATGCCATACTGCACATCCTCTCCACCACCCTGCGAGGAGAGGAGGAAGCAGAGAGCTATGCTTTGGTACCACCACCTTGTTCAGTCATGATGGGAACAACCTAACAGGTTGGGAAGCAGCCAGTGTCAGTTGCCCACATCTCTGGCAGCTGGGCAGTAGCGAGCCCTCCCTTAAAGGGGGACCCACAGTGTGCCTCAGAGCCTGCCATGCTGGCCCTACAATGGAAGGCAAGATGCAGTTATGACAGCCTCATCCCCAGGTATTGGGGCACCAAGGCACTACAAAGAAGCAAAGAGCTCCTACCCTGGCGGCACAGGCTTCCTGAGAGTGACAGCTAAGGGCTGGATAATGGTGAGTGACAGGTGCCCTGTGGGAAAAGGGAAAAGGCCACTGGGCTGAGATCAACACGTACAGGGCACAAAATGATAGCTGGTTATGGCAAAGGCCCTGGGCTGTGGCTGCAGGAATGCTGTGGAGCCCAGACCCTGGCCTTTTCCAGGAACTGTCTCATTCATGCTTTTCTATTCCACCTGAAACCATAAGAGCCTGGGCTATCCCAAGCTCACTTCCTCTCCATCCCCATATCTTTATTTGGAGTGTGGGACCAGAGCACAACAGCCCACAGCACGGTTCTTGTTTTTCGCAAACAACCTTGGCCTTGTCTGCCTGGCCCAGGGTGCTGGTTATAGCGGCTGGGCTGGAGACAGGGTGAGTTACCAGCTAAACCAAAATTGTTTGGTTAATACGCAGCAGGAGGAGCCATTGTTTTTGGCCTTGGGAGCCACCTCAAAAGCCAGGGTTGATTTTAGTCATATTTAGCCCTCAGATACTGAGGTGACTAAGTTCTGCAGGCCCAGTTCGGGGGAGCAAGGGTCTGAGAGTCATCCCAGAGGAGCAAGATGAGGAAAGCAGAGATGAAGCCACACCCTGGAGGGCTCTGTCCTAACTGGAATGCAGGCATGTATCCAGCCCCTCAGAGAAAACCCTCTACATCTCCTTCCCCCAGTGTGTTACCAGGCACAGGCCTGGCCCCAAACTGTGGATGAGAGCAGTTCAACCCCAAGATTTGGCCGCCTCTGGCACAGCCAGACACCTACACTGCCGCTGCCTTTCCCCCTTTAATTTGACTCCCTTGGGCAGCCGACAAAGCTGGGGCAAGAAGTATTTTCAAATAAGATTCTCTTTTGTTTGCTGAGCATAGGCTTCCATTCCATCAGAAAAAAGTATATATAGGGCTCCTTCCATCAAGTTTCTCTTGGAAACATGGCCTCTCTTTGCAGGCAAAAGCATCTTAAGAGATGGAGTTACCTGACTGCTCCCCTGCTCTGCCTGAAACGGTTCCCCAGCAGCTCCTTCCTTTCTGCTGTGTGTGTACACCCCCCAGGGGCCTTGTCAGCACACACATTTGGTTCAGGTCCCTGCGGCGGTGCTGGGACCCTTCACTTCTGACAAGCTCCCAGCTAATGCCCACCCTGCTGCTCCATGGGCCGCACAGCAGCAAGGATCAAGGATCTCACCGGAACTCTGTTCTCCAGAGGGTCTTCTACCCCTACAGAAGCCCAAGTCCTCATGGCACTTCTGGTAGAGGGACCAGGCCCTCCTAGCCCAGTCAGCACACAGACAGCATTGGCAGGCAATGACTTACAGTGTGTTGGGAAGGGATCACCCATCCCAGGTCTCCCAGACCGCAGAACTCAGAGTGTAGAAGGCGACCTAGGAAGGCAAGAGGGGGGGTGGGAGAGTAGGTGGTCAAGGACAGAGCTGGGGGAGCACCAATGTCTAAGCTACCAGAAGAGGAAGGAACCTGCAAAGGAAATGGAGGAGTCCACCAAGAGGGTGGAAATACCCATGAGTAAAGTGTCCCAGCAAAACCCAAGCAGGAAATGGCCCACACACTCCAATGTCACAGAGAAATCATGGAAGCTGGAGGCTGAAAAGTAACTTCTGATTTGGGTGCAACAGCAAAGCGCTCACTCACCTGGCAGGGCTGCAACCCCTCTCCAGCACAGCAGGCTTGCTGAGGGGATGCAGTGGAAGCCGGGAAGCAGAGAAAGGGTCTGAGTTGGGGAGTGACAAGAAATTTGATCAGAAAAGCAAGCAAAAGACCAAAGGAGTAACTGAGAAAATTGGGGCTCTTATCTTTGTAAGAATGGGGAGTGAAGCAGAAACCATCAAGGAAATGGTAAGCAAAGGGAATGATGGGAGCAAAAATGAGCCATCAAAGGGTAAAGCTATGGAAGGAGTAGGCAAGGGAGGTGTGTAGGAGACGTAGGAGCAGCTTCCTTCATGGCTGCAGGGTGGGAGGTGAAGTCACATGCTGGGAGTGAAAGGGAGGCTAAAGTAGCCATGGCAGAGTATGGGGTTCCTGTGGGTCTAGTGGGCACATACTGCTGTTTGATTTGCCCCAGCAGCACTGAACAAATCAATATCAGCTCTGAGGAAGGGGTTGCTTGGTCAACCCTTGGCTGGGGTGTTGCAGGGAACTCAACCCAAGAGGAGCGAGCAGGATCCATGAAGACCTGCGAGAGGGAGGCAGGCGCAGCCCTCCTGGGGCTCCAAGCAGGGCAGGAGCAGGTGAGGGCAGATAGAGGGAAGGTAGGGAGAAGGCAGAGAGAGTGGTGGTCTGGAGCATCCCACGCTGTCTACAGAATGACTGAGACAGTTATAAGGAAGATGTTTATGGAGAAAATAAGGGCATTTCATTCTGAATAATGACATAGTGGGTAGTGGGGGAGCACTAGCAGGCATTAAAGGGGCTCAGGTAAGGAACTGGAGTCCAGGATGCTGGGCCATTACCCTCAAGGGTGGCTGCCTAGGATAGTGACTCCTGAGTCTTTCATCTAGCACACTCTTCCTGGGGTGCAGACCCATACAGTCACATTCTCGGGGCAGTGCTCTCCTCTTGCTGCTGGGCGGCCAGCTGTTTTGTGGTGGCATCTGAGAACCAGTTCTCTACTGATGGGGAGATACCTAAGGTTGGGCCCATGGTTAGACGCAAGGCATTGTGGTCTCTGGGGGATGCTCCCGGATGAGAACCTTGTCTTTCAGGGCAAAGGCTCTCTGGGGGCTGGGAATTTCACCCAAATAACCTAGCAACAGGGGCGGTGCCACCAGCACACACAGGGGAAATGTGAGCTGAGATATGGCACAGAGCTTTGGAACAGCCACTGTTTCAGAAAGAAACAGAGGGAACACAGCACATGCAAGTAATACTTCCCTGAAGGGAGGGATTCCTTTAATTATATTAGTATCCAGAATATATAAAGAACACTTCCAATGCAATAATAAAAAGACAAACAACCCAATTTAAAAATGGGCAAAGGATCTGAGTAGCCATTTTTCCAAGGAAGATATACAAATGGCCTGTGAGCACATGAAAGATGCTTAACATCCTTAGTCATTAGGGACATGCAAATCACCACCACAGTGAGATAGTGCTTCATGCCCCCTAGGTTGGCTATAATCAAAAAGTCAGATGATCATGAGTGTTGGCAAGATGTGGAGAAATTAAAACTCTCATTTGCTGCTGATGGGAATGTCAAATGGTGCAGCTGCCTCAAAGAACACTTTGGCAGCTCCTCCAAAAGTTAAACAGACAATTACCATGTGACCTAGCTGTTCCACTCCTGAGTATACACCCAAGAGAAATGAAAACAGCTGTCCACACAAAATCTTGTACATGAATGTAACAGCATCACTCATAATAGGCAAAAGATGGAAACAACCTAAATGTCTGTAATAGATGAATGAATAAACAATTTGTGGTTTATCTATGCTATGGGATAGTAGTCGGCCATAAAAAAGGAAATGTAATACTGACTCATGGTACAACTTGGAAAACCTCAAAAACCATAGGCACAAAAGGTCACATATTATGTGTCCCTTTATGTGATAGATCCAGAATAGGCAAATCCCTAGAGACAGAAAGCAGCTTGAAGGAGGAGAGCAGGATATGATTATTTAGTGAATATGGGATGTTTTGTGGGGTAATGAAACTTGTGAAGCTAGAGAGAGCTAATGGTTCCACAGCATTGTAAATACACAAAATACCACTGAGTCGGCACTCTAAAGAAGTTAACTATATATCATGTGAATTTCACCTCTTAGCAGTGGGAGAGAAATCTCATGGAGATGGAAAGGGATATCACAGCTCACATAGCCCACCTGCTAGATTCTGGGCTGGGGACTGGTGGACTCTGGCTGCAGGTGAAGAAGGTCAAGGCTGGCTCTGGTAGCTTCTCTGGGGCGCTGAGTGAGACCTCAAATCAGTGGCCTGGCACATTTTGCCCATCAGAGGCTACCTGATCACCAAAGTGACCACATTCAGCGCTACAAGCAATCTAGCCCCAGGCAAGGGGGTGTAGTGCAGGTATCAAGGAAGAGAGAGCAAGGGAATTCATAGTGGGGAGGAGGATGTATTTCTTATCCTTCCTTAAATCCAATCTTTTGCTGCCTCCCTCCCCAAGAGTAGACATAGACTCCTAATTAATATTGTTCAGTCCACTTAAGATTATATTCTGGACCCCTGAAACTTTAGAACTGAAAGCATTTCCAAGAGCATTTTGTTAATTCTTGATTTCAGTAATGAGGAAATAAGGCCCAGAAAGGAGAAATTAACAAAAACAAGATTAGAACTATGCGTTTTGTCATCCAGGCCATTTCATATTTATTGACACACAAGTCACTGCTTCAAAAGCAGCAGAATGAAGGATGCTGGAAGAAAGAAACATGGTTTCAGGATGGTGCGATGATAAAGAAGAAAAATCTCAGGAAAATTCTTCAGTTAACAAAAAAGGGAAATTACGACATATGCAAGTATTTCCCACATAGCCCATCCATGCAATGGAGCAGGGCTTTGAGGGAAGGAGGTAGGGCAAGTGCACAACAAGGGACTCAGAGTGTCTGACTGCAGGCCCTCGGTGTGCGAGTTACCAGCTTTGCAGCAGACGGGCTACCCTGTCATTTCAGCACCTGGGAAGAAGTGGGCCAGCAGCTTCAGGCCACACTCAGGTCAGAGTGAAAGTTGTGCCAGCCTCATCTTCATCATCACAGAGGTGGGGGCAAGTTGATAGGATGAAGGGAGGCAGACCGTGTCTTCAGGGAGAGGCAGAGGAGCCATCACCATACCATTTCCTGGTCCCCCCCTCCTGCTCCTACATTGCTCCCACTGTGGCAACTCCTCTCCACACCGTGACAGGAAGCGTGGAACCACCCCACAGACACCCACACCTCCCAGGTCTGACTGGGAGCAGCCAGCTGGCCACCAAAGTGTTTTTCTCCGTGGCCAGGGGCCCACCATGCCAGTTCTGGCTGGGGAGTGACTCACAGCTGGCAGGCCTCTGGCCTGGCGTTATTTTGAGATCCGGCGCCATGATGGGTTGATGTGACAGCTTTGTTCTCTCAGGCCCCTTTGATTTGTGAATCTCCCTTTGTGGCTTCTGGGGGATGCTCAGGCCCTGCTGTTTCTGGGCTCCGACATCCCCTGGGCTGGGCAGGCCAGGCTGGTTGCACTGGGCTGGCAGGCAGAGGGCGGGAGCAGCAGGGCCCAGGGCTGAGTAGCCACTGGATTGGGCAGCACAGGCTTCACTTCCAGGCAGTGTGGGGCTGACTGGGTGGCCCTGGAAGAATGAGAAGTGCCTGCTCAGAGCGAGTTATGAATGGCCAGGTCACAAACCGCAGCGCTGGACAAAGGCTGCCCTGCTGGGCTTGGGCCAGAGCCCAGAGCTCTCTATAGTGTCTGGGAGGCTTGGAGGTGGACCCAGGAAAAGCTGCACGGGATTAAAGGGGCAGCCAGCCCTTGGGAAAGAGCACATGGGGCCTGGGAGGGCTCCACTACCCAGAAAAGACTCCAGGCCTCTCAGAAAGGTCTGTGGTACTCCATTTGTGGTGCTTAGCTTCAAGGCAGGGAGTGTCACAGAGGAGAAAATGCATCAGAGCCAAGGATAACTGGGTTCAGATCCCAGCTCTGTTTCCAGCTTGTGCTAAGATACTAGGTAGTTTATCTAACCCCTAATATCTCACCTGTAAAATGGAATTATAAGACCCGCGTCTCCAAATTTTGAAAGATTTAACTGACCTAACACATTGTATCTGCTCAGTAAATGTAGTCTCACACACACACACACACACACACACATCCCACTGCTGACTTGCAACACTAACTTAGCAGACACTTCAGTCAAACACCTTGTTTGATCCCAGGTGTTCCTTCTAGCTAGACAGGTAGCTGTCATTAGGCAAAATCACCTACAAAAAAAAGAGGGAAATGCAGATGGCCAATCAAGGCTCACTGAATGAAAGGAGGAGGAAACCACGTTGCTTCACACATCCAGCAAGTTGCAGCTTGCCCCAGGGTTTCAAAGTCTCAGCCCCAAGGTTTCCAACTCCCCAGAGGAGTTGGCATGAGAGCCAAATCTTATGATGCAAATATCTGGACTGGAAGAGGTCTGTGTCATTCTTCCCAAGCCCCATGCGGTGATACACATCCACACCGATGGCTGGAGCCGCTGCCCCTGGGACCCCCACCAGGGACAGGTGCTCACTCCTCTTTGGGCAGCTCCATGTGTCAGCAAGGCCTCCAGATGAAACTCTGCCCAGCACAGCTCATAGCAATTGACCCTTATTCCACTGTCTGGGGCCACACAACTCTGTCTTGTTCCTCAAGACAAGCTGATGACACTGTGCAGCTTCTGTGAGTCTTCTCATCTCCAAAAAAAAAAAAACCATGAGCCATCAACTCATGTTTCCTCTCAGGGAATAGTTCCAAGAGCCCCCTTCTCTTCTCCTGCCACTGACAAAGACTCACTGGATCAGCTCTGCTGGGATACAAGGGTTCTGAGGATGCCTCCAGGGAGCTAGTGCTGACAACTGTCCCCTGGACCACCTCTCCATGAGGACCTCTTTAAAGGCCAGGTCTGGGTCAGGGTGCTCCCTCTGGTCTTTCATGGGGCTGGGAGCTGGCCTGGGAGTCTGGGAGCCTCACCTTCACCACAACCGTGGCAGCTTTGATCCTGTAACTCTCAGTTTTTCCATCAGAATTCAGAGGGCAATAATAGTAACTGTTTGCTTGTAAAGTGCTTGAAGCTCAGAGGAAAAAAGGTGGCAGACAAGTGTGAAATGTTATTATTGGCACAGGCCAGAGAATGCAATGGAAAATCACCACCACCAGAAAGTAGGAACTCAGAGGAAGCCATTTGTCAGCTCCTCTAAACAAAAGGATGCAGGAGAAAGGGTCTCGCCTGTGCAACCAGGCACACCCCAGGTCAGCTGGAGGCTGGAGGGGAGGCAGTGAGCCCAGAGCAAGCATCCTGCTTTCCAACGCAACACCCCTGAAGTTACTTAGTAGCCATGCCTTCAGCCTGAAGACCCTCTCTCCATCGCACACTAGGGGAGGCTTCCAGCCCAACCCCCATGTAGCCAGTTCAGTCAGAGAAGAAAAGGGCTGTGATACACACCAACTTGAAGAACCAACCCAGTTTTCAAACCAGGACTGCACCAGGCAGATGGAGCGCCTCAGCATGTGTGACACAAAAATTAAAAGGGCAGCTTGTAGAATAGACACCCATGAACAAACAGAGAATTCGATGAGCAAAAGAGACTTTAAAAACTCTAATCAGTACTCTCAGAATTTTAGAAAGATTGTACACTCAGGAGAGTATATTCTGGGAAGCAAGCTTCTCCTTAGACATTTTAAATGTGATCCACCATTCTATGTTCCCAAAATACCTATCAATAAACAAACCCGAAGATAAAGCCAAGGAAATCTGCCCAAATATAGAGTAGAAAGGCAAGAAAGAACTCCAGATTCATGTGACCCATATATCCCATTAGGATGAATGGAAAATATACCATATGACAATTTAAAACACGAACAATAAAGAGAAAATCATAAACACTGAGAGAGAAAACAGAACCTAATTGATTTATAGAATCAGACAGACATTTCATTAACAAAACTGTTTGAAATATGGGAGATTTTAACACACACCATGATCCTAGATGGGAAGACTTAATGTTTTAAGGATAACTATCTTCTCCAAATTAACTCAAATACTAGATTATTCTCCCTAACTCTTGACAGCTAAAGCTTGTGTATGGACAATTAGGGACTCCCACTGAGGGCTTTGAATCTGAAACAGTACTGCAAAGAGCCAGGGGACAGTCAGAATTCACTCTAGTGGTGGCAGTGGTGGAGAGGATAGGGAGTGGCAGTGGTGCCAGTGGCGGTGGGACGGCAGCAGCCTGTAGCCAGGGCCTAGTGGAGACAATGGCTGCAGAACCAAGAGAACATCCGCTTGACAGCAAACATCTGGGGGCAAGGGCACCAGTGGCACCATACTGTCCCCATGATATTATTTCACTGGCCTCTCTCTTATCTGACATTTTTTTCAAAAGCTTGTTTCACAACACCCCATCCTTATACTAAGATATGTAGTACCACTCTAACAGATCTCCTTTCTGCTTAAATTAAGTAAAGTTGGTTTCTGTTGCTTGCAGCTAAGGTCCTTGACTGACAAAAAGAGTATTCTGGTCTTGAGTAAAGGACAGGCTTTTGTAAGCCAGGCATGAAACCAGAAATGTTATTTTGAAAGTAAGAGACTGACTAATTGAACTACAAAACTTGAAACAAGCCAATAGAATAAAAGCAATAGCCAAGTAATTAAGTGGCATATTATAGAAAAAGAGGAAAAGTTTACAAACATATGATAAAATACTTTATCTCTCAATAAATCAAGTAACTGCAGATTAAAACAACAAAATGCCGGCTTTGCCCTTCAAGTTAGTAAAAAATGTAAGTGATACATAATAACCAACGTACAACTGGTAGGGAAATGGTATTTCTTACAATGTACTAGGAAAACAAAGTAGTATGGCTTTGACTTGAAAGGGAGTGATATTGCCCAATATTTGAAGTGGTACTTTCTTCTACTCAGAGATGTTATTTCTAAGTACTTATCTATGAACATAATATGCAAAAGACACAGATGTTAGTAGTTGGATTATTTGAAAGAGTCAATATCACCAACAGGGGAATGGTTAAACAAAATATGGAAACACAAGAAGAATTAAAATGAAACAATGGTGTCTATTGATCTAGAAGGCTCCCTGATTTATTGTTTGGTGAAGAAAAAGCAATCACAGAACACTCTATATGACATGATTCAAGTTATCTTAATTTTTTTAATTGCAAGAAGGTAGCTACAATTACATTTTACCTATACAGCTCTATAACAGGTAATATTGTACAATGAACATATTTTACTTTTGCAATTTCTCAGCAACTAAAATGAGAAAGAAATTGGAGTCTACAGGAACAGTGTTTCACCATTGTCATGTGTTATGAATTTTCTGGGGGTACTAAGCTGGGCATGGGCTGGACTTTCTGCTGTGTCCTGTGCCTTCCTGCAGAGGTAGATAGAGACGCCTGAAAGAGTGCCTATGGCCTCAGAAAAATTCCTTTGAAGTCTAGGCTAACCTAATGGGGCCTTTTTCAGGAAACTGAAAAAGACTGTTTCCTTGCTTAAGAACAACCTGCATTCCTCAATGTTCCATCAGAAGAGTGAAATTAACTGGAAGGAAACCCCTTATATAATAAATGGAATCATGGACAGATGGAAAGATGTTTGTGTGACCCAGTAAGTACACTGTGCTGTGCCTGCAGCCCATCCTGTTGGAATATTACTAAGGGGCTGCCTGGATTTTGCAGCCTTTACATCTCTTTGGTTTATGGAGCCAAAGTAAATGACAGGCAGGGCCAATAAAAATTCTTTTGAGATTCAGCCTTACTTTCCATTCCATTTTGTATACATGGTGAAAAGATGTGCATGCCTGTTATGGGATGGAGTCAAACCCATGAACCGTGAGTGAAGCCTCCATTCATCCATGTCAGGGCATTTCTGCTGTCAGAAGGGGACTTCCAACTGGGGTGGGTCCTGAGTCAGAAGCACAGCTCTGTCTCAGGGAGACCTGAGCTAGGGAACTGTTGTGTCCACTGCTGGGCAGCCTCAGGAGGCCAGGAGAGCTGGCTTGTCCAGGAGATGGGTTCCTGGAAAGTGATTCCCAGTTCCCAGAGGGTCAGCCTGCCTTTTGAAAGAACCTGGAGGAGAATATACTTAAGATGAGTGAGTGTTTTCATGAGTGAATGATCTGTGAATGTAAGTTGAACACTCATACAAAGCTGGAAAGGAAATACCCATGAAAGTCGTAGGATCTAGTGGGTTTGGGTATGAGATAAATTTGGGTTCAAACCCTACCTCTGAGAAACTTGGGGAAAGTCACTTCTCTGAGCTTCATATTCCTCTTCTGTTAAATGGGCGTGATGCTGTCTTTGGCATAGAACTGGGATGCATATTAAATGACATGCTGTGTTCATAACAGAGTGCTGCCATAATGGAGTGACTGGGGGCTTGAACAACAGAAATTTATTGTCTCACAGTCCCTTCAGGGGAGTCCTGAGCTTGGTCTCAGGAGACTAGAAGTTCGTCGTCCGCTAGTGAACCAATGTCTTACTGACATATGTTCCGGTTCTGGAGCATGTGTGTCCTTCTCCTCACCAGGTCTCCATGATGCAACTACTCAGAGCCAAGACCTGCCATTACATCGTGGTGCACCTTGAACCTAGCCAGGGTCTGGCAGGTCTGTAGTGAGGGTTTAAAGGGTATAGGAATGAAGGCCCAGCAGCTTCAATAACAAGGTGAAACTGTCCAAATGCTTGCCCTTATACTTCCTTCCCTAGAAGCTCCCCCAAGACATCCCAAGGGGTCTTGTTTCTCTGGGCACTGACACAGAGGCCCACAGGCCAAGCCACCTAGCACTTGGCATAGATGATGATCCAAAAGCTTTTAAAACTTTTTGCTGCTTAAAAAAGACACAAAGAGTACAGAACAGTGTCCATGCTAACCCCAGTTCCCTCTGGGAAATAGCAATAACTACGGCATCAGCAACTCTTTACAAAACAGAATGTGGAAGAGAATGCTGGGCTCTGAGGGCCAGGGGTTAAGCCCTGGCTTCCACTTTATTTACCTATGTGACTGCCAACATATCCCGAAACCTCAGAGCCTGCAGGTCTGAAATTAAACACTGGCTTAAGGATACCACCCCTTGCTATAAGGAATAAGGAAAAACATGCAGAGTTGTAAAGAGCAGGGCTTGAATCAGAAAGTCTTTACTTTGTAGGAGCATTTCTGCAACATGCAGGCTTCCCAGTACACACCAAGAGAAATTCCCAAGCTGTCCTCAGAGGTATCCCCCCACCCCTTCACAGGACACCTTGTATCATTGAACAGTGTGAGAAATCTTCTGCATTTTGTTTGGTGAGGTTATGGATTAAATGTCTGTGTCCCTTTAAATTCATAAATTGAACCCTTAATCCCCAGTGTTATGGTATTTGGAGATGGGGCCTTTGGGAGGTGATTAGGGTTAGATGAGGTCGTGAGGGTGGAGCTCTCTAGGTGGGATTAGTGCCCTTATTAGAAGAGACACCAGAGCTAATGTTCTCTCTCTCTTTCTGGCTCTCTCTCCCCCTGCCATGTGGAGACACGGCAAGTAGGCAGCGATTGACAAACCAGGAAGAGGGAGTACCTGACCGTGTTGGCATCTTGATCTCAGATTTCTGCCCTCCAAGACAGGAGAAGATAAATGCCTGTTGTTCTATGGCATTTTGTTACAGCACCCTAAGCCTACTACAAGTAAGAAACTATTGCAATTACACTTTATTAGGAATGCATTGTCTATTTCTTGTAACATTCAAATGTATTTAAAAGCATTAAGAAAAAATGTAATTCTCTTTAAAGAATAGCTGAGACAGTAAACAGCTACTTTCAAATTCAACAGCTGAGCTGTCTGAAAGGATAGTCACTAGCCCCTTATGGGTATGGGACACTTGAGATGCAGCTAGTCCAAACTGAGCTGTGCTGTAAGTGTAAATGACACAGTGGACTTCACAGACTTACTAAAAAAAGGAATGTAAAATTAATAATTTTTATGTTGATTATATGTTGAAATACAAATATTTGGGATCCATTGAGTTAAAAAACATATTACTGGAATTAATGTCACCTGGCTTTTGCTTTTTAATGTGGCTATGAGAGAAGATAAAAAATTACATCTTTGGCTCATATTTGTGGCTCACATTCTGTTTCTATTGGATGACGCTGATCTGGAGTCTGAAGCAGCAGACAAAGCATGGGCTTTTGAGTCAACAGGTCTGCACTCCAATCCAAACTGTTGTTAACTGGCTTTGTCAACAAGGCCAGATGATTTAACCTCTATGACTCTTGGTTTTCCCATATGTGAAATGGAGATAAGAATGTATTTCATGTGTTGTGGTGAGGAATAGGCGGAATCAGGTACGCTGAATGCATAGGAGGAGTTTGTTACCAACAAACATTGTTTCCAACCCTCTAAGTTAGTAGGAAGAGAAAACCAGGCTGTCAAGGCTCTTAAATCAATACCAGCTGTGGTGCTAGAACCTTGGCAGAGATGGAGTTCTGAGCAGCCCCAGTGGGTGAGAGGAGGTTAAACCACACAGAGCAAGTCCTCCATGTTACTCCTTGTGAAAAGTTTAGTTTGGGGAGGCTGAATCCTTCTTTGAATTTATCTGCCTGTATTTCTTTGCCATGGAATTTGTCCTTGATGAGTAGAGAATGTGATAGATCCATAATGTTTCTGGGTGTGTTATAAAGAAGTCACAGCTGTACAGAGCATGTTCTACTCCTGTCCTCTGCATCCCACACACAAACCTAGAAGCTCTGCATTGAGTGCTCTCATCTCCTGGTTTGCAGGCAACACTGCCTTGAAGCAGCTCCAGGAACCACACACTATGGCACTTAGAGACTTGGAGATGACCAATCTCATGGAGACAATCTTCGAAATACAATTGTGATGAAATGCAGCTAGGAGAAATTGAATATCAGGTCATGGAGAGGAGGGTCTCATCTTGGCCTAGGTGCCCAGACATTCATATTAAAGGCCTTGTGTGTATATAGACCTCTAAGCTGGCCTAAGACCATCATGGGCTGTAGCTTCCACACCGACTGCAGCCGTGGAGTCTGGAGGCACAGGGTGTCCAGAACACAGGTACCAAGAGCTCCTGTTGTGGGGAGTTCACCTGAAGAACTGTCTAGTTCCACACATCACATGCTAAGAGGGAAATTGAAAAGTGGAGCTTGTCCTAAGGAGGATGTACAGGTAGGAACTAGGTCACATGGAAACAATGGGAAGAATGGGAGTGTAAATATGGAAAGATGAAACCTGTGAAGAAAGTTCTAGCCTTGCCCCCTGGCCCCTTTGAGTGGGACAGTGGCAAGTGGGTGAGAGATGACTTCCTCCCATCATAAGAAACAGTGTATTTATATACTAGTGCCTTCCCTTAGTCCTAAAACGATTTAAAATAAAAGGAAGGAACACCCTGGCCACCAGTGCAACAAGCTGTTTTGTTAGACTGTCAGCTCCACATCCCTGGTGACCTCTGAGTGGAGGCCTGTTATTGCTCGGGGGCCTCCAGCTTTGGGCTTGAAGTGCAGACACCACTCCTGACAGCAGATGTAGTGTTCCCATGAAGCTCCCCGGGCCTGCCTGCCACCTGCTCCTCTGTCCCATGTGTTTGGCTCACCTTCGGCTACTTATGCATGTTGTGAAGTTAGAAAGTTGGTTTGGAACCTTTTTATCTCCTGAAAAATACATCGTCTTTTAGCGAAGTTCACCTTTCCTATCCCCTCCCAGGTCCCACTGGTCTCAGGCTCCTGGCCCCACCATCAAGCTAACAAAACTCACAGATCAGCTGTCTCTCCAGTGCCCAGATACAAAGGAAAATTGAAGCCAAGAATGGAAAATGGAGCACTTGGCATGTGTGGAGGAGGGGTAAAGCATGTTGGAAGGTGAGTCTCTGGGCCCAGCCGGCCCTGGGCTGAGGAAGAGCCACTGGAGCTGGAGCCACAGTGCGTGTCTGCCTGGCCTGGATGTTGTTTTTGCCAGCTCTGCCCGGACCCTGGACAGAGAGAGCCCCAGAGATGGGCTGCTGTTTGGGCAGGGTGTGAGGTGTTTCCAGTGTTTTTAAATTGTCTTTGCCTTTGGGGAATAGGAAAAAGTGAGTCAGACACAGTTCTTTGAACCTAGGATCCCTGGTCTGAACTTTTAGGAGACAGGAAGGCACTCTAATTAGTCAGTTTCTGTGGGGTCATGCTGAGAAGCAAAGCCTGGTACCAGCATACCCAGGAACAAGGGCTCCTGGTGGAATTGTCCAAGGCAAGCCAAGCACCCCCAGACCAGAGGGCTCTTCATGGCTCCAAAGACCACTGCTGCCCACAGCTCTGGATAATAGGAGAGAATGGAGGGAACTGCCTCGTGGTCAGACTCAGGCCAGTCAGCTGGTTTAGGACAAGGGTTTTGTGAGCAGAGGACTCACACTGCTCCCTCTGAGCATGTGGAAAGCAAAGTCCTAAGGTAGGCCTTCCCAGTAGGAAATGAAGAACACAAACGTGTTCATATCCACTGATGTAATGGTTCTACTCTGGGAACTGACCCTGAAGAATTGGTCCTAAGTTTAAAAAATAAAACACCCAAAGATGGTCACTGCACTATTATTTATAAGAACCAAAGCTTAAAAATTGATGAACTAACCAACATTAGGAGGTTGGCTAATTAACCTACTGCATGTCCTGAGCCACTACTTGTGATATTCAGGGACAATGTGTAACCATATGGGAATATGTTTATGTCTTTCAGTAAAAAATATGAATTACAATATGAAAGTGTACAATTGTATGATCACAGTTGTGTAAAAGGATGAAAGCATACACAGGAAAATTCAAGGATAGAATGGCATCAAAATGGTATTTAACACTGTGATAAGAATGAGAATGACATTTCCTCTTCTTTTTGGGTACTTCCTAAGTCTCTTCTAAAGAGTTGATATGTTTGATAATTATATTGATGTTTTATAAAATAACTTCAGGGTTCAAGAATATCAGCAGCCTTTCCATGCCTCCATGGTGGCCCCATGAATAACAGAAGACACTTCCCAGTGCAGGAGGCTTTCAAATTGATGTAATGCTATGGAATTTGAAGGCTCATAATCCATAAAAAGTTGCCTGAGGACAAAGGTGCTGGTTCTGCCATGTGGCCATTGGGCAGAGCTTCACCTTGCCCTCACCAACAGGAGTCCCCATGAGGCCCCAGAGGAACCCGACCAGTCTCCAGGGAGATGCTCAGTCTCCCAGGGAGACAATGTCTCTGCAGTGGAGGCAATGCCTACCACCCCCACACAGCCCGTGGAGAGACGGACTCACACAGTAGGCTGACTATGTATTAGTCTCCTGATTCCATCTCTATTCATGCTGATGGTTAAAGAATAAAGGACTTCCTCACTCTTCCCAATTGTCACATGTGTCCCATTTACCAGCCCCAGAGACCCTGATCTTAACTGGCCAGAAGCGTGGTGAGATGACTCAGGCTTGGCAGGACTTGGCACACTTCTTTGTGTCTCTGACCTCTGTTCTTTTCCCGTAATCCCCACCAAAGGAGGATGCTTTGTCCTTCAGTTGGGCCCCATAGACTTGTGCAAAAATAGTATTGCGGTCCCCAAAAGAGGATCTGTCTCTTAAGGGATTAAGAACTATCAGCAGAGTGATTAGTTATGAAATGTCCTAATGATCAATGGGGAAGACTCAAGTGTTTCCAAACAGAAAGTGGATGACTTTGACAGAGGGTGAGGCTCTTTCAGCCTGAGATGATAGGAGCTGTATATGTGAGGAGGCTTCATGCTGTGCACTTGCTCCTCTTACAGGTGGGGAAACTGAGACAGAGAGAAGGGGAAGTGGCTGGCCCAAATTCCTTGCAGAACTAGGACAGGGTCTAAGATGTGTCCTACAATTGGCATCCTGGTGACTTAACATGACTACCCCCATGAATGCAGGCAAGGAGGAAAATGACCCAGGGACCGTGGATATTTGAAACCTCATGTATCATTCTTTCTGGATGGTGGTAGTCTTTCTAGAATCCCTGGACTCTCCAGAGCTCAAAGAACTCCTATTTTCTACCTGCAAGCTCTGCCATCAGTTGACCACCAATGAGCCACCTACTTCTCCCCACCTCCAGGACACAGAAAGGAAAGGAGCTCCTTCCTCCTCCTTCCTGCCCTCCATGATGCCCAGACCCATGAATTCCTGCCTAGAAACAAGCCCACCTGGACCTAAAATCTCCTGCTGGCCCCAGAGTCCTGCCTCTGACCCTGAGTAAGAGGGAGGAAGGCTGGGGGATGCACCGACTCTGCCCTGCTGTGGACATTCATTTGGGCACCCTGCCATTAGTGGCATAAATGACAAATCTCTCCCTGATTGTGCTGAGAATGCAGCTTATATGTCCCTTAGGGGAGGAAAAAGCATTTGGTGAACACCAACCCTATGCCTGCTGGATTGGGAGGGGTCAATAGTACTATCTCCTTTTTACTCCTGGGGAAACTGAGGCTCAGGAAGGGTGAGAGACTTGGTCAAACCCACTAAGTCAGCATGTTTATCTTCAAGTCCCATCCTGCCTCCCTGAAGCTGGCTGCCTCCAGGACTTCATCTGACTGTGGCAGTATTATCCCACATTAGGGCGAACACTGAGGCCCACAGAAATGGTAAGCTGTCAACTTTAATCAAAAGCGGTGAGTAGAAGTGGCATAGTGTCTATTTATCCCCTCAGATTCCAGTAAAATGGCCAAAAGGAATTAAAGCCATCAACCTATAAGGGAAAAAAGGAAAAGACAGATGGCAGCAGATTAGAGATGTCGTTAGAGTTTGAGGGAGTTAGAAAGGTGAAGTTCAGCTTACCATAAGGAAGGCAGTAAGAACTCAGCTGATCTACACCAATAACTTTGGAAAGCCCTGGAATTAGAGGTCCTGGGGGCTACGAATGTGGAGATGAGGAGTGGGGCTGTAAACAGGTTTTGTGAAAACTCTGAATAAGGAAGGCTGTGCTTGCCCATCCTCTCCCATCTCGCACAGCAGTGGCTCCCTTCCTGCACCCTCTGCACACACCAGGTCCTTCCTAGAGGCTCTGAATTCACCAGAGTGCTCACTGCTCAGGACTCGGTGAGGCACCTAAAGGGGATGTGGTGAACTAGAGGTGAAGCCCACTACCCTCAGTCCCTTCCCCCTCTGCTCCCTCAGCCCTGGCAGCCACAGTTACCCTCCCCAGAGAGGCCTCAGAGCACTCCTGACCCTCCCATGAGAAAATGCCTGATGCTTTTTGGGTCCTCCAGGGCACTGCCAGGCCCCGCATGATCATACCTCAGGGAAGATTCTCAACTGCCCAGCCCCAGCCCTCACCAAGCCCAGCCCCCAAACACCTTGTATCCAGAGTTTCCAATCAGTTTTTGTACCTTGGTCTGGATCTTAATTTTGTATTTTATAAAGACCTATTTGACTCGATCAGATTCCTCTGTTCAGAGTGCACCATTGGTCCTTGCAAGCCCCCCATTTGTGCCAGTCTGCCTTCCCCATGTCCTCAACCCACAGTCCCGTCCCCCCATAAGCAGCTGTTCTGATATAGTTAATAACATTTCTAAACTTCATCAGCTTTTGTTGGCTCTTTCCTCCCCAGACATGTCCCCAAGCACCCTGCGACCCTCAAGCTCTCCAGATGGTTGTGCTTCTGGCTCTCCCTAGAGCCTTCCCTGCTGGAAATGGTCTTGTTACTTCGTCTTCTGCCCTTTTACAGAATGCAAGATCAGGACCCTTCTTTTTCCTTGAGTTCCCAGCACCTGCAATGGGCCCTGGTGGGGACTGGAGGAACCTGGCTGAATGGGCCAGTGACAACCTCCTGCTCTAAAATGCTTGCAAGCCTGAAGTTCCCCATCAAGTCCAGGCTCCAGGAAGCCTACTCTCTGCCTGCCCAGGAAACACAGCAGCCCCCAGACAGGGGCCTAACCAACTCACGTTCTCCACCCCTTCAGCCTGGCTCAGCCAGCCCAGCCCAGCCCAGCCCCTTCGTCAACACATGGAACCAAGTATCTCAGGAGATGAAAGCCCTAGCTAGGGAGGGTCTGGTGCCCCTTCCCTGTGGTTGTGCCTGGGAGTGTGATCCCAGGCTGGGCCTGCTAGGGTGGCCCTGTGTCCTGTGCACTGGGGGCAGGCCCAGCTGAGATCACAGCAACCTGCAGCCACCCTAATGCCTCAGCAGACATAGATCCACCAGGCCACACCATAAAACCCTAACTAGGCATATAAAATCCACCTGCCAGCACCTGGATGTTTCTACTGGCTCCAGAGAGGCACTGGCCAGCCCCCAGAATGGACAGAGGTGGAGAATACAGTGGCACCAGGCTGCACAGAGTCCCCGGGCTCCTGGCTCCTCTGTACAGAGAATAGCCACGGCAAGGTCGTGGTGGAACACCACCTGGCTGCCCTGCATCACCAAAACTGACTCAAGGAATGAAGCAGAGATCTCAGGGTGCACTGGCAAGGTGTACGTTACACCAGAGGCAGACTCTGTGCTTGGGACATTGAGGCTGTCCAAGATGACACAAACAGGCAGACAGCAGCTTGTCCTCCTCCTCTGAATGGACCAGGCTTCAAAGAAACTCATCAGGGTCTGTAGGAGGCTAGATGCCCTCCCCAGTGAGAGCAGAGAGCTGTTGTTTCTAGAATCCCAGCTCCTGACAGAGCATGAGCACCAGAGGGGGATAGATGGCAAGACCAGGTCTGAGTCTTGCTGATTGCTTGGTTCACCACCCTACCTGCAGGGGGACTCCCACCCTATGCCTCTGTCCATGAATCATCCTCGTGGTCCTCTGAGAATTCCTGCAAAGTCACTTCTCTACTTCAGCAGATGCCACATGCCTCTTCCTTCTCTCCCCATGGCCTAACTCAAGGGTCCTGTGGCTATGATTGTTGAAAGGCCTACAAGGGCCTGGGTATCCTTGCCTCCCATCTTGCCCAGCTACTTGTAATTCCTGGGGAGACCATGCCTGTTCTCTTCCTCTGTCTCCATATATTCTGAGCCTTTAGCCTAGAATGCCTTTCCTTCTTCTTTCTCTATGCAGCTTTTTTCTCAGCCCAAGTTACCACCTCCTCCAAGAAGCCCTCCTGGACCTCTCCCCACAGGCTCAGTTCGTCTCTCTCCCAGTAACATCTCTGTGATCACCCCTTGCCCCACACCCCCTCCCTATATTCATTTGTGCCCTCACCTTGCTTTCAGTTCCTAGAAGCAACCATATTCCCTCTAGCCTTGAGCACCCCTGCTTTTGTGTCTGCATCCCCAGAACTGCCCATCCTAGTACTCGACTCACTGTAAGGCCTAGGAAACATCATCAAAAGGATGCTGAAGAGGAAACAAATTTCCAAATCTCCCTGGGTACAGTGAGAGTCCAGAAACAGGACTCCAAAGGGCCCTGTGAGTCAGGCTTGGGTGAAGGCAGGGCCAGAACCAACCTGAGCTGCTTGTGAGGGGCATTCTGGCATCTGCCCCAACCTCCTGTCATCTACTTGCAGGACTACAGAATATACACTTTCCATATATTCATCAATGAATTTTAAGTATCTTTATAGTAAATAAGCAAAATCCTTTTTCAGTAAAGCTGAAATGATTCTGCCTGTGTCAGCATTTCTGTTTAAGGGGTCTGGTGCCATGATGAATTCAGATGAGGAGTTAAAAATATGGTTATGGGCTCAGGGTCCCTGGTCACAGAGGGTGCCCGCATGAGCACAAACAGACAACAAAACCTATATCACACACAAAAGTGGGCAGAAATAAACCTTTAGCCACACAAAGAAATACATATTGAGAAGCAAATATCTGGTGAATTTACGTGAAATTGGCAAGTTTAACAAACGCTAGAATGCTGGGCTGGGTAAAAACAAATGCTCACAAAGCAGAAAATAAGGGGTAAACTCATAGATTATTAACTATCTCATTTCTGGTGATACTATCCCATATGAATGCTAATTTGATTAACTTTAATTTGAGGCAAGGGCACCCTGGGCAGACTGGCACTAGAAAATCTGGTTTTCTTTGAAGGGAATGGCTTTATCTCTGTTAGCCAGCTCAGCCCTGGCAGTAGGAAAAGTGGGAGACTGAGGGTCTTACACCAGGTGTAACTTGCTGCACTGTGACCATCAGAGGACAAGGCCTGCAGCCCAAGCCCTCTCTGGGAAGCAGGCAGGGAGCAGGGGGGATGCAGTCCCTCACTCCCTCCCTCCTGGGCCCCCAAGACCCAGTCTCTCCCCAGTCAAACCTCCAAGCCCCTCTTGATCCAGCCCCTCCCTGCTGAAAGCCTCCCCTGGCTCCCGCATCCACAGAAGACTCCGAGCTGCAGCATGGCAGCCTAGCTGCCTCTCAGCCTAGCCCCTCCCATCCTGTTTCACCCAGTGCTCCCCTGGTCCAGCCCACCAAGCCATTTACCCTTCTCTGAAAATAGCTAAATGTCAGGGAAAAACCTAAATGAGTGTTACCATGAAGAGGGGGTCCCCAAGAGGTAAAGCCCGGCATCCAGAGAAGGAAGGAGGGGGTGTGGAAAGAGGTTGGCAAGGCAGGCAGGCTGCACGATGCTCTGGCAGTGCAGCAGGATGCGGTGGGAGCAGAAGGAGTGGCTGGGGTTGGTAGCGTCCACTAGTTCACTTGCCCCGGGTCTGACCAGCAGGCCTGTGGGAGCATCAGCATGAACACAGGGGGCACCGGCTCTTAGGTTTGGTGGGCAGCAGGTCAGGGATCCATCTAGGATGGGCCAAAGGAGTGTGGAGGGATGGAGGGCTAGGGCTGGGTACAGAACACACAGAAGGATACTAGAGTGTGGGATTGCCTCTGGGGTCTTCACACAGCAGGCTAAAGAGCTGTTCTCCACAGGAGGTCCTGGGGCCACCTTTAGCCTGGAGGAAGAGGAGGAAGCCAGAACTGCACTTACTGCAGTGTTCATTTGCCCAGGACTGAGAATTTTCTGGGCTGTGGGACTTCCAGGGCTAAAATCAGGAAGTTCCCCAGCCAGCCGAATGCTGTCACCCTGCTCCCATGATGAGTCCAGACAGTACGTGTTATCTCAAATGTTATCTCTTCACAGCCACCCTGTGAGCTAAGGTCATTATTATCTGCATTTTACAGAAAAGGAAACAGAACTCGCCAGGTCTCACACCTGCTCCAGGATGAAGCCAGGCACCAGACCTTGGGCCACAGATCCCAGTGTGGTTTCTTTACAGTGGGGCAAGGGGATTCCCAGGCGGCCACAGATTTATATAACTCATGCTGAGGTCTAACCTGAGGCCAGAGGTGAAAGGAAGCTGAAGAAGGGAGAGCAGTTATCCAGACTCAACAGGCAGGCCCAAGAGGAAGTTACAACATGTGCGCTGACTCCAGAGGTACCAGCTGGGCATGGGGACCTCAGGCAGCCAGGGCAGGAGGCAGAGGGCAATATCCCCTCTGGGGTCTCTAAGGTGTGAAGAGGCTTGGCAACCAGCCTGCACCTGCAGTGATGCTTACCTGCACCAGGATAGGTGCCCAAGTCCACACCAGACTAAACCGGGTCCATGGGTGGGGATGGAGGTAAGAGGCTCTACCATCAGTTTCAGAAGCATGGCACAGCTTTGACTATGATAGTACCTGACTGGACATGAGTTTACCGACTCCCCCTAGAGTCTGACCTATTTGAGGCAGAAAGTGGGACTTGGAGGACTGTGGGGAAGGGGGAAAATATCAGCAAGAAACCAAGTAGCTCCCAAGAGGCCAGTATTGTGAGCCCCTCTGGATGAGAGAACAGCAACTGAGAGACACATACTACAACCTGGTGCATTTATAAAGGTGCAAAGAGGTCAGGGAAGCAAGTAAACTCTTGGTAGAAAATAACAGATAATGTAAGATAAGTGAAAAATCTGTTTATTTTTTAAATTATGCCATAATAATAATCAAGACTGATATCACAAAACCTGAGCTATGGTAAAGGGATATAAAGTGTTTTGGGCATTGATCATTTTATATACCTCAAACAGCACACCCTTCCTCTGAGAAATGGTGTGCCCACCAGGAACCAGTCAGATAATCCCTTCCACAGGCCTCCGTCAACATGGATCCAGAGTTAGGCATCTGACTCCAGCCAGGCCAAAGTGGAAGATTCTCAAACTGGGCTGTCAACATTTTCTCACTGGCCATAGCTATGGAGGAGAGAGCCCAGAGCTGCTGGACATGTGACCCGCCCACTTCCACCCCTCCACTCTTCTGCCATAGGAGAGAATGCAGTTGATACCTGAGACAGAAAGAAAATGTCTGTACCAGGAGTTGGCAAACTACAGCCCATGGGCCAAACCCAGCTCACCACTTATTTTTGCAAATAGTTTTATTGGCACACAGCCATGCTCACTCATTTTCATATTGCCTAGGGTTGCTTTCACAGGAAGAGTTGGGATCATATGGCCCACAAAGCCTAAAATATCTACTACTAGCCATTTATAGAAAAAAAATTACCTACCCTTGCTCCAGATGGAAATCAGAATGTTAATAGAGTGACCTTATACATTGTTCTCATTTTTTTAAAAGTAGCCATGCAGTAAACAGTTAACATTAAAGCTGTTTTCATTTTGAAGAGGAAGGAAGGAAGGAAGAGGAAGAGAGGGAGGTGCTAACAATGTTGAGGTCCCCAGTTTGAGTCTTCCCTAAGGCTGCCTGCACCCCTCCCTCTGGGCAGTTTAGTTATCTGAGCCAGAATCCTTTGCTCTCAACTGTGCTAGCTTAACTTTCTATCCATCAAAGATGCCTAAGGAAATCATGAAGAATTAGCAAGTCCTTCTAGAACCAAAGGAAGCTACCAGTTTGCTCAGAACTGACCATTTTGGTCCTGTTACTTTTCCTCCTTCCAGCCTCATGATCCAGCGTTCAGCGGGGAGGTGAGAGGGAAGCAGGGGTCAAGGAGCTGAGAAAGACTGGAGAAGCATGACCCCACCCTTCAGGGTCCTCCTGTCCCCTCCCATAGCCCTGGGGCAAATCCTCCTTTGCTCCTTGGGCACCTCCATGAACAGACTCTCATCAAGCACTGCCTACTTTGGAGCTCCCAGTGTATGGGGGATGGGGCACATTTGGGGACACCTCTATCCAAGGCTGTTGGGAATAAGTCCCATTCCTGGGGTGAAGAGAAAGGCTTTGGAGATGTGGGAGGTCCTGAGAGGGCTTCTAGGGCAAAATGGAATTTGGCCCTGAGACTTGAAAGTGGGAGAAGATTGGGCAGTGCATCTGGGATAGGGGGACGTTTCAGGCTTAGAGAAGAGCTGAGAAGAGGTCTGTGCTTGAGAGAATGACTAAGGCAGGCCTACTCAGGATAATCTCTGATTGTCCCCAAATCAACTGAACTGGGACCTTCACTACATTTGCAAAGTACCTCCATCTTTGCCATATAATGTTAGCTAACTACAGAAGTCACATGCATCATATGTGCTCAAAGGGAAGGATTATTAAGGTCATGCACGCTGGGGGTGGGATTCCAGAGACCAGCTTAGAATTCTGCCCACTGCACCTATCCTGTGTCTTGGCCCATGCTGGGTGCTGAAGTTACAACAGGGAGTCAAAAAGACCGAGCACTCAGGCCCTTGCTGGCCATCTGCAGAATCAGACACAGAGACCAATCATTCCACACAGTGGGACACATTTTATGGGAAGGAATGAATATCTCTGCTTAATGCAGGAACAGGGGTCTTTACAAAGAATGGTGCTGTGGGGCTGGTTCCTACAGTGTACTTATTCATCCAATGCAGAGGGGCCCCCTCCAGGCAGGAGAAATCACAGGAGTAAGTGTTTCCCATGTTACCATCCTTCAGTTTATTACTTTCACACATCCTCCCATAATTATCATCTACTTGGTATTTTTTCCTTTAACCAACTCACTGTTTTTCTTAAATTTACTTTAAATAAAACTTTTACATCTCAGCTGTAAACAGAAGCCCAGCATTCCTTGCTATAAATAAAAGTTATCCACAAAAAGAAATAAAACTGGGTCTGTGAATTCCCAGATATGAACCTGTGTCCTCCTCTTCTTTGTTAAAAAGAGTAATCAGTAAATATGAGAGATATGTTAAAGAAATAACAGAAGAAAAATATTTTCCTCAGTGGCAGCTGTCATGCACAGGGATGCATAGTGTCACTAGGAATGCCTGAGGATGGCTGTCCTTTGTCAAGGCACCCGGGAAACTGGCTTGAAGATGGAGATTTAAGAGCAGCATGTGAAAAGCAGCCCCTAGGTCTAAGAGAACACAGCTCATGCTGGGCAGTTCTGGTCTCATGACCACCTGATGTCCAATGGCTAGCCTTTCTATCTCTACCAGTGCCCAGAGGCAAATCAGAAGCTGTTCTTTAGATGGCATGTAAGTTGTTGCTACAGATGGTTGAGCTTGCTCCAAAACCTTGCTCCTTTTGGGCATTGCCATAAATTCCACATGGTGTCTTTCCTCCATAGTTACCTCTGCTGCCACAGGGTCTGACAGGTCATATGGTCCAAGCAGCAGAGCTACAGAGCCCTTTCCCTACTTTGGGTCCCACTCAAGGACAGAGCTTTCTGTGTCACTCTGGGTCAGAGGATTATTCTCAATGGTGGAATTTGTAGTCTCCAGAACCCAAAGAGGTTTACAAAAAGTTGTTTCCTTCTTAGGCATGGGATGTGCAAAATACAATAATGTGTCATTTACTTTGCAGGGGATGTCCTAGCAGGCTCAAACCACTAGTCGCCTAATAGTCTCAGTGATATTATGGCAGACCCCTAAATATTCGAGTTTCCTCTCACCCTCTGGAGCCCATGTCCCTTACCAAGGTCTCCAAAGTACTTGCCATTTCTCACTGATTTGGTCTGATTAACACAATGTCATCAACACAGAGGACCAATGTGATGCTCAGTGGACTGTCCAAGTGGCCCGGGTCCATTGGCTGTATTGTGACAGAGTTGGGAGTTAACACGGCCTTAGGGAAAGAAGCACATGTTCCAGGAAGCATATACTGGCGCCTGCCCTACGTGGTGCCCTACTGCTCCAAGCCCTTCCTGAGAGAGGTGGAAAAGAACACACTCACCAGGTCAAAGTCTGCATGCCATGTACCTGAGGTCACATCAGTCTACTCTAGCTAAGACATGGCATTGGGCTCTGTCACTGCAGCTGGGGAGATTAACTCTACTCTTGGTTGAGTTTGCAGTTGTCCCCTGCCATTCTGCAAGTTTCCATAAGGGCCAGACTGGCACGGCACCTTTTATGTTTTTAAGCATGGTACCAATTCCTGCCATCCCCTGTGGAACACAACACTGATTCTAATTTTTTTTAATCTGGCCAGGGCAGGAGTGAGGGAACAGTTTCAGAGGCTTCCCTTTGAACTTCCCTATTGTAAGCTTCAGCTTCCTTTCCCCACTACTATGTCTTTTACCCTGCAGACTAAGAAACCAAGGCAGAAGTTCTGGCCGCTGCCAAGGATGTTCATTCCAGCTATGCATTTGAGGTTTGGGAAATGGCCACTGGATGAGATCGTGGGCCCCATGAGCTGGGCCTGGACCAGGATCCATTTATTCCTAGCCCCTATAAAACTCTATTCTAACAAGGGGTTAATAAGGCTTTGGGCAGCCAGTGTCAATGTCCACTTGGACCCTGTGTCTATCTATCTTTGCAGTGTCTGGATGCTCCCCTTGCTCTATGCACAGTTGTTCCCTGAGTGAATGGCTGCAGGCCCCTTTAGGGAAGGATGGGAAACCCTTGTGGATCCTTGGTGTGTTATCACAGGCTCCTTCCTCCTGGGGCCCAGCCTCTCCAGTCAGTGTGTCCCAGGCCTGAACACTGGCCCAGGACCAGTGGCAAGAGAATGTGACTCTTTTGAGGTGGCTGCTCTCGGCCCCATTCATCCATCCTTGGTTTGGTTCTGGTTGTACAGACTGAACAATAGTTTTGTTGGCTGCCCGTTGATCTGTTCCCTCAGGCCTCCATTGTCCAGAAAGCACTGCACAGCTCCAGGTGGGTTAGGTCCTCTGGTTGCACTCTGACCATGCCTGTCCACAATTATCACAATTGTGTTCACCTTGATTGGACAGTCAAGCCCTGCATTATTAGGGGGTCCTTTTGTCCTGCTTCTGCCAGAGATCCCGGTTCAGGAATAACATCTCCTGCCTTGTGCCCTAACCCACAGAGAACAGCGATCACTGAGCTTTTCATGACTTTGGTGCCCTTCTCATCACTGAATTCCTTGTCACTCTGGTAAATGGAGAGTCCTCTAGGCCCTTCCATGGATTAAATAAGCCTGTGGTTTTCTGGCCTTTGGACTAGTTCCATTCTAGCATGTCCACTTCTCTGAGCCACTAATCCATTCCTCTGTCATTTATTTACTGTGGTGCTTTTGGCATTGGTACTTCACTTAATGTAGGCCATTGCTTTTTCCAAGTGTCCAAGAGCCAATCCATAGGTATAGCAGCCCCATCTACTAGGGCCCTGGCCATGGTGTCAATCCTACGTGAAGACCCCTGGCCCAGTTCTATGTCCCGACCCCCTGGGTCCAGCCCCCCAGGAGCAGCCTCAGTCATACTCTCCCATGTCCTGGCACATGTTGTCTGCACAAAGACACTCCAATCACAGTGCCTTTCCTCATGGCTGCACCTAGCATTCCCTGGCTGGTTGATGTAGTGACCTGACCCCAGTTTTCATCTGGCACCCAGAAAGAGAGGTATGGGGAGATTATGAGAGGGACATATTATGTCTGAATCATCTTTGAGCAACTGGGGTGTGAGCTGCTTCCTTAGGCCCAGACCATGCAAGCAGGTATAGGGTTTTAAGGTTCTTGAGTGCATCAACCAAGATGCCCCCATCCCATGTCCTAGGGTCCCACTCCTCCCCAGCCAGGGACCAGACTTTGGCATAACAGATTTGCTGGGATTGAAATGCTGGAGTAATATCATGGGAGCTCTGCTACCTTTGTATGTAAGTCTGGGGCATGATCCTTAGCTGCCCCCACTGCAAGGACTTCTTTATGTGCTGCCAAGAAGGCTCTCCAATTGGCACACTTTACCTTAAATCAGTGATCAATCACCCTCAACTGTTCACTATCGATCTCGCATAAATCCATCTCACTCACGGGGAGCCAACCACTTCTGTTATCGTTTTAAAGATCACTTTCCCTGAACCTTTAATATCTGACCGATTCAATATTGAACCCTCCAGTTCATCACTGCACATGCCAAGGGTTATCCGGACCCCAGTCACAGAGTCCTCTTTGCTGTTGAGCAGATTACTTAGAACCCAGATCCCATCTGAGAGCCCATTTCTTTGTGTCACTCCTGGCACCAACTACCTTAGATCAGGTGTCCCAGGAAATGGACTCTGAAATGGAAATGCACATATGGAGGTTTATGGCTGAGTGCTGGTGGGAACCAGGACTGGGCAGAGGGAGATTGTGAATGTGATAGGGCTGTACCAGGGGCCTCAGCAGAGCCCAAGGAGGATCCTGGAGCCGAGTGGCTGGCTCTTCAGAGCAGTCCTGCCTTGGAGCAAGGGGGCCAGGCCTCTGCCCCCTTCAGAGCCTAGTCACTGCACGGGCTTTCCTGGGGTGAGGGACAGCTTTCGGTGAGGCAGTTCCTGGGGACAGACATAGCTGTGTACCATCAGGAGACAATAGCCCTAGTAGCTGGGGGAAGGAGGGCCTGGGACCTGGAAGGGGTACTGGATGGTGTACCACAGCATCCCTGACAGCACTGCATAAGGAGGCTGGGACGCATACCGAGAGACCGTAGGCCCTTCTGAATTTGGGGGTATGAGAGAACTGGTGGGAAGAGACTGGAGAGCAGCTCGCCTGAGACAGGTAGAGACAGGCCAGATGATGAGGACTTGAATGCCAGGACAAGGATATAAGGTTTGTCTCTCCCACAAAGGTTTTGTGAAAGATTATTCTGGGATTGTAAGGAAAACTGTGCAGCCCTGAAGGGGTCCTCATCTCCATAGTGTCCCTTTGGCTGCCTCCCCTGCAGACTTCTCTTAACTGGCTTGCTCTGGCCAACTCACACACACCACTGCCCCTTCCCCCGAATCAGCTCCCTTCAAATTGTCACTCCCCACAGTGCAGCATTCATGCGTCAGTTCTAAATAGTCCCACTGTTCAGCTTTAATGAGAAGTAATACCAATTCCCATGTTTGCTCAGAGAACACCATATTTCATCAAACCAGAGCCCATGCCGGCTCAGATTACTGACCGAGACAATGTTCTGTAATCTTGGTTTATTCACATGTCACGGGTATTTTAGCAAAACAGAAATGAATGGCCCGAGCCACCCTAGGAAGTAATGGGAGAATTGGGTTCCCGCCCAAGGGAAGCCATGCTTTCTCCTGCCACAGTTCCGTGGAGGGGCTGACTTTGATTCTCTTGAGTTTTTCCCAACTTTAAGAAAGAGAATATGGGCTGAGGAGGAGTCACAAAGTGCGTAGTTATTTCCCTATAAAATGTTAACTCCACGGATGGATTTTGCCAGAGCAAAAATAAAATCTGTCATTGATTATAAAGTCCTTTGTGCTTGTTATTTTACAGATTTATTACACTCTAGCCTGGCAGCCTGGGGAGGCCCTGGGATTCTTGTCTCCATCGCCCCTGCAAACCCTCCAGCCACTTTTTCACAGCTCAGACCCCAAACGGGAACAGGGACTTGCTCACATTTCTTTTGTCCTTAAGGGCCAAGAGCTTTGGAAATCTAAATGAAGAGCAGTGAATCCCAATCTTTGCACAGGGACCCATAGATACTGATAATGAAGTCTCATCGGTAGAGATCTCTGACTCCCTACTCGAGGAAACATTCTCTTTCCTTTGCCTTTTCTTTTCAGTTCTTGGCACTGTGTGCTAAGAAGTGCATTTCCTCTGCAGAGCAAGGACAGCCGAGCCAAGTCTCTAATCAAATCTTCTGGAGTCTGGGTCCACTTTAAATAAACTACAACCTCTTTTGAACGCCCAAGAAATAACAACAGCAGGAACAAGGATCGATCTTATTTAGTGCCATCCATCTCATGCTAAAACGTTGCTAATGATCCTCTTGATATCCTGCTCCTGTCCCCATTTCAGAGCTGAAGAAACCAAGTCCTAGAGGAGTCAAGCAACTTGCTGAAGGTCATAAGGCTGGCAGTCACACAAACCTAGTCCCAGCTGACTCCAAAGGGTCACAATGAACCTCTCATTTCCAAGACCAGGTTGACAAGAGGCCACAGCCCCAGGCACAGAGTGTTAGAGCTGAAACAGAGGCCAGGGGTCAGCTTTCTCATTTAACTAAGTTTCCAAAGAGGCCATGGGGCCAGCCCAGGGTGACAGAGCGAGTTAGAGCTGCAAACACTCTCCCATGAGTAAACTGGGCAATATCAGGAAACAACTGCTTAGGAACATTTCATGTAGTGGTCATTTGGGGAGAGGTTCCCAATGAAACCAAAGGAACTTGCTTCTCAGCACTGTCCAGAGTTTGGTTTCTTTTAACTCAGGCATAGAACTACATAACTACTGAGCCTCTTTACTCCTTCATCAGAGTTTTCTGAGTATAAGGAAAGCAGAGTGTGGGGCAGAGAGACTTAGAAGACTGAGGGCCCCCAAACAACCTCTCACCTCTTTGGAAGAGCACTCTTCATCTCTGTCAGCAAGTTCAAGACCTCAGTGCCCCCGGTAAGAACAGTGTACGATCCTACCAGGAGGCTGACAATTTTAGCAGGAAGCTGTCAAAAATCACAGCTCTTGGGACTTGAATCCACAGTCCATCCTCTCAACTCTTATTTTGAGCTGCATGCAGCCTGAGCTATTAGAAACAAAACCCTCTCATTGGCAAGCTCCACAATTAGCCTCATTTCCACACTAGAAACACTGTTCTACATGAGCTGAAATTGCACAGCGATTGTTTCTTGTCCTAGCAATGCTGTTTGCAGGCCATGCTGGGAGCCAGCGAGGATGTGACCCGGTGGTAATCTGAATTGCTTCACCAAACACATTTTTATCCCATCATCTCGGCTACATGAAAGGGGGCCATAGTGCTCCAGTGTTCAAGACTTTACAGTCCCGCTGTTCAGCAATAAAATGAGGCAAGAAATATTAGCCATCCCTGGCTGATGCCTTAATTCTTTCCCAACAATGTCAGAGGATCTGTACCCTACAGGTTTTAGTGCTGGCTAAGGCTTGACCCTCAGGCCTGCCTGAATGGAGGGGGAATGAGTTAAGGAGAGCAAGAAGGCTTTAATGGACACAGATCCCGAATAGCCCAGCTTGTCTCGGCCTCCTGCAGACTAACCCTCCTTTTCACAGACCTCGATTGTGTATGGCCCCAGCAGAGACAAAACTACCCATGAGCAGAGGTTACCCCCAGCCGGTATAGGTCAGAGGCATTCTGGGGGAGAACAGGAGGAGGGCGAGAGGGGAAGTGAGGGGCACACGGAGAAGGAGGGAAGTGGGGGTGGGGCAAGGGAGCAGTAAAAGGTGGTGCGGATCATTTATAAGGAGAGATTCATTCAGTCCATGGCTATGACTTGATCATCTCACCTCCAGGCAAACTGTTTTTGAAAACTGTTTCACACAACAAATGGTAACTACACTAACAGGAAGTTGAATGTGATGCAATCTAATTACCAAAATAAATTAAATGCTTCTCCATAGTTTTCCAAAATCTACAGGCCTGAGGTTCACAGACTGTCAATAGGATGGCCTCTAATTTGACACTGCAAGATTTTTTAAAAATTACAAATGGGTAGTGTTTTACACACCATAGGAAGTTTTTGCAGCAATTTTTCAATTATTGCATTGTGAGCCCTCCAAGAAAAGTAACTATTTTGGCTCAAGGAACCCAAAGTTACCAAGTAAAGAGAACAGAGTGTTCACAAGTTTGCAAATAGTCCTCTGAAATGTAGCATAGACAGTCACCTGGACAGTTCAGGAAGAACATGAGTTTGAAGAGGTCCTTTCTGTCCCTCAGAAGGATTTGTAAATTTTGTGTGGCTATTGAACCCCTTTCCCAGTCTGATGAAGCCTGTGGACCCTTTCTTGAGAGAGTGTCTTTAATATGCAGCATTACAAAGATAGCTGATTATATTAAATTATAGTTATCAAAATATTCTTAAAATCAACTTTGTAGCATAATAATATATATGCTGTTTTTACTAATTCATTAAATAACTTACAGCTGACCTAACAGCTACTTTAATTTCAAAAGAGTGAGAAGCAAAAGTTATATTTTGAGAAATCTGAAACAGCTGTCATGTGATACGAAAATATATGTGGGCAGTGGCTATTGGTGACAAAATCACAGGTATGGTTAATACCACTGTGGTTGGCTGCCTGGGTTTCTAATATTAGGAAATGCTAAGTTTCGGTTTCAGGATCGTGAAAATAAGAATGTACTTCTCCTGCAAGCTCACAATTTCAAGCTCCCAAATTCTATCCACGGACAAGAACCCCTGTTAAAAGCAAGATGAAATTCAGAACGTCCTATGCCAGGGCTAAGTGGAGGGGTGGTGGGCCAGGGATTCACTACACCCTCACTTCATATGAAACCTTTTTGGGAAAGCCACTACTTTCATTCCTCCTATCCTTGGAAACGTTTTGTAAAGCAATTTGAAACCACATCCTTTTTCAGGACAGTCCTGATTGCTACATGTCCAAAGATTAATAAGGACCTTTGATTTGTTTCTTCAGCAACTGGAATCACTGTTGCCAAATACCGGGTTGGTTAATCGACTAATTCTGAATTTTAATCAGGATTTTGTTCCAGCTGCTCGGGGTTGGTTGAGCTTTGGAGTTAAGATTTCTCTTTTCAAAGGCAGCCCAGGGAGTATTCCCCCTACTCTCGCATTTTGGACACACACCAGCTCAGAGGCGCACACAGATCCTCTCGCGGTTCCTCACTGGGGAGCTGTCATCTTGCAGCCATAGTCAGGGCATGCCTTTGCTGGGGCAACCTGCAGGAGGGCCCCCCTTCAAAGGCCGCGCAGCGCCTCCCACCCCGACACCCCCGCCCCAGAAGCCCTGGCCCGGCTGTCACGGACACCCGCCCACGCCCACGCCCCCCGCACTCCCGGGCGCACACTCGGGCCCACACCTCTGCGCGCGCGCGCCTCCATACACGGGCGCACGCACACCGCAGCCGGGCCGGGGACCGCTGTGTCGGCGGCAGCCCAGAGTGGTCCCGGGCGCTGAGCCTGGTCCCCCGAGGGCGCCGCCGGCCGCCCCGCCCCGCCCCGCCCCTCGAACCCGCGTAGCCGGGTGCGGCGTGGGCTGCCAAGTTTCGCGGCGCGTGTCGATTGAGGCACCGCGTTGACTCGGGCTTGGTTTGGCTGCACGCGGCTCTGGACGGCGGTGACGGCTGACCGGGAACTCGGGTTGCGCCGACCCACCGTGCTCTTGGCTGCGCGATCCGCGCGGGTCTCAGCACCCAGCTCCCCGGTTGCCCGGCTGCCCGCGCGCCCTCCAGTCGCAGGGTGGGTCCGCAGCCGCCGGTGCGCCCGCGCTCTGTCTCTCCCTCCCCGCGCCGACCCTTCGCCGCCGCCGCCCACCATGGCCTGTAGCCCTGCTCGGACGAGCGCAGGACGGGGTCCCCGGCTGCTGCCTCTGCTGGCGCTGCTTCTGGTGCTGCTCCGGGACGCCGGCTGCGGCTACTCGGCACCAGCGCGGTCTAACCAGCCCGCGGCCGCCGACGGCCCAGCGGGGATCGAGGACTCCCAGCGGTCCTTGGAGGATGTGGCCGCTGCCCCGGGCGCTGGCGCCCAAGACATGGTCACTATGCACATGCTCCGGCTTTATGAGAAATACAGCCGGAGGGGCGCGCGGCCGGGAGGGGGCAACACGGTCCGCAGCTTCCGCGCTCAACTAGGTAAGTGGAGGAGACCTCAGGGGTTCCTTCTCCTCATTCTCCCCCTTTCTCACTTGTTCATCCTCTCACCTCTACACCTCCACTTTTCCTCCGTCTATTAATGACTCATTCATTCATTCTTTCATCACCTATTCACCCAGAACTCCACGCCAGGCCCTGAGCCTCCAGTAGGGACAAAGAAGTGGCACGGAGTGACAGAGGTCCTGCTCCTAAGGTGTTGCCAAGCCTGGGAGGGTGTCACACTTTCTGCACACAGAGCACCCCATATGCAGGGATGGAGTGCACAGGATGGAAATGGGACTGGGCTGGGAGTTTGTGGGAGGGGTATCCATGTCATGGCTCAGTTGTGTTGGCTCTGGGCAGATAAGCAGGGCACTGAGAAGGCATGGCCTGGTGGGCATAAGGCTGCCCTGAGAAAAGTGCCAGGCACTGGGCCCAGGCAGGGGGTCTGAACATCTAGATGGGGGTAGTGAGTGGGTTCAGTGGCTAAGAAGCAGAGTAGATTGACTGAGACGGGCCTTGGATGCGCAGACTTGGATTCTCAGGACTAAAGCCTGCTGAGCACTGACACGCAGTGTTCAGACTACGGCAGCTTGAGGAGGAAGGGTCCGGAGGCTTGGACAGGTGAGGCACCCTGCTGCCCTCCGGCCCTTGCCCCACCTGGGCCCATCCTTTCCCTTCTCCTCACACCTTGGATGGAGCTGGATGGAGGCCACTAGCAGAGCCCTCCCTGCCCTGCTCTCAAAAGCACTTCCAGACTCCAGCACCAGCTGATACCCTTGTCTGGGCTGGGTTATCTCTGTAGGCCCCAGGGGAGCAGAGAGGAGATGCAGCCTGGGGGCAGGAGTTGTGGGAAGATCCTGGTTGTCATGGAGACTACTCATTGTCTCTGCAGCAAGATAACCTGGGGTCAGATCTGCTGCCTGTTGATCACTGGATGTTTGACTCTAAGTAACATCTGTGGCCTCAAGGCCAGACACAGGAAACTTAGCCTTGCATAAAGGTGTTTTGGGAAGCACCTGCCGCAGATAGGCCCCAGCCATCCCTTACCCCCATCCTCTACTGAGCCAACTCACTTGTCAGTGTTTCAAGGCTCCAGGCCAGCCAGATCTAACTCCATCCTCCTGGTATCTTTTATTCACTTCTTGGGAGGCATTTCTGGAGCATCATTATTAAATTAAGCTGCTCAGGAATCATCTAGCATGAATATGTGTCCTTGGACGAATCACTAAAGCTCTTTGGACTTTAGTGTACTTATCTACAAAATGGGCAGGTCATGTCAGCATCATCCCTGTGGGGTTGTAGGAGAGATGAGATGAGGCACTATGTGTAAGCCCTGAGCCCAGCTCTGGCCAAATTGGGTGTTGATGCATAGTGCTCTCCTGGGAGTACAAAGTGTTTGTGTTCCTAGCGGTGTAAACTTGACCTTGCATCCATTAACTCAGTCCTCAAAGCCTTGCAGATGAGGAAACCAAGGCCAGCAAGGTCACTTGCAACATGTGAAGAGCCCACCGCCTTGCTGCAGCCCCAGGCATGGAACTGTTCTTCCGTTTTCACAAATGTGAATGAGTAACTGTGAAGCCCGGGATGGGAGCCTGAAAAGAATCTGGAGACAGTACTTCAAATCCAGCCCACCCATTTTACCAATATGGAAATTGACAAGAGGGTGGGGGGCTGTTCACGGCAGCAATGGATGGCACCTGTCATCTGCCAGGCCAATGGCTCTCACAGCTATCCCCTTCCCCATCTCCATCAGAACTAAGCCCAGAACTGAGGAGTCCCAGATGTGAGGAGGTGTGAGCTTGGGCCCCTCATCTTGTGGATGAGGCACAAATATGGGGAGCTTTCAGTGGCACTGGAACATTCCATTGCAGCCTGGTCTGTGCAGTGGCCTTTGCTGCTCCAGCAGGGTAGTCCCTGCAGCCCTTGTTGGGCGGGAACCATGTTCCCCGCCTGTCCCAGGCAGTACAGCTCAGGTCCCCAGTGTGGGCCTGTGAACAGGACTAAGGAAGTCGAAGTCGTGAGTTTGTGACTTGGACAAGGACTGAAACTGTCCATGACTTACTTCATTCGCTTCTAAAATGGGTGAATAATGCTCCCTTCCTTACAGGGATTATTAAATGAACTGAGATATGTCAAGTGCTTAAAACAGTGCCTGGCACATGTAAGTGTCAATAACTTATAAATTCCTACTATTACTCCAGCCACCCCTCTGTCCCTCCCTCCCTTCCATTGCTCCCTGAAGTGTGTTTTGTTCCCTATTACATCTACATTACTGGAGAGTTTCTGAGCCTGACCCTAAGGATTAAGGTTAGATATTCCCCTGCCCAAAATAACCTGTGTTTAAATCTAAGCTTTTATACCTACCCATGTAATATTGGATAAATTACTTAATCTCTCTGGGCTTGATTTCTTCATCTCTAAAATGAGAGTAATAACATATACCCATCTGTCAACAATGCCAAAAGTCATGTTCATTTTAGTTCCTTAAGTCTTTCTTAAGCACCTCATTAGGTGGAAGGTGCTCAGAGGATGCAGAAATGCGCAGACTATTGGCCCTACCCAGAAAAATTCATGAGCTTGTGGGGAGGGGCCAGCGAAGCCATCACAGGGCAGGTGAGGCCCAGACAGACTCTGAAAGGCAAGTGTTGTTTTAGCCAGGTGTAGAAGTGGACCGTCCACTGCCTGCCAGACCCACTGAGGAATTTGGTTTCAGTGAAGAGAGAGGCAAAAGACAGAGGCAGCCTCGTGGGCCACAGCTGGGCTATCAAGAGCCTTGATTGTCGTGAGTTTGCCTGTAGGCAGCCGGACAATATACAGTGTGCATACAGTGGGGAGGGGTGGCAGAGGAAGGAGGAGGGAGAAAGAGTCAGCAGGTGGGGAGAGAGGAGAGAGAACAGAGAGATTATAAAAGCAGTGCATACTTACCTGGAAATAATAGAAAATCACAGTAAATCATCCCTAATCACAAACTCAGGCATAACCATAGTTAATTTTTTGGAGGAATATACATATACTTATGTATTTTTTTATATCCTAATAGGATCATATTGTTAATATGCAAGTAAAACTTGGTACATCCTCATTTGAAATCAATTTATTTTTTCATTACTGGTCACCATGAACTGATTTTCATGCCTGTCATTTGCAGTTTTTCCTGTGGAAATGGCTTCCCCCTTTGGGGTTCTTGTCTTTGTCTTACTGATTTGTGGAGGGTTTTTTATATATATATTAAAGACTCTTACTATAACTCTTCATCTAGAATAACAATTCATCTATAATGGATGATTTCCTTATAAAACCTGAGTGTGCTGTGAGGAGTGACAGTCATCTAGGGTCACGGCAGTTGTGATCAGGCCATGACAGAAGACTGTAGAAGGTTGCTGAGTTCAGGATGGTTGTGGAGAAACAGGATGCAAAGCCAGTAGGAACTGGGGTTGGTGGAATGCAGGAGGGGATACAATGAGGATTTTCTGGCTCCTGCTGGAGGACAGGTGGTATGCCTCCCCTGGGCACAAGGACAGGAGCAAAGGCAAGGTGCTCTGCATGCAGCAGGAGCTCAAGATGCCACCCAGCCAGTATGTTCCAAGTGTGTGCTGGCTGCCAGGCACCATGCCTTTAACTCTGCACAGATGATCTTACAACTTCAGGTGACATGGACAAATATTCTGCCCAGTTTACAGATGAAGCTCAGACAGGTTCCATGACTGCATGTGCACTTGCTGGCCCATCGCTCCGTTCCTCCAGTTTATGTTGATGTTTGCATCTTCAGCACTGCGTTCTCTCTCTGATGGCCAGAGAGAGCAGTGGGTGAAGGGGCAAATCCCTAGATGCTTGGGTTCTGTTCCCATAGAGCAAGCAGGTCCTCTTGGCCTGAGGGGTGGTGCCTAAGGGAACCCTTGGGTTAGGGCCACCTCATCCCCTCCAGCCCCATCCTTACTGTCCTTAGGAAGCAGTATGAGTACCCAAAAAGGAGACCTGGTTAGGGGTCTGAGACTCCCAAGACCCACAGAGATCAGCATGTCTAAATAAGGCCAGTCTGTTCTTGGAGAGTCAGGATGCAAAAATATCCAAATAATGATTTGTGTTTGCAAAACACTTTGCAAATCACAGCACATGATCTTTCCTACATTCACTGTTAGGTAGATCACAATTCACCACTGTTAGGTAGGGAGCAGAAGGACATGGGTTTGGGGTCAGACAGGCCTGGATGCACACCCCGCCTCTGGCCCCCTACCAGCGGGGTGACTTTAGGTAAGTTAGGTGCCCTCACCAAAGCCCCATCTTTTTGTCCATAGAATGAATGACCCATCCCTACCCCCCAGCTGTGACAATAAGGAATGAAGCGTGCATGTATGCTTGGAGCTTGGAGTTCCATACCTAGTGAACAAAATTATTTCTATCTTGAAGATGACAACACTGAGGCTCAAGGGGGTGTAACTGGCCAAAGATCCTGCCTTCCAGTGTCTCAGTTGGATTTGCATCATTAGCTGTATCTTTCCAAAGAATGAGCCTTTCTGAACTTGTTTCATGATGTGTTCGCTGAGCCTCAGGGCAGCGGGCCAGACCCCATTTTGTTCACTGAATTGGACAGATCTAGTGAAACCCGTTCTTCCCCAGCATTCATCACTTACTTTGAAGCACTGACTCTCACTTGGGCCTTGTGCTAAGATCTTGGGAGGCAGCAGCACACAAAGCCAGCACAGTGCTACTCTCCTGTGTTCCAGGAGAAAAGAGAACCAGTAACAAAGAAACATATATCAGAATGTCAGGTAGGGCATGAAGCAGATGAAGCAGTGGACAGCTAGCGATGGGGCTGCCCTTCGAGCCACAGGCACCAAGGGTATCCTTTATTGGAGAATCCCTGGAGCAGAGACTGGGAGGAGAGGGGTGGCATCTGGAGGACGAGTGATGGCTGAGGCAGAAGGAAGAGCTGCGACAGACAGAGCCTGAGATGGGAAGCTTTGTGTTGAAAGGACAGGAAGGCCAAGGTGACAGAGGCAGAGGTGGGGGTGGGGGTAGCAGATGGAGTTGGGGAGGAAGGCCAGCCAGATCCAGTGGGGCCTCTAGAAGGGGTCAAGTTTTATTTGGGGGGCAATGGAGGGTGCTGAGCAGGGTGGTGACCTGTGAGTGAATGTACCCAGTACACTGGGGCCTCACTTGGCCAGCCCTCTGTCAAGCTGTGTGCAGATGGCATCACCACAACCACCTGTCTGACTCATCCCTGAGCTGAGCTCCTCTAGGGCACCTTTGCTAAGACCCTGGTCAGCCCAATACTTAACTCAGAGTAGGATTTGCCCAAATATATATTGGGAAAGGAAGGGAGGGAAGATAGAAAGGAAGAGAAGAAAGGAAAGAGGAAGTGAAGAAAAAGAGGGAGGGAGGGAGGGAGGATGTTTTCTTGTTGACCATGAGCCACAGGCCCCAGCACAGTTCACAGGAAATAGGGACTTCTCTTTGGGATTTCTCCTTTGAGGCCTGGCCTCATCAAGCAGGGAGGCTTCATATAAGTACCTTTACTCTTGGCCACAGCCTGGAGCCCCACTCATTGCATGCATGCCAGCACAGTGAGAGAGGAGGGCCAGCCTGTGACCCTTCACGTGCTGGGGATGGTGTTGGTCCATCTCAGCAGTCAGCTGCAGGAGGGTCTTAATGCAGCAGGCTGCCTAGTGAGGGGCGAGCTCCCTATGGCCACAGGCGGTGAAGCCAAACAGGAAAGACCCCTGCCCTGAGTGGGATTGATGGGACCTCAAGGCCCCCTCCCCTGTGAGTCTTTGAGTAATCTCTCTGTGGCTCTCCATCCCCAGGGAGGGGCAGCATTTGCTATCCCCTTCCTGTGTCCTATGTAGAAATGACCATCAGGAAAGCAGTCCCATCTACAGGACATCTTGCCCCATGGGGAGCAGGCTTCTCAGGGCCTTCCTTGGGCCACCTTCACCTCAGGCCAAAGCTGCTGTGTCTTCCATGGTGTTCACAGTTGTCCACTATGACCCCTCTTGTCCTTTGCCTCCTCACTGGAGGAGAGGCTGGGGTGCCACATATCTGTCCCCCTAGTCTGAATTTTCCTCCTCACCTAGAATGGTGGGTTTCTAGGCCAGGGATGCCTGTATCCTGCTGTCCTGGGCCAGCTCTTTGTAAAGAGCCAGAGATGTCTGTCCTAGAGCCTCTAAAGTGTTTTGTTGCAAAAGTCCTCTTAGGAGAAATGAAGTTAAGATTTGAACTGGATAAAACAGTTGATCTGCCTTGTTAACTGGGTCACAACTCCAGCATTTGGATCACTGAGTGGAAGGTGTCTGTGTTGATGTAGAAGAACCCTGCTCCATCTGCCAGCCTTGGTCCTGTAAATGAAAGTAGCAAGGAGCCACCTGGGGGCTCCTCCCTTGTGCCTGGCACACTGCATGTGCTGTTTATTCAATCCTCCAAACAGTCATATGAGACAGACATCCTATTGTACCTCTGAGGTAGATGAACTTGGTATGGTCCCGCTGGGGCCAGGAGCCTGGTTTCCAGGGCCTTTTCTAGCTTGGGAAGTGGGTGGCTGTATAGTTGGTAAACTTTTGCCCCATCTGCACATCAACCGCAGATGACACAGCCACTGCCCACTGCCAAACTTGCCTGATACTGAGAATCCCCCGGGATGGTGGTAAAATAGGAATTCCTGGGCCCCAGTGCCCCAGACCCTCTGAATCATCATCTCCACAGGAGGAAGGCAGTGATCAGGAAGTTTGGGAAACACAGGACTCAAGATCATGGCACTCTAGGCTACAGTGTTTGAGGAAGCCAAGTTCAAGTGGTCATAAAGACTGCACTGTTCCTTATGTATGGAGCCTGTTGGGGGCCACCACACCTCTCTTGCAGGTTTCTTCTGAGGATCAGGGTCTTCAGAGTGCCACCTAAGCTGTGACTGGCATTGATCAGGCCCTTCATAGAGGTACTTTTCCCTTCCTTCCTTTCTCAAAGTCCCTTAAGAATATCTGACAATTCCCAGTAGAATTATGCCTCTTTCCCAATGGAAACAAATAATCTTAAACTGAATATTTTGGTTTAAAAAAATCCCAGCTGATCCTGTGAGTACAGGTGTCAGGGAAGCTGTGGTCCTGACCACATGTCCTTTGGAGAGCCCAGCATCCCCACACATATACTCACTCCCACCCTTGGGCGCACTGCCCCTCTCACAGCTCTGCCCAGCAGACACATGCCCAGCAGCAGGGGACAGAGCAGTGGGAGGGGCAGCTCTGGTCCCCTGTTAGTCAGCAACACAGCAAGGAGGCCTTGGGAACAACAACCCCTTCCTATCCAAATGCTAGAATTCCATTCAGAGAATTCATGCTGCCAGGGCTCAAGGCAGTGTCCTGGGCTGCTGATGAGAATGCTCTGCCCTGTGACCTAGCTACCTGGTAGGACCAAGTGGAAAGGAAGGGCCGGTTGACAGGGCAGGGATGCTGGGGCCAGAACACATGCTGCAGATGTGATGCTTGAGCCATCCCAATCCTTACCATTGTTTGGGCCTTCAGAGAGCAAGCTGGACTTGGGAGATTCTATTAAAGACCTTATGCAACCCTGATACTGTTCTTTTTTGAAAAACAAGCTTAAAAGCCCCCAGGCTAAACAAGAGCAAATGCCCAAATGGTGGTGCTCTTAAGCCCAGTTTCCCTCAGAAGGCACTTGAATGCAGGAAGAGAGTACGAGGCGTTCTGCTTCACTCGCTGCATTCAGAAGGATGACTGCATGTAATATCTGTAGAATGGAAGGCTGTTCAAACATAGGAGGGGTGGCTGGCAGCACAGCTGGGACCCAACCTGAGCCATCCTGAGCACCTGATTCCCCCTCATCTCCTGAATGACATATCGGTGACATTGGCCCATTGGTTCGTTGAGTGGCACTGGAGTGCAGGGAGAGGAAACAGATGCATGAAGGCCTAGCAGGCCTGAGCATCTACCCTCTCTGCTACCTTCTCTTTTTTGGGATATTGACAATCCCCAACCTCCGACCTCACTTCCTTTGAGGATAACAAAGGGTGCCCTCACCATTTTGCCATGGGAATTACAGAGATGAGGAAGGTCTGACTGACCTGGAGATGCTCCGTAAATGGGAGTTCTTCCTCCATCCCAGCCTGGGTGGGGGATCCTGTGAGCAAGGGGGTCTATGCAGGCAAGACCCTAATAGGCTGTGGTCTGTCCTTCCCTTGTAGAAGTGGTCGACCAGAAGATTGTGTATTTCTTCAACCTGACTTCCATGCAGGACTCAGAAATGATCCTCACAGCCACATTCCACTTCTACTCCGAGCCTTGGTGGCCCAGAGCGTGGGAGGCACCGTGCAAGCAGCAGGCCAAGAATGGGTCCTGCCGCCTGCTGCCCCTGGACCCTCCTTCACGCCAGCACCTGCTCTTCCGAAGCCTCTCGCAGAACACAGCCACCCAGGGGCTGCTCCGCGGGACCATGGCGCTGGCACCCCCACCACGGGGCCTGTGGCAGGCCAAAGACATCTCCCCTATCATCAAGGCAGCCCGCCGGGATGGTGAGCTGCTCCTCTCCACCCAGCTGGATTCTGGAGAGAAGGCCCCAGGGATGCCCAGGCCCAGCCCCCACGCACCCTACATCCTCATCTATGCCAACGACCTGGCCATCTCAGAACCCAATAGTGTGGCAGTGACACTGCAGAGATATGACCCCTTTCAGGCTGGAGACCCAGAGCCTGGGGCAGCCCCCAACAGCTCTGCAGACCCCCGTGTGCGCCGGGCCACGCAGGCCACTGGGCCCCTCCAGGACAACGAGCTGCCAGGGCTGGATGAGAGGCCAGCACATGCCCCCCCTGCCCAGCACTACCATAAGCACGAAATGTGGCCTAGCCCCTTCCGAGCCCTGAAGCCCCGGGCAGGGCGCAAAGACCGCAGGAAGAAGGGCCAGGATGTGTTTATGGTCGCCTCACAGATGCTAGACTTTGATGAGAAGACAATGCAGAAAGCCCGGAGGAAGCAGTGGGACGAGCCAAGGGTCTGCTCTCGGAGGTACCTGAAGGTGGACTTCGCAGACGTCGGGTGGAACGAATGGATCATCTTGCCCAAATCCTTTGATGCCTACTACTGCGCGGGAGCCTGCGAGTTCCCCATGCCCAAGGTAGGTGACTGAGCAGCACGGCTGCTACCCTCTGTTTCCTGTCTGTAAAATAGGGATAGTAACACCTCCCACCTCTTCAAGGCAGGGAATAGGCATGCTGAGGTCCTGAAGTAGCAGCAGCCTGCTGGGTGACTACAGCCCACAGACGGATGTGGTTTGTCTGTGCTTTTGAAGTGTTAACTTGGTTGAATATGAATTTCAAATTAGAACACTTCTTTTGAAAAGCAGGAGAATCCACCTCCTTAGGTGTGTTCCCACATAGCAACAGCCTACAGAAGTTGAGTCAACACTGCCCCCTGTAGACAGAACTGGTCTCTGAAACCCCCTCCTCACCAAGGCTCTTGTTTCTGTTCCTGGCCTGGATCTCAGGGTACTGGTGTCTGTGCCCAGCACAGAGTTGGCCTCAGTGGCTTCCCAGTGTGGACTCCAGCCCCACTCCAACTCAGGGGCAGGGACCCACGGGACAACTAACTATCATGGTGCACGCATGTGCGAGACACAGTGTCTGGCTTTTATCCATTGTGCTGGCCTGGGTTTTCAGATTCTTACCATTGCTCCAGGCTGAGTAATGGCTCTGTCCATCCATCTCATGGCCTGAGCTGTGGTGGGCTGGCTGCCAGCTTATGTCGGCCCTCAGCTCAGAGCATATACTTTTCTCCTGCTTGCTCCTCTGCTGAGTTCCAGGTCAAGCCTTCCCCTCCAAGTAAGGAAGTCATGCACAAATCCAATTTGAACGTAAATAAATCAGCCAGCTGGGAAATCCCAGACCCAGACGTGGGGCAGCATTAACCTGTTTGGGAATTAAGGGGCTTCTCCTCAAAGCCATGCATGTGCAAGAGAGAGGAAGGGAGGTGCCTGACAGAGAGACGGGTATCTGTTGGGAGGATCTCGCACAGGCCTGCAGCAGATGCAGAAGCAGACACAGATGTGGGATGAGTACTCAGCAGGCTCCAGCTGGCTGACCCAGCACTTACCTTATCAGCCTGGCTGGCTGCCTTGCCACCTTCCCTCACACCGGCCTGAACTTGCAAATCAGGTGTCCCTGCCTCACTGTCCTGCCAACCTCCCCACACAAGGCGCTCTTCTCAGCAGTGCGCTGTAGCACGGTACATAAAACTCTTTTTGGTCAGCGGTGAGTTGATACGTGTGTGGCTTAATCCTGTTCATCTTGTAGGTGCTTACAAACTAATGGATATGAGAGGCTGCCTGGGGAGGGGAAGAGACGCCTGGTGGCCCCAGCAAATGTGGTTTCCAAACCCAGCTACTTTCTAACTGAGGGACTTTGGTCAAGTTACTAAGTCGTTGTAAGCCTCAGTTTCTTCACCAGTAAAATTAAGGTAATCCCCACCCCATAAAACTGACACAATGACAAAATGGGCTGATCAGGGGAGCAGCACCTGACACCAGGAGTCAGACCGGCTGGGGAGATGTCAGTGTCCGGCCTCATCCTGCTGATTGCACCCACACACAGGCCTCCCCTCCAGTGCTAAGAATGTGCTCACACAGGAAGCATGTCTGTATTCAGACTGTGAAATATGGGCAGCTGTGGCCGCAGGCCAAGCCAAACCAGGTGGGCATCACCCTTGGCTTTCCTGCTGGACAGTTCCTGCCCAGTTCCAGGGACTTCTCCCATGTGGGTGATGCACAGGTGCCCCCAAGTGGCCAGTACCATGTAAGGGATGTGACTGTCCTCTGGGAGGCCCAAGGGGCAGGAAGGCCTGAAGCAAACCTTCCTGAGACTCAGTCTATAGCTAACTTTGAAGGAAGTATGTAACCAGCCCTGGGACCTCACCTTTTCTGCTAGGCTGATGCCTTTTCCATGGCCTCAGGCAAGGCTGTGCCGACAACGTGGTGGGTGGGAGGGCAGAGCACTGAGGTAACCATGCCTCCTCCCCTCCTTGCAGATTGTCCGTCCTTCCAACCACGCCACCATCCAGAGCATCGTCAGGGCTGTGGGCATAGTCCCAGGCATCCCAGAACCCTGCTGTGTTCCAGACAAGATGAACTCTCTGGGAGTTCTCTTCCTGGATGAGAACCGGAATGTGGTTCTGAAAGTGTACCCCAACATGTCTGTGGAGACCTGTGCCTGCCGGTAAGACCAGTGTCTCCAGGATGGGTGGACACCTCCGCCTCACCCTATGCCCAGGAGGGCAGCATCCTTGGAAACTTTTGGAGCAAGGGCTTGATTTGGGGTGCAGCTGCAAACATAGGGCAGAGCTTATAGGCAACCTTGTTGGGTCCCAGAGAGATCTGTCCCCTGGGGCATCATTCTGGAGTCTTGTATTGCTAGTGACTTAGTTCCCAAAATGACAGTCTGCATCCCCAAAAAGAATCTGGGAATTGGCCCTGGCTTGAAGACTGCTCACCCACCATCCATCCCATCTGCTCAGAAGGACTGAAAACCGAACATGTCTAAAATGATGGCTTTTCATGATCATCTCATAACTTGGGAAGAAGACTGTAAGCCTGAGGGTACTCACTCCTTTCACATGGAAAGAACCTCTGTTCAAATGATCAGTTTAAACACTCTGAGCCACATTGATACTGGGAACCAGGAACTAAATAATTGTATAAGTGGCTGTTGTCTTTCAAACTCAAGCAAAAAAAGTTTTTATGCATATACTATGCACATGTAACCAAGTTTGGTTTCTTTTCTTTAATATGTATTTTATTTTAAAAGAAAAAGGAGGGAGTTGACACCATTCCCCACAGAGGTAATCATGCTGGTTAAGTGTGCATTGTTTAAACATGCTTATTGAAATAACACATACAGTCATATGTTGGAATACTAAAAAATAACCAAGATTTTTATATTTTTGTAAATTATACTTTCTATATTGTAGATTGTGTATGTTATATGTTCTTATGGGAAGCTAATAAATTAAAGGTACTGTGGTATCTTGAAAAACTGATTGTCATCCATTCCAAAATATCAATGAATCCCCATCTATAAATACGATATCTGGGTGGCTGCTGGGGACACAGCCTCCTTTGGGACCCGAGGCCACCCTAGGCCACCTCCACACATCAGGCACTCCTGTGCCTTCCAGGGTCCTACCCACCCATTTTTCCCTGCAGGTTCCCACCCAAGACATGGACCCAAGCAGGCATGGTGGCCTTGAGCTTCCTTGCATCCTTAGCCTCAGAGGGGATCAGTGATTAGGAGACGTCTGAGACATTTTAATATCTATGATTGCCTGGTCAGAGATATTTTACATGGGGTAGTTCCAGCAAAAGACTCAACAGAAGCAGTGAGGGGTTTTTCTTGAGGTCTAGAGGCTCCTGAAAGACTGGAATGTCTGCATCTCCCTGTGCATGTTTGGAGAATGGCCACCCTGCTTCCTCATCAGCAGCCCTGTCCCAAAATAGCCTCCCCTGAATGGCTCTCTTATCCTTGAGCTGACATTACCTTACAGCTATAGTGCCTAAAGCTAACTGACAGCATTTCCTAAGGAGAATCTGGGTCCAATTGGGGACAGATAAGTAATAGTCCCTTGGCTGAGACCCAAGAGGTGACATGGTCTCCAGTCTTAGTTGGAGAGGATTGAGAAGCCACGAGCAATCCTCCAAAAAGGAACTTAGGAGAAAAGAAGCCCATGGAGTCTGTTGTGGGTTGGGCTCCTGAGACCAGGGTTCCTGGGCAAGGGACATATGAGGAAGTAGTCGCAGGAGAAGCAGGTAAGGAGGGGATAAAACAGGACAGGAAAGCAGGAAGCCAAGCATCGCAGATCCCAGATCCTGTGGGGAGCTCTGGAGATTAATTACACCTCAGGTTTGTCTGGCTGTGAGGCAAGGAGCTGGTGTTCAGACTCTCTCTGCAGGCTGGCCCCAGGGAGATGGAAACTCACAGCATGCTGGCCCTCTGCACAGGCAGTCATGTCTCCACAAGCCCAGGCAGCCTCTGAGGAAGGCTACAGTGGCAGTTACTGGGTGCAAAGCACCAACATGGGAGGAAGAGCCCAGGACAGGTAAGCAAGGGGTTCTGAGGCACTGGGGGCTTGGGGAGGGGAGCCCAGGAGTATCTGGGCAGTATCTCCTCAGAGGTGTTCCAAATGTCCTGGGACACGTGTGTGAACAGCTGCCCTGGGCACATGGCCCTGCCTCTGGGCAGAGACAGGAGAGGCAGGGACAGGGTGGTCCTTAACACACATGCTGCCTTATTCCTGCAGGAACTGTGCTGGGACTAAAGGACCCATTCACTGGATTGTTGGGATGTCTGCAACTGGTCTGCAAACTTCGTGCTTGGTTTGCCATGTTAAACCCTTATTGGGGCTTGATAAGGCTCCAAGTGCCTTTTTCTCAATATTAGAATCCTAATTTTTCCTTTCCATCCCATTTTTTTCTCATCAAACTGCTCCTCTTCAATTTCTTGATAAAGATAGGATTCCCATAATAATTCTGTCTTATTCTTTCTGGCATGTAAAGTTTCTGGGAGATCTTCTAGGCCATCCCAAAGCTGACAACTCTGAGCCTTTATTTCTGGATTTTGGAGGTGGGGGAGGAGGCTGGGAGGATCACCCCTGTGTTCAGCAAAGGGCAGTGGCTCCCTGCTTATAATGGGGTGGAAAGTGCCCAGTTGTGGTGGCTTCAGGTTGTAGTGGAAGGAACTGGTGTCATCAGTGATCCCTTACTTTTCTAGAACATACTGCATGATGTTTAGCCTCACAGCAATCTTGCAACTTACTACCCAATTGGTGCTCAGAAAAGCAAGCTCAGAATGGCTATTGTATGGCCACCAATGGCTTACCAAGACCATGGGCAATTTCAGCTTTGACACCCAAGGCTGCCTGATTCAAGGCCTGTGTGGCTGGTGCTGCCCCCCAGCTTCCTGGCCAGTGACCCCCACTACCAGCCTATCAGGGTTGTCCCAGTGGCACTGAGTGGCCTCACAGTAAAGCAAGGTTTGAAAAGAAATGTGTATATGAAACAACCTTTTTCCTCTTAAAACCAGAAAGTCAACATCACATTGTCATAAAAGTAACAGGTTCCAGAACACACTGTAGATGTGCTTAGGTCCCTGAAGCCACTCAACTGTATCCATGTCAGTCTTGGGGAGGCAGCGTGGTGGCCTGCTACTAAGCCCTATTCCTGAAGTTATACATCCTCTGAAAGGGTAGGGCCTCATAGGCTAACTCATGTGACAAATATAAACAGTATAGCTGAGATTTAGAAATCTTAAAGCTGGGAGAAAACTTTGGAAAACTTTTGATTCAACCCTTTACTCGAAAAGTGGGGAAACTGAGTCCAGGTACTACCAGGTATCTTTTCCTGAGACATCCCAATAGGTGTTCTATAAGTCTAAATCACTCATAAAATGTCATCAGAACTGTAGCCTATAACTAGTGCTGCTTATATGGTCAGGGTGGAGACAGGGACATGCTGGAGGAGCCCCCAAAAGTCTGGAGTGGGGGTGGGAGGATGTGAGGTGTCGGGGTTCCCAGGGAGGAGGCACGGAAATGGCTCCCCTAGGATGAAAGAGCTGGAATCAGCTTGTGGCATGAAGACATTACAGGTATTATGCAAAATGTATTTGATGGTAGCACATGCCAAGGAGGGCTGGAGGGGGTTCGGGTGGGGGCACTAGGAGGGCAGAACCGGCTTGCCAGCTTTGGCTATAAATTTTGCACCAAAACACTGAAGTTAGAGTTCAAGGCAATTGCCTTTTACCAAAAGCTGGAAACATAAAATACTTCACCAATAAAGAGATGCTTCTGAGATTTCCATTCCCACTTCCTCTTCTACTCCCTGATACAATGATGCTCATTCAACCTCAGGCACTTTTCCCTCTTACTCAAGTCTAGTCCAATCCTAAATTCCTCTAATCTCTCCCAAGAGTCTTGTTTGTGTGAGTAGATGGGTGAACAGACAAATGGACCTGTTTATGATTCAATTATTTAGCATCTACTGTGTGCCAAATACCATACTAGGCAGTATATAGATACTTTAGCTTCTGGAAGATGCTCATATTAATTTCCTTTTTTATCAAAACCAATGTGCAAACTTGTATGTGTATAAGAATCATCCGGAGACCCTGACAAGATCGTTGCGCTTTTCCCCTAGAGTTTCTGACTCAGGCCAAGACTTTGCATTTCTAACTAGTTCCCAGGTGCTGCTGCTGGTCCCGGGACCCCACATTAAGATCCACTGTCCTAGTAAGTTTGCTGACCACCTGAGCACAGTCCTGAGACAGAAAGCCCACACAGGTTGACAATCTAACCTGTGCCATGTGGAAGCAGGACCTCAGGGAAGGTAGGCCCAGAGCTGGGAAGTGACAAACCTGCTGCTCTGCTGAGCTCATGATGTCTCCATTCAGTCCCAAGGTGGCTCCAGTTTTCACTCCTCTGAGCAGTGTGTGGGTAAGCGTGGAGCTCACAGAGGACAGGTGTCCTCATAGCCATGCCTCTTAGGACAGAAGGGGTTCCTGGCCCCCTGGAGGTAGCAGGACCACTGAAATCCAGGCAGATCCTGCCTGCCTCCATAACTGAAGGCTGAGGTCACTGTCTGTGGGAGAGAGAAGCTTCAGCAATCCTTGAAATAAATGAATGAGTCAGATGTGCCTCTCTGTTCATTAAACTATATTTCTCCTACAGCAATCCATGGGGTGGCTCTATTTCTGTAATTCAAGAGCCCTGGGAGAGATGACGCTACAGAGGCCCTGGTTAAAAATCACCACAGCACAGTAATGCCAAACTGTCTCAGCATCAGGTATAGAAAGGGGGACAAGGCTGAGCTGGTAGCCAGATCAGAGCCAGCCTAACTAACACACCCCCCCAGAGCATCATGAGGTATTCAAGGACATATGCATGGAGGCCTTCCCCGGGAGGGGCTTCAGATATGCTGTGAACATAAGGCCAGCCTGCTGGGTACATCAAATTACCATATCAAAGGAAAGACACTTTTTCCCAAGCCAATAGCAGACAGCAGTCCTAGGGCCCTTTGTAATGGTTGTCAGACAAATCAGACAGGGTGCCACTGCTCAGGGCACAGACACTGCATGGTGGAAGAGAGTCTTAAACTGCTGCTTAAAGGTGGGCAGGATGGGCCTAAGTGGAAGACAGTAGGGAGGAACACGAGGCGTCCCTAACAAAGAGCACTGCCAAAGCATGGGCTCTGTGGAGGGGAAGGGCAGAGCTACCCCAGGCCTGATAGGAACACTGATAGATTAGAGATCAGACACTGTATTGACAAGGACAATAACGAATGCTTGAGTATTTACCATGGGCCAGGCTTTGTGTTAAAGGCATTCAGTGTTCCTAAAGAGCACTCAGGTATCTGTGAATCCATCTGGCTCTGTGCTTCAACACATAGTGTGGTACCGAAGATGATTCCTGATCATGGCCCTGGGCAGGTGCAGGTAAGAGGTGGCTACTGCTATACCTTCTCAAAGACTGAAGTCCAGACACTCGGGTGTGGCTCATCAAAACATAGGAGAAACAATAGTCCAGCTCAGCTAGCAGTACAAATTAACACTTTTTTGTTCATCAAAGTACCAAAGACTAGAAAGAACAACTGGTGAGGAGGTGACCTTAAGCTCTGCTACTGGGAGTGAGTATTTAAAAAGTATTTCTGAAAAGCAACTTCACAATATTTACCAAGAGCTTTAAAAACATGTATACTTTGACTTAGTCCCTTTCTGATGAACCATCTTTAGAAAATAATATAAAATATAGACTGTAATAATATGCCTTGCAACATTATCTTAATAAATAGTCTAATTGTCTTACAGTTGGAAAAATGTTGAATATATTATGATCGGTCCTATAGATGTTTGGTCACTCAAAATAAAGTATATGAAGATACTTACACAATCCTTTAGAGGCATCTCCTGGTAACCAGATCGCAACCCCTTCTGGGGAATCGGCCCAATCTAACTTTCATTTCTTGCTGCCAGCCACAGCACCCCCACTTAAGCCAATCAAGGCATTGCATTCTTCTAGCCACAGTGATTGGCTGGGCAGATGACAAGTCAGGACCAAGGAAACACCCTGAGATTAACTGGGACTTCCTGGAAAAGAGGCTTCTGTTCCTCGCCCACTGTATATGAACTGGATGAAGACCTGCTGTAGCCATCTTGCCAAGATGCAGAGAGGGAACCTGAAGACCACACAGTGGAAGCCAGCTCTGAGAAAGGAGAAAGCATCACTATAGCTTTGTCTGCACCCTGGACTGCCTGGGCTAAAGGGAACCTCTGCTGAACTTGTCAGCTTTCATTAGTCAGCCACACTTCATTTTGCTTGTTTGGAGTCTGCATTTCTGCAACCTGCAAAAAAGGAATTCTAAATGAAACACGTTTCTCAGTTCATTTTGAAACTGTAGTAAAATATGTGTAACATAAAATTTACCAGTTTTAAGTGTGCACTCAGTGGCATTCAGTACATTTACTTTGTTGTGTAACCATCACCACCATCCAGCTCCAGACCTCTTTTCATCTTGCGAAACTGAAATTCTGTGCCCATTGAATAATAACTCCCCATTCTTCCCTTCACCACCACCCACCAGCCCTAACAGCCACCATTCTACTTCCTGTCTCTATGCATTTGACTACTCTTGGTGCCTCATGTAAGTGGAATCATACAATATCTGTCCTTTTATGACTGGTTTATTTCATTTAGCATGTCTTCAAGGTTTAACCATCATTTTGTGGCATATGTTGGAATTTTATTTCTTTTTAAGGCTAAGTATTACTTTGTATGCATATACTACATTTGTTAATCTATTCATCTGTCAGTGGACTCTAGGGTAGGGTGGCTTCTACCCTTCAGCTATTGTGAATAATGCTGCTATGAACATAGCTGTACAAGTATCTTTATGAGCAAGACCTTGTTTTCAATTCTTTTGGGCATATATGAGGAAGTCATGTGATATACTGTTTGGGGAGGAGAAAAAGAGGAAGGAGGGGTGAACAGATCTTTCATAGTTCAACTAAGGCAAGCTCCCCCACTAGAGGTCCCAGCAACAGAGAGCTGCTGGAAGGAGAGGGTGGGAATCCTTTTGCATAAAGACCCCCGTGTCTTCTGAGACAGACAGAACAAGACCCAAACCTCATTCCCTAAGACCCAGAGTTAAGGAGATCTGTCCAAATGAACCAAGGCCCTTGTGTAGAGAAAGGTTTCAAGGTCTCTGAAATCACACCTCCTTCAGGAAAGTGAGTCCAGGCTCTTAGAACCCAGAGATTTCTGAGAGGGCAAGATGGGATCAGAATGTGACCACAGGCGGTTTTTTCTCTAGACCCAGCCACCTGCCTCAGGGACATGCCTTCTGGAGAATGGGTAAGTCTGAAAGGGTGCCTAAGAAAGCTGTTACCCCTAGTGCTCAAAGATGGCATCATGAAGATGTGGGCAGAAACATGGACCAGCTAGGGCCTTCCAGCAGTTGTGCATAAGCAGCTGTGAGATGTGTGGGACCCACCACAACAGCAAAACCTGGTGTCATTGAGGAATCAACAGCAAATAGGACCTGCTAGGACCCCTTTCTCCCATCCCGTTTCCAGCCTTAAGAAGCTGGACCAATCCCTTCCCACCTTCATTTCCTTTGGGCTAAGTCAAAACTGAAAGGGCTCTTGGACAATTCAGAAAAGGAATGCCCTATGAGGGGAAACCCAGACTTCCCAATAGTATGCATTAGGGAGCCTCACGAACTTACTTAAAAACAATAAAGGAGATTCAGACATATGGAAACTCTGAGTTTGTTGGGGGCAGATAATTCCAGAAATACATAGATAGGCATGTTGCATTGCACAGCCCTGGGGGGTGCCATCCACATCATAGCCTACGTGACCAGAGCCACCAGGCGGTGTTCACGTGCAGGTTCCATGGCCAAATGTGGTGACCCCATATGTAAACAGGTCCACAGTCCTTCATCTGAGATCCCCAAATCCAAAATGTCAGAAAACCTGAAGTTCATTTTAACTCCTTTTATGGCAAAACTTGACCCAAATGGATACTTGAGTTTTTATTTGCTTTGTTGCAGAAATATGAATATGTTTGATTAAAGGGTGTTGTCTCCAATCCCATTAGGGATAATACAGTATATACATCATATCAAATTCCAAAATCTGAAGCTTTCTGAATCTCTAAACCCTTCTAGTCACAAAGGTTTTAAATAGGGGATTATGGAGATGAATATATCTCAAAGCTTTAATGGGCATCACTGGATAGTGAGGTTGTAGATTATTTTTATTTCTTTTTCTTACAGTGTCTTGCATTTACCAAATTATCTGCACTATATACTACTGTTATAATCAGGAAAAAAATCTATGATTTTTTAAAGAAAACATCAGGTAGAAGCCGCTTGAGTTCCCCTGAGCACATTCCGGCCACCCCATGTATCCCTTGGTTTTGCCTCTTGAACATGGCAGGTTTCTAGGCTGCCTCCAGGGACTGGAGCATCACGGAGGATGCCTGCCTTGCTCTCCAGCTCTCCCTGCCCCTCCCTGCTGCTCACTGCTGCTCCATTTCCTGGGCTTTGCACCTACTCATCTTTTCCTGCCCCTTGGAGTTCTTGCACTGAGCTGGCTCAGTGCCCAGCATGCTTCCTGCCCTCTCTCCAAGAAGTACTTCTGAAGCTGCCCCCTCCTCTGACAGTGACCTCAGAGGATGAGGACAGCAAGTTCTGTCCAGGCCTAGCCACTCGGGAGCTCCTGGTTTCACCCTGTCCCCAGTAGGGATGGGAAAAACGCTGGGCTGGGTGCACACTGGGTTTGCTGACCCCAGCGTGCCGCAGCCCCTCCTACATCTTTCTGAAGCTGCCCAGCTCACAGCACACCCTCACTGGGAGCCCTGCCAATGTGGAAAACCTTCTTGTTCAAATCCTCCTCCAAGTAGACTGCTATCAGATTCTTACTACTCTCATTCTTTGCCTCGGTTAAACCCACATGTAATGGAAACAGACAAAGTCTAAGTATGGTCATGTTGCTCTTACAATAACACAGACCCTGGGGCCATGCACACCCCTATGGGCCCAGAGCTTGTCAGCTTCCTCAGACCACAGGGATGTCTCCTGGGTATGCAGTGGCCTCAGAGCTCTTCTTCCCCTCTGTTGTCACCCAGATTGCATGGTTCTCCTGAATGATGAATGTGGCCCAGGCAGCCACCCAACTGACATAAGCAAGACCACCCCCACCCCAGTGACAGAGCTCTTCTGGGGTCTCAGGGCCAACAGGCTCAGTGTGTGTGTGTGTGTGTGTGTGTGTGTGTGTGGTGTTCCTAGAAAGCAGATTGAGGAAGTGCAGGGTTTCCTCCCCAGCTCCCAGCTCAGTACGCCCCAGGCGGAGAAGTGACAGCCGGAATGCAGCCATCCGTCTGACCGAGGCTCGCAGTGACAGCCATGACATCTAGCACACAATCATCCTAAATCCTCACAAGTCTCTTCTGAATGGCAGGCTCAAAGAGGTGAAGCAACTTGCTCCAGGTCACATCTGTGGGGAATAAGTGAGGGAGTTGGGATCTGAACCCTTGTCTTGTCTGACCTCAAAGTCTTCATCACATCATTAAATTACAGTTGCCACAGTAACACATGATCTCTAATGCTCAGGAACTTGTTTGACAGATGAGAAACCAAGTCACGGAGTGCGTGCATGCACACGTGCTCTACAGGGAGCCTCTTCCTAACCCCATTGTGGTCCCCACCCCAAACACCCACCCCCAGCCCACAGTTTGCTGGAATATTCTGGGAATTTTGTGTTATTTATTTGGAGGACTTTTTGGTTTTGTTTGTTTCCTGGATTCTTTGTTTCCATGGCCCAGAAGATGGAGTATATGTCACCCTGCCTCAAGATTCTTCTAAACAGAACTGGCTAGGAAATGGAAAAGGACCCTAATTAGGGGGCAATAACCCCCTGGAGAAATTCGGGTTCTTTGCATCAGGCCGTGTCCTTCCCACAAGAGCTGTGTGTCAGATGTTTATAGAGCCTTCATTAACGGAGAGCTCCCTTAGATAAGAGGTCGAGCACTGCATAGAGGGCCAGATAAGAGGAAGTGGAGGACACTCTGGGGACGGTGGCTGAGATTCTGTGAATTGGCCAGGGAGCTCCACGCAGAGTGGTCAGCAGGACAATGCGGGCCCGCTCTTTCCCAGCCCCTAACCACGCCAGCTAACTCACCGGGGGTCATCTGCATTCTACTGTCTTGGACTAGAACACCAACCCAAGATGTGCCTCTGGACGCTATGGGTGGCCCTGTCTGTATTCTCCCTGCTGGCCTGCTCCGGGCAGGGGAAACCACTGGAGAGCCGCGGGCAGATGCCTGCTGGGGCAGACGCTCGCCGCATGCTGGGAGGGCCTGGAGGTGAGCAGGGGGCCACCTTCGACCTGAGGATGTTGCTGGAGAACATGAAGGCGGATTTCCTGTGCAGCCTCAACTTGAGTGGGGTCCCTTCCCAGGACAAAACCCGAGTGGAGCCGCCACAGTACATGATCGACCTGTACAACAGATACACCATGGACAAATCGACCATCCCTGCGTCCAATATCGTGCGCAGCTTCAGCATGGAAGGTAGAGTCGGCCCCAGCAGGGTGCCCTTGGGGGGGACTCAGTGGTCCACAACTGCACTGCCCAATGTGGTGGCCACTGGGCACATAAAGTTCTTTAAGTTTCTATTTAAATTAATGAAATGAAATAAAATTAATACCTTAGTTCTTTAGTTTCACTAGGTTCGATTCAAGTCTCAGCAGTCATGTGTGGTTAAGAGCTTAGGACAGTGCAGCTTATAGAATATTTCCACCATTGCAGAAAGTTCTACAGGATGGCTTTGCTCTAAAAGATTCTTTTTCCTTGGGCCCAGTGCCACATTTAACACAGTAGCTGCTGCAGGAAAGCCAGTTCTCTTTCTTCCATCCTTTCCCTTCCCCCTCTTGGCTTACTGCCCCCTTCCTACTTAGAAACAGACAACCTATTTCGCCTCCAGCCAACTGCTATATTTTTAAACTTAGCGAGAATGTCTATTTCTCTTTTATCTAAATGTGTCTAAAATTCAGATAAATTCTTCTGAGAGAGAAATATTGAAGGAATGTTTAATTATTTTCTAAATATGAAATAATTTCCCTGGTTTAGGAGGAATTGAAGATAAGTATCAACTTAGGGTTTATGTCCATTGATTCTCACAATGTTGGTGAAATGGTTTTGCAAGCAGGGAAGCCAAGGCTTGCTGGTATTGAGGAAACTTGCCCAGGTCATGGATCAGTTAAGCAGCTGGATTCTGACCCAGGCCCACCTGTAGGCTCAGCTCTGGCTTTGTCAGCTGCAAGAGGCCCTTGCTGAAGGCCTGGCCCACAGAGGTCATCCCCCCCTCGGCTTGAGACCTGAAGGCTTTTAACAGGCCCTGATTGAGCAGAGGGGGATGCTATGGTTACGATGCATGCCCAGAAGTGCTGGATTTTCTGAATGTCCAAAAGAAGAAAAATGTGGATTTTGTGTAAACTTGTCTGATTTTTAAAACAGTGGCTTAATTAAAAAAATATAAAAAATCTTCAGGTGACCCAGATGCTGCCAGCATCTAATCGTGCCCACAGGGCATGTCTAACCTTTGCTTTAGGAGAAGATGGGCTTCTTTTGCTGAACCTAATCACCAAATCCCCTGGTCTTGGAGTCCAGTGTTCAGAGTCATCTTGATGGGGGGTCAACATTGTCCATGTCCAAGAAACAAGTGCTTGGATCCAATCCCAGCCCCTCCTGTGGCCAGCACTCCTGTGGAAGCAATTGTGCTCCCCTTTACAGATGGCCTGTGTGTAGCTCAGGGAGAGAGGACACCTGTTTTCTTGATGCCTGAATCAGTCCTATGGCTATTTTCAAGGCATGCCACAGTGAGAGCACAGTAGGTCATTAATGCACAGCTCATTGACCCTACTCACTACTTACATATGCCACAACAGCTCAACATATTCTGAAGAAGCTACAGTGGCTCATCCACACTGGATGAGGAACCACAGAGAACTGTGTGAAAAGCCCCCTGATTTGGGGTGTGTACAGGACAGGAGGAGGGCCTAGGGGGACACAGTAATATTAAGCATCTGCTATGAGCCAGGGACAGTGTTGGTAAGTTCCATGTGCCATCTTGTTGAAGGCTCACACCAATCCTGGAAGGCAGGTAGGATGAGCCCCATTCTACAGATGAGGAAACTGAGGTGCAGAGAAACTCAGAACTTCTCCAAGGTCATAAGCCTAGGAAGGAACCATCAGGATTAGCACTTCAGTTTATCAAACACTGCTGAGTTGCACAACAGCACACAGTCTCCTGTCACATTCGCACATAGTAGGTGTTCAAAAATTGCAACTTCCCTTCCCTCTGTGACTGAGCCATGGTATATTAGATGTGCTAATTGCCTTTTATCAGCCAGGAGAAGTGGGAAACTGAGATAGTTGTGTGGCTAAAAGCCCCATCTGTTCTTGCCTAACATTTTTTTGTCTTCAAACATTACAAATATCCACTTTCACTCTGCTTGGAAGTTACAATTCTGAACAATTTCTACACTATTCAAATGTTGAGATTTTTAGCATTGTCTTAATGTTAGCTTCACCATGCTCTCCCAGGATCTCACCTTTAAAATCATACACTCAGGATCTGCATTTCAAGGCTGAAGTGAGCTTTGCTGTGGTATTTAGTTTTTTTTTTCAAATGAGAATCTTCATAGGATGTGTGCACTTGGTCAGTTAAATACTTTAAATCCAAGTCTCCATATCTGTAAAAGATGTAGCAATATTAATTAGATCCTCCCAGGGTCAGTGTGAAAAGCAAAGTGAAATATAGTATGCAAAGCTCCTAGTACCTTGCTGAACAAATGATAGATGCTCAGTGAACAGTTGGACCTGTCAGCTCCAATTCAAGGCATTTTCTGCCTCTGTTCTCTTTGGAAGATCCTAAATGTACTTTTTAAAAATACTCTTCTACATTAAGGGCTTAAGTGAAACCAAACAGACATTTGGTTGAGACAATGTCATCCCAGATGCCCTGTCCTGCAAGCAATGAGACTCAGCTTTGGTGTGATGAAAACAGACTCTCCCAGCAGATGACCATCATCATGTATTTGCATTGCAGATGTTGTCTCTCTAACTGACACAGAAGACTTCCCCTTCCAGAAATACATCTTGGTCTTCAACATCTCCATTCCCAGGCATGAGCAGATCACCAGGGCTGAGCTCCGACTCTACATCTCCTGTCAAAGTCACATGGACTCTTCTTATGACCTGAAAGGCAACATGGTCATTTATGATGTTCTGGATGGAGCAGACACGTGGGATGCTTCTGTGGGAACCAAGACCTTCCTGGTGTCCCAGGATATTCAGGACGAGGGCTGGGGGACCTTTGAGGTCTCCAGTGCCGTGAAGCGGTGGGTCAGGGCAGACTCCACCAAGAGCAAAAATAAACTGGAAGTGACTGTGGAGAGTCACAAGCAGGGCTGTGATAGGCTGGATATCAGTGTCCTCCCAGGCTCCAAACACCTGCCCTTCTTTGTTGTCTTCTCCAATGACCGCAGCAACGGGACCAAGGAGACCAGGCTGGAGCTCAGGGAGATGATCAGTCATGAGCAGGAGAGTGTGCTCAAGAAGTTGTCCAAGAGCAGCCTGGCAGAGGCAGGTGAGAACAAGGATGAGGAGGAGGACATGGAAGGCCACGTGGCCATGGGGTCATCTTTAGCCAGAAGGAAGAGGAGTGCTGGAGCCAACAACCACTGTCAGAAGACCTCTCTGCGGGTGAACTTTGAGGACATTGGCTGGGACAGCTGGATCATTGCACCCAAGGAGTACGATGCCTACGAATGCAAAGGTGGCTGCTTCTTCCCCCTGGCTGATGACGTGACCCCGACAAAACATGCCATTGTGCAGACACTGGTACATCTCAAGTTCCCCATGAAGGTGGGCAAAGCCTGCTGTGTGCCCACCAAACTGAGCCCCATCTCAATCCTCTACAAGGACGACATGGGGGTCCCCACCCTCAAGTACCACTATGAAGGGATGAGTGTGGCAGAGTGCGGGTGCAGGTAATGCTGGCCCACGGGCGGGAGGCAGGGTAGAGGCATCCTGATGAGAAGTCCTGTGTTCCTGTGGGCATGACCAGGACCAAGCCCATCTGCATGCCAACCTGGAGCAGGAAAGGGAGCCCCCACATCCTGGAGGTAAAGGCCTGCTTTCCCTCTCATGGCCCACCCCAAGCACATAGCACATGTGCAGAGGAAGGTGATGGCAGGGACAGTGGGGGCTCAGGGAGAAGAGGAAAGCCTGGAAGCATTGTTGGACAGGAAGGGGAGATGATGAAAAGGGAACAAGCGAAAAATAATTCAGAGTCAGCAGAAAATTGAGCAGAAGTGAGGCAGAGGGGCATAGACAGTTGATGAGCAGAGATGCATGGATATTAAAGGAGATGAGAAGGATGGGACTCATTCAAACAATCTCAGGGAGAGAGGGGGCCAGGAACAGCTAAATACTCCTCACCCATTATATCATGGGTTCCCTCAGCCCAGAGAGATGGGCGTTAGGACTCCCATATTACATATGCAGGAACCGAAACTCAGTCAGGTCAAATGACACTAGCCATGGTATGATCCCAGCCCACAGGCCTCTGTAGGTCTGCCAACCACCAAAGCCCAGGACCTTCCCAATTACCCCATTGCTATTTAGCAGCACCTTGCAGCTAAAGAACAATTAGACATTGAGAGGTGGGGTGTGTGGGGCAGCTGGGCTCAGACCTGGCCAGTACCCACCAGGAGGGCTGGTCTGCTTGTCACTTCCAGGGCACGTTCTTATTGCTTGGGGCTTGTGCTGATTCAGTGTCCAAATGCTTTTTAAGATGATCCCTGAGTTACTGAAAAACTACCCCCAAAGCCAACTGCAGGATGGAAAGAGCACAAGAAGTCCTCAGGCCCACTGTGCTCTGTGGCAGTACTTTGACCACCTGGCACATTGCTTGTATGGTCAGCAATTCACAAAGGGCCATGCACTGCCCATGGACTCAAACTGCAAGATAGCTTGGGAAGAGCGGGCATAATTTACCATGAGGGAAGGGGCAGTGTATGGCCCACATCTCTCCAGCTACTTACTCAGTGTGATCAGCTCACCAGCATGACACACCTGTGGGCTTCCCTCCCACACGGACTCCACAGGAGACAAGACCTAGGTTTGAATTGGTTGGAATAAATATGGTCTTGCTTTCTTATTTGAAACATTCCTATTTTTATTCCCTGATGACATGTACTCAAGTGACAACAGCCATCCTTCCTGGGCAAGGGCTCCCAGACATGAGGAACTCAGGTCCCTGTTGGGCACAGCCAGCTCTTCCTACATTTGTCAGCTGTCCTGAGAAGTGTGCATTCAGCCCCTGTCCTGGGCATGGACTTCCCAACTGAACTCAGCCCCCATCGTCCCCAAGAAAGGACAGAGTTCCTGTTTTCCTCTGCATTTTCTCTTTTTTTCTTACTCTCGAGATCATACATGGAATGGGCTAGAGTGAGGAAGAGTCTAGAGGTGTTAAAAATTCTACTCTGTGGCCCTTCTGACCACTCGCCAGAGCAGAGCCTATAGGAGGCCTAGAGATACCTGGGCTTTTCACACTAGTTGAAGCTCCCAGTATATTAAAAAAAAAGAGAGAGAGAGTTGGGGAGTGGTTTGTGTTAAATGTTTACATGGAACCAATGAACAGCCAACTGCTCATGGCCAATCATTAACACAAAAATACAAGGGAATATTACTGTTTAATTACTGGAGTTACAGAAAATGTTAATTGCTGGTACAACAATGTTAGTCATAAAGATGGATGGCATTTTAGCCCTGGTAGTATACTTCTGTGCCTGCATCAAAGTTTCACTTGGAAATAAAGTCAAATATCTAATTTGTGGCCTTTCCTGGACATGATGGCCCACCAGCGCCCCACCCATCCCACCCCTCCCTAAAGGGCCTTCTTTTCCCTTGGGGTCTGTGGAGGGGAGGGGCATGGAAGCTGCCACAGAGGTGGGTGAGCAGTGTCTCTGCATATTGAGGTGAGCGGACATGCCTATATGAGGGCCTGTGTGTGGGTGTGTGGATGTGCATGTGCGTGAGTGTAGATATTTGCAAGCGGATGGCAGTTAGCCCCATGCTTTCCTTGACCTCCCTACATGTAAGGGGAGGGAGGCCTAGGCTCTTGCTAAGAGACACATCCGTCCCTAAGTGATCTCTGCCTGGTATCCTGGAGCCTGCACAACCCTACCAGCATCCAACCCCACTACACCCCTGCTCGGACACCCAGCTCCAGCCAATACCCTCAAGGCCACTCCCTGCTCTCAGCCCCCCAGCAATTGCCCTGGCTGCCCCACTCCCAGGTCCACAGGCCGTCTACCTTCCAGGAAGGGACTGCTCCAGGGCCATGCCCTCAGGCCTCTCTCCTGACTTTGTGGTTCTCATCTTCCTGGCACAGAGGAGCACTACCATGCTTCTGTCTCACAATAGTCACAGACCTGGCATGGGGACCTCCTGACCTCTTGACTTAGGTTTCTGGGGACAAGGCTTGTGAGCTGCTGACCTGTCATGCTCAGAGGGCTGACACGGCCTATGGCTCAGGGTAGACTGATTTGGACGGATGTGCTGGGACAGATCATGACAGAGTGTCCCAAGAAATGCTCTCTGGCTTCTGTGTCTCTGGGCTATTCTTCCCACCACATTCTCAGAGCTTGTTTACCCTTGCCAGAGAATGAAATTCAACAGTGCCATCCTCTGGACACCCTGTTATGCAGCCAGTTAGCCCTCTGCCTAACCACCACCACTGCACTTGTAATATTTGTTTCTGTCATATCGGGGCAGTGTTATCACTATCACACATATGAACAAGCTGAAATCCATCAAAGTGACAAGTTAACTGGGTTGACAGACTAGCCTCTCATTGTCATGTGACCTACTCTCTGGGTCAGCAGCCAGGTGAGAGGAGGGCTCAGGGATGCCACACAGAAAGCCACAGGCAGACACAGAGAGACAGTGGGGTGGGGAGTGGCATGGAGTGCCTGTAAGGAGAGTCAGAGGCTTGTGGGGGTGGCAGTGGTCCAAACACCAGGTAAGGCTTGGAACTTGCATTCGGTGGCTCAGACAACAACCAGAGAATGATGGACATTTTTATTCATACTTTTACAAATGAAGGGTAGATGGAGGCCCATGGAGCCTCACATTTTGCTCAGAGACACAAGCCAGCTACTGCTTGAGCCAGGATTTGAACCCCAGCTGTGCTGCCAAGCCCATGCTCTCTCTGTGGGACTGGACTCTGTCCTGATGCCTTCGTCAAGGTGAAAGTGATAGTCACATTAGCAAGAAGAGTCACAGCTGCAGCATGAACCAGGTGACCCACACAGCACCTGTGCTTTCCTGGGCAAAGGCTGCCCCACCATGAGCTCTGCCCTCTTTGGTCACTGCCTCTGGGGCCCCAGTCTGTAGGGGTCTCTGGGCAGCCAGACACCCACTGATGGGGCACTGGGCACTGGTGAAGGTGGAAAATGATGGCTTTCTCCACTTTGATGAATGCCCTATGTCTTGCCAATGGGTTTCAGCTCCAGGCAAGTTCACTAGGGATTCAGTGTGACCAAAGAAATGACAGTAGAACTTCTTGGGGTGAAATGGTTATACCTAACTTTATGTCCACAGTGGCAGGTCAATCACTAAAATCTCATTCACCCAGAGTGAGTCTGCATGCAGAAAGCTGGTTTCTGCCTCTGGGCCTATCTTCCCACACAGCCATCCTCTGGGCCTCTGTCCTCAGCTTTGTCACCACTCTAGCCTCTGCTCTGCTCTCCTGCAGCCTTGCAGCCATGCCACCATATACCCCAGAGCACTGGGCAGAGCTCTTTATATAGAGTCAATAGCAACATATTGCCCACACGTGTGTAGTGAGTTAGCCCACCAGGGCCAGGTGAGAATCCTGACCACAGGAACTGTCATTTTATCCACACCCTATTAATACAGTCACTAAACACTGTGGCTTGTACCTCTTCCAGAATTCTACCACCAGTGCAAGATGGAAGAATCACTGGGTCACTTCTTGCTTGCAGCCTTTTCTTTCCCTAGCCTTATTTAATTCCCATGCAGTCTGGGCCTACACAGGTGGGAGTAGAGGTCTCATCCCTCTGAACTCAGAAACTCTTCCTCCTCTGTGTACTAAGCTTTGTCTCCATGCCCAGCCTGTCTGACCAGCTCTCTCTGCCCCAGGCATCAGTTCTTCCTGGCTCTTCCCTAGACTTCTGCTGTGCCTGCGCATGGGTCTGCTTCATCTGGACCCCTGAGATGAGCCCACATGGCCCTGGGCGGCACTTATACCATCACTTCAGTGGGCGTTAGAGCAGCCCACAGAGGAGGGGTTGTGGAGGCCCAGTGTGGTGAATGTGCTGGGACAGGGCATATAGTGAAGAGCCTGGGGCAGCCCACCTCTGTGGGCACTCCCTCTGCCCGTCAGCTCATGCAGCAGATCCCCCACCCACAGCTTTGACAGCACCAGGCACCATGAGGAGAGGCCGACAGGGCTGTGCGGCTCCTACCCACAGGGCACCTGTCCTCCCTTTGTGCATACAGATGGGGGTGTGGCCTGAGCAGTAGCACACAGCCTGGTTGACTTAATGCCCTGCTGTTGCCATCTTGAGATTCTCAGTTATTTTTTAACAAGGGCTCTGCATTCTCAATCTGAACTTGGACCCACACTTGGTGTAGCTGGTTCTGAATGCATGTGTGTGGCTGGCAACCTGGGTTCCCAAGTCCCAGGGACACTCTGCAGGCTGCTTCAGGCCTCAACTCTGACTTGATCCTGGTGGGACAGAGAGTTGGAGCTTTGCTGCTGAGAGCTTGTCCCAGGGTCTGAGTGAAAGACCCCCCCATCCCCCTCCTCCCTCCCTGGTGCCCACTGAGGAGGCCCAGAAGCTTTTCCAATCTGCTCCCAAAGGCCAGTCTATTACATCCATATGGCAGCTCCTTGGAGGGGCCTGTGTTCCTGGGAAAAGCAGAATCACCTGACCTGAAGGGGTCTGGCTTTTCACAGACTCGACTTAACATAAGAGACAGGAGACTGTGCACCAGGCTTGTAGCACAGCTCGCAGGCAGCTTGTGTCAGAGACTGAATAAGCCTTTGGGGACCTCTTTCCTTTTCAAATCGGAGCATCCACCCCAGGCAGAAGACTCACCTCAGAAGCCACAGCTTTCCTGAATGCTTCCCACTCAGATCAGGGAGGCCATTTCATTAGTGGACAACTCTGCTCATTGGAAAGATGTCCCTGAGCCAAGGCCAAATTCACCTCCTCTCAGCTCCCTCCCCTAAGCTTTTGTCCCACCTGAGAGCCCCCTTCACCCCAGAGAGCCCTGACTCAGGAGCCATCTGGATGGGGCTCCTGTGGGAGGTGTGGCCAGCACAGGCCTACAGTGGCCAGGGATCTTCTCCAGTCTGGATCAAAGTGAACAAAGTAAGGGCGATCGAGTATAATTCACAACAGCCAAATACCACTCTAAAGACAGCTTTGCACATAGGCAGAGAGGCATGCTCAGAGGTTGTGGTGAAATCACGAAAAAGTGGTGATGGCCTTACAGTGTGTGCTGGTGCCTGCCTAGTTCCCCCTTCAGGACTGCCAGCTGGTAGCTTGCCTCTCCCCAGGAGATTCCCTTGACTGCCTACAGGGAGTAACGCACCCAGGTTTGTGCCCTCCTCAGGGACAAACTCCATCCAATGATAGGTATGAAGGCCTGGCCCCTGGCTTCAATTTGGGGTAAGGGACTGGCTGTCCCACTCAGAGTTCCCCTTGAAGTTGGCTGAGGCCCCATTGCAGTTTATAAATGAATTATTAGGACACACAGCACATGGCAGGAAGGCGAGGGATGTCAAAAAGGCACTTTGCTGTATCTATAAAGGTCTTGTTCTCCTTTCTGTGATTTTTTAAAAAAAAAACACATACCCAGGAATAAGAAATAAAAGTGAATAAACTGGTGTTGAGAGTGTCAGTTTGGGGTGGTTAAAATGTGGGTGATTGTTTTGTTTGGGTTTTGGGATAATTTTTAGTATTTTTTAAATTAAAAAAATAAGAAAACACATTCAGTTGTCATGGTTCTGAATGGGCAGAGGACTCCGCTGTTCCCCTCTGAACTGCGGCACCCCCGGGCATGGCCCTATTTGGTGGGCTCGCACAAACTGGGTTTCTCCTCTCCTCTCTTTAAGGCTTCTAAATCCTGGGGTCTCCAGCTTCCCCATAATGAGTCTTCCACGTGCCCTAGCTCTGAAGACGAGGGCTTGAAAAGGCTTTAATTTCCCTAATACACTTACCAGTTAGTAATGTTCTCAGCTCTAGGCTTTAGAAAGCAATACTCAGCTGCTAGGTGACCTGCTTGGCTCCCACGACATGGTTCTGAAAATGGGCAGCCGCTGGTGTCAGGCCGGAGCTAGATGGTGTGAGTGCTGGCACTGCGGCCAGGCTCTGGTGATGGCTCAGGTCTCTCTCCTTGTGGCCACAAGCAACAACCATTGTTCCCACTGATTATGCTGCCATTAGGGCAGAATGTGAGCTACTTTTGAACTCCTTATATATTCTGTCTCTGACTATTCTTCTCTTTTCCTCTCTCTCTTTTTGTTTAAATATACATAATCTGTTAGGAGAGGTAAAACTAAATTATCAAATACATGGGATCTGGAGGAGGCAGGTGGCATCACCAAGAAGACAGCAATCAGGGCCACTGGAGGACGAAAAGGCAGAGGGGTCCCCTGGGGAGACAGACCCAGACTTCAGTGAGAGACCTTGCCTGGGACCCAGAGGACACAGGGTGGAAAGGCTGTTGGCTTTATCTAGTAGCATCTTAGCCCTGTGGTGGGCTGAATATAGGCCCCCAAAACATATGTCTACAACCTAATCCCTAGGACCTGTAAGTGTGACCTTATATGACACAGAGTGACTATTACCTTAAGGACAAAGGATGTGATGAAGGATCATGAGAGGAGGAGAGCATTCTGGATATCCAGGTGGGCTCTAAACACAATTACACATATCCCTATTAGATAGACACACAAAGAAGACGGACAGAAGACAACGAGGCTATCTGAGCGCAGAGGCAGAAATTATAAGGGTGCAGCCACATGCCCACAGCCACCAGAAGCTGGAAAGGGTGAAGAACGGGTTGTCCCCTCGAGCCCCCAGAGGGAATGGGGCCCTATCAACATCTTCTCAGACTTCTGACCTCCAGAGCTGAGAGGAAGTAAATTTCAGTTGTTTTAAACTACCCAGTTTGTGGTAATTTGTAAATGAGCCATGAGAAAAGAACACCTTGCACTGTTCTGCCCTGATGGCCTGTGAGCTGGACTTGTATGGACCAGCTTCCAGATTGTTCCCAGGTCCTAGGGTCAGTCTGTGGGGCAGAAAATGCTCCTGAGCAGGGAGTGTAGGCTCAAATGCACAGTATGGTCTAAAACACACACAAATGTGAGCATACAAATGTACACACATTTCTGTGCTCACACACATATTCTCACTCATAGCACACAGAGCCCAGCACAAACTGGTAGTTTTTATGGAGTTAGCCCAGCCCATGCTCTGGGCTGAACCCCTGAATTTCTGAGTCCCAGAGATGGAGGGTGACAGTATATTGTCAAAAACTGAAGATAGGAGATGATAAAGCAAGCTCTCAAGAGGAGAGGTTATTCTAACCTAAGCAGGATCCCCAGAGGCCCTGGCAGAGCGGATGGAGCAGCAGACTCAAGCCATTCTGGACATCTGCAGAAAGCAGGTTGAGAAAGTTTACATCTCATTTCATATTTTGTGAGAAGCAGGGTACTGTTGTGGCTAAGAGTTCAGAGGCAATGGGATGAAGAATTACATTTTAGAGAAATTCAAGTCATTTATGCATGCGTGTGTTTGTGGGCAATGAAACAATTTTTTCTGGAACCTTTCTGCAGTCCTGAGAACTCATGTATTCTCTGAACCTGGACTATTCTCAGAACAGACAGAAAGGCCTCATGTGGGTGTGAGGACTGAATGCCTTTTGGAGCTAGTTTTCAGTCTGACACAGGGACGGGGCTTAGAGTAGGGTAAGGGCCTCCCCCAAAAAACAAAGCAGGTTAATCAGAGTCAGAACAACATAAAAATGTACAAAGAAACCCCCACCCAAACTGTTAAACATTAAGTCAGAGTCACATTAATTCTCTAGGGTACAAATATCAAACTAGGAATATAGGCATTCTTCAATGAAATTAGTTAAAATTTAAAAAGCCAGGAGTAACCTGGCCTGGAATGTTTGAATATCCCCCAGATAAGAAAATACCTCAGCCTAGCCCATGTCTTTATTGTGTCAGTTGAATCATGCTATTGTGGGATTTGCTTTGGCCTGCTGGGGGGCCCAGCTTATTTTATTATTTTTTTAAATTAAGGTATCATTGATATACACTCTTATGAAGGTTTCACAAGAAAAAAAATGTGGTTATTACATTCACCCTTATTATGGAATTCACCCCCATACCCCATTGCAGTCACTGTCCATCAGTGTAGTAAGATGCCACAGAATCCTTATTTGTCTTCTCTGAGCTACACTGTCTTCCCCATTTCCCCCCACACACCATGTGCACCAATCATGATACCCTACAATCACCTTCTACCTCCCTTCCTACCCACCCTCCCCAACACCTCCCCCTTGGTAACCACTAGTCCCTTCTTGGAGTCTGTGAGTCTGCTGCTATTTTGTTCCTTCAATTTTGTTTCCCCACAAATGAGGGACCAGCTTGTTTATTTGACTTTACCCAGGTGCTGCTTTTCCTCCTCAGCCCTAAGAAGTGATTTGCAACCTGGGCAATTGATTTAGAAAGCAAGTCCAGTCATAAACAACTTTGTAAAAACAGGAAGGATTCCATCTTAAAGATAAGATTGTATTAAAACCCAATTAGTTAAAAAGTAAGTTTCTTCACATACTCTTTAATAAACAGACAATAACTCAGCTCACCTTGGGAGCAAGGCAAGCAGTCTTGATTGATTGAGTTGCCCAGAACAGGAAGCTGCTAACCTGGGAGGGAATTAGAGCAGTAAATTTCTTGTAAATAACCCGGAGGATTTATAAAAAACTTAATGTCTCTTCAAAGATAAACATTTTGACACCACTTAGCAGGTCTGCATCCCTAGCCCTTTGCCTCTCAAACCACCTATAAATGCCCTAGACAACGCACCACCCTGGGGCTCTGTTGTCACCTGGCGTGAGCCAGGAGCTCTGTCCTCTCACTCTCTCTCTAAATAAAAGTCTCTCCCTGGCTCTCCCACGTTGAGCGTTTGCAAAGTTCATTCTTTGACTCCATGAACAAGAACCCTGGCATCAAGTTCAAATCTCAACTCGGCTGCTTACTGTGCCCTTGGAGAAGACTTTTGACCTCTGTAGGCTTCAGTTTCTTTACTTATAAAATGGGAACAAGACCACCTGTGATGATTAATTTTATGTTAACAAAGCTAGGCTATGCTATGGTACCAAGCTGCTCAGCCAAACACGAATCTAGATGTTGCTGTGAGGTATCTGTGGATGTGATTAGCATTTACTATTACTTGACTTGAAGTAGCAGAGGATTCTCTATAATGTGGGTGGGCCTCATCCAATGACTTGAAGGTCTCAAGAGGAAAGACTGAGTTTTCCTAAGGAAGAAATTCAGCCTCAAGACTGCAACATAGAAATGCTGCTTGAATTTCCACCTGCTGGGGCCTGTGCTATGGGTTTCAGACATGCTGTCCCCCACAACTGCATGAGCCAATTCCTTAAAATTAACCATTATCTAGCTAGCTACCCATCCATCTATCTATCTGTCCATCCCTAATTTGGTTCCCTGGATCCACTACTGATTTTGTCATATTATAAAGATTAAATGAGAAAGTGCTAGGACAACTGAATTTCCAAATGCAAAAGGATGATGTTTAACCGTACTGATAAGGAAAATATTCAACACAGCTGTCAAGGTCAGCAAACTGCTCTTCTCCTCCAGGCAAAGCACTCCCAGCTCCTTCCTCCCCTCCTCCAGGCTCCTCTTTTGTCCTGTGCATGCCAAAATGCTACTGTCTTGCCAATGGGTTTCAGCCCCGGGCAAGCTCACTATGGATTCAATGTGACCAAAGAAATTGACAGCAAAATGTTCTTTGGGGTGAAAGGGTTTATTACGTGGCTTGTTCTCTGCCGGTAGATAGAGCACTAGCGTCTCTGCCTCCACCCCTCTATCTGCACAACCATCCTCTGGGCCTCTCTGCCTGCACAGCTGTCCTACACAGCTGTCCTCTGGGCCTCTCTGCACAGTCGTCCCACACAGCCATCCTCTGGGCCTCTATCCTCGGTGCTGCCACCACTCCAGCCTCTGCTCAGCTCTCTTGCAGCCTTGCAGCCCTGCCACCATGTCGCGCCCAGAGCACTGGGTGGAGCTCTTTTTATAGAGTCAACAGCCATGTACTGCCCACAGGTGTGCAGTGAGCTAGTCAGCCAGGGCCAGGTGAGAATCCTGGCCACAGGACCTCTCATTTTATCCACAGCCACTTATCAAAATAATATAAATTGCTCCCCTTGCTTGTGCTCAGGGCTCAGACCTTGGGAGAGTACTCCCCTCTGAGCCCACCAGTGTAAAATAAACCTCAAAACTCCAAGACCTCTGAGTGCCGCTTGGTTCTTCCATCAGTGATCCAGTCTAGGTTTCTCCAGTATTTTCCATAATAGTACCTCACATTATATATAAAAATTAACTTGAAATAGATCAAAGACCTAAATATAGGAACTGTGGGGAAGTTGGGGTTCCTATGGCCAGGATCCTCACTGAACTTAAACCACCTGTAACTGGCCTGTTGCTAAGATACCGCTTCCACACCCTAGGCAATAAGCTATTGCGCTATATAGAGAGCTCAGCTCAGTGCTCTGGGCAGAGGCAGAGATGCTAGTGCTTGACCTACTGCCAGGAGAACAAGCCGGGTAGTAAACCCTTTCATGCCAAATAAACATTCTACTGTCATTTCTTTGGTCACACTGAATGCATAGCGACTCTCCTGGGGGCTGAAACCCATTGGCAAGACAGAGCTCACTATAAACTCTTAGAAGAAGCATAGGTAAGTCTTCATGCTCTTGTACTTGTCAAAGGATCTTAGATATGACACCATAGCAAGAGCAACAAGAGAAAAATTAGGTAAACTGGACATCATAAAAATTAAAATTTTTGTGCTTCAAAGGACACCATCAAGAAAGTAAAGAGACAACCCACTAAGTAGGAGGGACTATTTGCAAATCATATATCTGATAAGGGACTTGTATCTAGAATATAGAAAGAACACTTAATAAAAATGAAATACATGAAAAGGAAAACAACCCAATTTAAAAATGGGCAAAGAATCTGAACAGACATTTCTCTAGGGAGGATATACAAATGGCCAATAAGCACATGAAAGATAGTTGACATTGATAGTCATTAGGGACACGCAAATCAAAACTAATTCACACTCACTAGGATAGCTAGAATCAAATACTCAGGTGATAACCAGTGTGGGTGAGGATGTAGAGAAATCAAAAACCTCATACATTACTGATGGGAATGTAAAATGGTGCAGCCCCTTGGATAATAGTTTGACAGTTCCTCAAAAAATTAAACAGTTACCATATGACCCAACAATTCCCCTAAGCATATACCCAAGAGAAATGAAAATGTACATCTGTACAAAACCTTGTACATTAATGTTAATAGCAGCATTTTTCATAATAGCCAAAAGATTGAAATAACCCAAATGCCCATTAACGAATGAATGGATAAACACAATGTGATAGGTATATACATCCAATGGAATTTTATTCAGCCATAAAAAGAATGAGTACTGATACATACTACAACATAGATGAATCTTGAAAACATTTATGCTGACAGAAGTCCATCAGAAAAGACCACTTATTTCATGTCCAATCATATGAAAGTCCAGAAAAGGGGAATGTATGGAGATAGCAAGTAGATGAGTGGTTTCTTAGGGAAAGCGGGCAGAAATGAAGGGGGAGGGGGAGGGAATAATAGCTAAAGGCAGACTGGGTTTTGTTTCAGGTGATTAAAATGTTCTAAAAATACTGACTGTAATGATAGCTGCACATTTCAGTGAAGACACTAAAAAATGTAGAATTGTGCACTTTAAATGGGTGAATTGTGTGCATATGAATTATATCTCAATAAAGCTGTTTTCAAAACAAAGATTAAATAAGACAGTGTTTGTGATACAACATGGAACAAATGGAGTAGGTGATTATTTTTTCAAATCCATTTTGCATTCAAAAGCCTTTCTGTCTCTATCCCCTTGTGACTCCAAGCATCTTCTCCAATTCCTCCTTATTAGTCTGCCCTCACAACCTAGAGCCGAGCTGTCCCTCTCAGAGCTGGGCCTACCAGCCGAGAACAGATGCCCCTGCAGCCAAGCCTCCCTGAAGCCTGGCTCTGGCCACATAGCTTGAGTGTCCCAAGTGCAGGAATCTCTACTAAGCCACCAGAAGCTCTTTGGAGTGCTGATGGAAGGAGACATATGGGACAAATATGACTTTCAGGGTGCTTTTTGTTTTTAACATTTTTTTTGTTTTTTATCATTAATCTACAATTACATGAAGAACATTAGTTTACTAGGCTCCCCCTTTCAGCAAGTCCCCCCCGACAAACCCCATTACAGTACTGTCCATCAGCATAGTAAGATGCTGCAGAACCACTACTTGTCTTCTCTGTGTTGTACAGCCCTCCCCGTGCCCCACCACCACATTATACATGCTAATCGTAATGCCCCCTTTCTTTTTCCCCACCCTTATCCCTCCTTTCCCACCCATCCTCCCCAGTCCCTTTCCCTTTGGTAACTGTTAGTCCATTCTTGGGTTCTGTGATTCTGCTGCTTTTTTTTTTCCTTCAGTTTTTCTTTGTTCTTATACTCCACAAATGAGTGAAATCATTTGGTACTTGTCTTTCTCCACCTGGCTTATTTCACTGAGCATAATACCCTCTAGCTCCATCCATGTTGTTGCAAATGGTAGGATTTGATTTCTTCTTATGGCTGAATAATATTCCATTGTGTATATGTACCACATCTTCTTTATCCATTCATCTACTGATGGACATTTAGGTTGCTTCCATTTCTTGGCTATTGTAAATAGTGCTGCGATAAACATAGGGGTGCATATGTCTTTTTCAAACTGGGCTCCTGCATTCTTAGGGTAAATTCCTACAAGTGGGATTCCTGGGTCAAATGGTATTTCTATTTTGAGCTTTTTGAGGAACCTCCATATTGCTTTCCACAATGGTTGAACTAATTTACATTCCCACCAGCAGTGTAGGAGGGTTTCCCTTTCTCCACATTCTCGCCAACATTTCTTGTTGTCTGTTTTTTGGATGGTGACGATCCTTCCTGGTGTGAGGTGATATCTCATTGTGGTTTTAATTTGCATTTCTCTGATGACTAGCGATGTGCAGCATCTTTTCATGTGTCTGCTGGCCATCTGAATTACTTCTTTGGAGAACTGTCTGTTCAGCTCCTCTGCCTATTTTTTAATTAGATTATTTGCTTTTTGTTTGTTGAGGTGCATGAGCTCTTTATGTATTTTGGATGTCAACCCTTTATTGGATCTGTCATTTATGAATATATTCTCCCAAACTGTAGGGTACCTTTTTGTTCTATTGATGGTGTCCTTTGCTGTACAGAAGCTTTTCAGCTTGATATAGTCCCACTTGTTCATTTTTGCTTTTGTTTCCCTTGCCCAGGGAGATATGTGCATGAAGAATCACTCACGTTAATGTCCAAGAGATTTTTGCCTATGTTTTTTTCTAAGAGTTTTATGGTTTCATGACTTACATTCAGGTCTTTGATCCATTTCAAATTTACTTTTGTGTATGGGGTTAGACAGTAATCCAGTTTCATTCTCTTACATGTAGCTGTCTAGTTTTGCCAGCACCATCTGTTGAAGAGACTGTCATTTCCCCATTGTATGTCCATGGCTCCTTTATCATATATTAATTGACCATATATGTTTGCGTTTATGTCTGGAGTCTCTATTCTATTCCACTGGTCTGTGGCTCTGTTCTTGTGCCAGTACCAAATTGTCTTGATTACTGTAGCTTTGTAGTAGAGCTTGAAGTTGGGGGGTGAGATCCCCCCCCACCACTTTATTCTTCCTTATCAGGATTGCTTTGGCTATTTAGGGTCTTTGGTGTTTCCATATGAATTTTTGAACTATTTGTTCCAGTTCGTTGAAGAATGCTGTTGGTAATTTGATAGGGATTGCATCAAATCTGTATATTGCTTTGGGCAGGATAGCCATTTTGACGATACTAATTCCTCCTAGCCAAGAGCATGGGATGAGTTTCCATTTGTTAGTGTCCTCTTTAATTTCTCTTAAGAGTGTCTTATAGTTTTCAGGGTACAGGTCTTTCACTTCCTTGGTAAGGTTTATTCCTAAGTATTTTATTCTTTTTGATGTTATTGTGAATAGAATTCTTTTCCTGATTTCTCTTTCTATTAGTTCATAGTTAGTGTATAGGAAAGCCACAGATTTCTGTGTGTTAATTTTGTATCCTGCAACTTTGCTGAATTCCGATATTATTTCTAGTAGCTTCAGGGTGCTTTTTAAGGACCTCCTTATCTTAGACAATCCTGCACCAGCATCCCCACCCACCATGATCAGCCCCACACCAGGCACCCTGGATGAGAGATGGGGGAAGGGCGTACCTCCTACAACCTTCTGGCGCAGCCCCTGTCTCTATGTTTTGGCCTGGAACAGTCTTAACATCAAGCCAGCGTCCTGTTCAGTGGTCCAGCCTTAATCCCTAGACCTGAACCAGCCCTAAGACCCAGGCCTTCTAGGGTCTGCCCTCTACCTGCTTCCTGGCCTCCCAGGTAGACCTGCTCTTAGATTTCTAAGACCTCCCATTAACCATTCCTACCACTCACATCCTCCCTGTATCAGCTCATCTTATCACCTGCATTCCCAGGTTGGGGGTGTTGTCTGCCTACTGTGTTCAGGCTTCACCCTAACATCTAGCAGACTCTTTCCTGGAGTTATCAGAGACACAACCTCACTGGGATTACTAAGCAAGAGGGGATCTAGGTCCTGCTGACACCTGCACCGTCAGCTCCACCACGGGCAGTGCCTGCAGCTGTGAAACAGAAATAGGAAACAAAGCCCAGGTAAGTGTGTATGGTGTCTTCAGCATGTGACAATGGCCTCCCTTCCATCAGTCAGTTAGTTGCTCCTCAGCTCTGGGATATTGGGCAAATTCAAGAACCTCCCTGAGCTTCAGGTTCCTCATCCACAAAACAGGAGGAAGGGTAGCTTAGGACAAATCACCTCAGGTAAGGGGTGTGAATGCGGCCTATGTATGAAGGCATCCCTCATGAACAAATACTACTGCACAAGACCTTGCAGATCCAGACATCAGGGAACTAACATGGCTCTTGGGTACTATTCTTATGGCTTTGCCTAGCTGGCAAAAATTACTTCTTAGACATGAATTCTCGACAGATTCAAATTTTCTTTTCCATCTGTTTGTGAAAATTATGTGTTTCCCAACTGTCTTTAGGTCCTGCGCTCCTGTTCTCTCTCTCTCTAGGCTGGCTCTGTCCACAACTTACTCTCATTGTCCGTAAACTTCAATCTCTGCCCCCACTGCACAGAAAATGTTTGCAAGCAAGGGGCAGGATAGCCATGCGCTTCAGAGAGGTTTCTTTCCTGCAGAGAAAGCTTGTGGGCAATGTTCCCACTGCTCATAGAACTTTGGTTACTATTCTGAACACCTGACATGCCTCAGAACTCTCAGTTCAGACCTCTCTACCACCAGACCCTGCCAGGTTCATTGCCTGGCACACAGCACCCCCTGTAGGTGCTGGTGGGAGTTGCACTCGTCATTGCTCAGTTCCCTTTTGTGTTCACATCACGCAAATGAGGTGATCTTTGGGGCTAGAAACACACCCTGCTATGAGTGATTAACAATTGGAATAATGTATATTCTGGGACCTCAGTTATTGTTTTCCTTTCATGGCACAAAACTGAAAATGCTTGGTTGAGATGTGGGAATAAGGAGAAAATAGAATGAGCCCTCCTCCTTTGCCTAGAGCAATACTTCTTAGCTCCTCAAATAATTAAAACAATATCAATTCTCCATGAACTGTTCAATGAAATAGAAAAATGAAGGAATGATAAGAGGAAAAAAAATACTCCCTAACTAATTTTATGAGGTCAGTATTACCTAGACATTACAGCAAAAAGAAAAGACTGCAGATGGATATCCCCCATGAGCACACAAAAGTCCTCAACAAAATGATAGCAAATTGAATATGACAACATATTAAAAAGGATACTATATTATGACCAAGGAATATTTATCCCACAAATGCAAAGTTGATTAAAAATTAGAAAATCAATCTATGTACTCAACCATATTGATAAACTAAAGGAAAAAAAAGATCATCTCAATAGATGCATTTGACAATATTGAGCATCAATTAATAATTTATTTTACACTCTCTAAATATTAGCAAAAAAAGAGCATTTTCTTAAACTGATAAAAAGTATCTGCCAAAAAACAAAACTACAGCTGACATTATACTTACAGTGAAAGACTGAATTGTTTCCTCCTAAGAACAGGTTCAAGGTCCTAGAGATCTTAACCAGTACAATAAGACAAGAATAAGAAATGAAGTCTGTAGATGGGAATGAAAGAAATATGACATAAATAATATTCCCTTAGAAAATTCCAAGAAATCTACAAAGGCATACTAGGATGAATAAATAAATTTAACAAGGTTGCAGAATATAATATCAATACACAGTGAATAATTGGAAATTAAAAAAATTTTTTAAAGTATCATTTACAGTGGCACCCCCAAAATAATGAGAAATACTTAGGTATAAATGTAACAAAATACTTACGTGATCTATATTGTGAAACCATACAACACTGGAAAATAAATCAGAGAAGACCTAAGTAAATAAAAAGATATACCATTTTCATGGATTTGAAGTCTCAACATAGTTAAGAGGTCAGTTGTCCCCAAGTAATCTGTAGATTCAACTCAATCCCAATCAATTGTCTGATTCTAAGGTTATATCTGAATCCAAAATCAATTATCTGTATCTAAAATGTATATGGATAACCAAAAGAACTAGAAAAGCCAAAATAATTTTGATAAAGAATAACAAGTTGAAGAAATTACACTACATGATTTCAAGACACACTATAAACTGTAGTGACTAAGACAGTGTGGTATTGGTGAAAAAACAGACAAATAGATGAATGCAGCAGAACAGAGTATAGAAATAGATCTGCATGTATGTCGTTAAATGCCAAGGCAAGATAATGGAATAGAAATGTATTTTCAACAATTAGTATTGGATCAAGTGGATAGCCACATGGAGAAAAAACACCTTTGACCCCCTACCTCATAACATATACAAAAATTAAATCCAAAAGATTATAAATGTAAAAACTAAAACTATAGAACTTCTAGAATAAGGCCATTTCTTTGTGACATTGTGATGAGCAAAAATTTCTTAGGTATGGCACCAGAAGTATGAATCATAAAAGAAAAAAAATCAATAAACTAGAATTCATAGAAAAAAATGTCTGATCTTCAAAAGACACAGTCGAAGGCATGAAAGGACAAGTCACAGATGGGGAAAAAATATTTGCAACATTTTTATCAGGCATATGAGGAATATAAAAATAATTTACTTGATCAATAATAAGACAAGCAACAGCCTTCCTCCTCCCAGCCCCAACAAATGGGCAAAAGATTTCAACAGACATTTCACCACAGAATACACATAAATGAAATGTACAAAAAGATGTTTAACACTACTAGTCATCAATTAAAATCACAATGGAAAGGCACTATCTACACATTACAATGGCTAAAATTAAAAAGTCTGATCATACATACCAATTATTGGAATTGATATGGAGGAATTGTAAGTCTCATATATTGCTGGCAGAAATTTAAATTTTGGAAAACAGATTGTTTCTTAAAACATTAAATATACATTCCCATCCTAGCAAATAAAAATATATACATCCACACAGAGACTTAGTCTCCAATAATACAGTAGCTTTATTTGCAATAGTTATATTCTGGAAGCAACCCATAGGACTATAAGTACATGAGTGCACAACAATTTGTGATCTATCTATATAATGAAATATTACTCAGCAATGAAATAAATAATGTACACTCAACAACATAGGTGAATCTCAAAATCAACATGCTGAGTGACAGACAAAAAACAATACATGTGATATAATTCTATTTATACAAAATTCTAGAAAATAGAAACTATAGTGATAACTGAAAGCCTATCAGTGTTTGGAGATGGAGAATCAAGGGGGATTAGATAACAAAGCATGAGGAAAATTTGACGGGTGAGGGAAATATACATAATCTTGATTATGGTGATAGTTTCAAGGGTGCATAAACATGTCAAAACTCACCAAATTGTACACTTCAAATATGGGCTATTTGTTGCATGTCAATTACACATCAATTAAGTTGCAAAATAACCCCCCAAATACACATTTATTACATAATTTAAAAGTTACTGAAAATATGAGAAAGAAAACAAAAAAACAAGTGTACATACTCTTTGATTCAGTCAGGTTTGGGAATTTATTCCACAGAAACAAGAAGCACCTGTCTTAACATTTATCACAATATTGTTTGTAGAAGCAAAAACAGAAACAAAATATCTCTCACTAGGGTAAAAAGTCAGTAAATTATCAAGGACTGTTATGCAGCCATTAAAAACATGAACCCAATGTATATGCTTTAGCTTGAAAGGTTACTTCTGGTATATGTTTGAGTAAAACAAAATGCAAACAATTGTTTATACAACTATGAGATGGCACTACATGGATGGATGGATGGATGGACATCCACCGATAGACAATAGATCTCCTACACATGTGCTTCCATTTATGAACACAGAAATGTGAGAACAGGTACACATCAAACCATTATTATTGTCTGGGAGATTAAAAAGGCTTTTGAAGAAGACTAGTCACACATTCATGAATTATTTAACTTGTAAAAATGAGTATGCTTTACTCTTTTTTATTTAAGTAAAAAGAAAAAGAATTAAAGTAAAATAAAGACAAGATTCAACTTGCTTTCAAATGTATCCAAAAAAATATGTTGGCTTGAGGGTTAGAGAGGGAGCTGGGGAGACAGAGGTGAGATAAAAAAATAGAGGAGGGGCGGGTAATAAAATGTCAGTGGTAGAATCTAGGTAGCTAGTACCTGAATATCTGCAGTACCACCTGACAATGTCATTGAGGGGGAAAATAGCATAAAACAATAGATAGGTAAATGCATGGATGGGTGGGGGGATGGGTGGGTGGAAAAATAGACAGATAAAGTCTCTGGCCACTTCAAAAAGTGAATCTGTAATGTAATAGGTGATTTGCTTCTTCCTGGATTGCCCAGGGCCCAGGCGTGTCCCATTTAGCCAGCCCACAGCACACCTTCTGTGCTTTGTCTCCCTTTTAATCTGGTGCCTGGGTCATTACAAGGTTTGTTCTGGAGTGAACACCAATTCTGGGCATATCTCAGGTGTGCAGACTCTCCAGATACACAGAGGCCTGTGGAAGGTTTGGGCCTCAGAAGCACTTGGTACCCCAGGGTCCTGAGGATAACCACTGCCTATTAGAGTATCTCTGCCCACCCCTACAGAGTTCTGATCACAGGCTGCCATTCACCAACTCCTCCTGCATCTTCAGCTTCTTTGTTGTACCCACTGACACTGTTACAATACTGAGGCTTTTCTCCTTATCCGGATTCCCTTTTGAGGAAGCCAAGACACAGATAAGCACCTAATCAAAGTCTCTATCCTGGAAAACAGTAGGATTTTGTGGGGAGAGGGGGCTACTAAGCCCACATACTTGACACATCTGCCCGGATGGCTGTTGTACAATTGAGAGGGAGGCCAGGGCTTCTGATTCCATCCCAACTCCAAAACTTGATCCCCCAAATCGCAATGGCAACCGCCTGGGCGGACAGCTAGCAGGGACTAGGCAGGAAGAGGGAGCACTCCTCCTGGTTCACACTTTCTCACTATGGGACTTGCCAAGAACATGCTCTCCTTAGCTGCTGCAGCTGCTTATGTTCCCCCTTAACTGGTGGCTAGAATTTGGAGAATTCTGGGGGCAGAATTTCTTCCCCCTGGCCTCAGGCCACGCCACAGGAGAGCATGTCACCTTTCGTTGCAGACACTAACTTAGGAACCCTGCTGATTTGCAACAGACCCCAATTCTTTTTCCTCTGTCTCCTGTGAGGCTCTGAGCCATCACACAAATCAAGGCCCAGCAACAGCTCTAGGCATCCCATCCTGAGACTTTATTTTAATGGAAGTCCAGGGAAGCACTTTCCTTGTAGAGAGATTTATTCCTGGCCCTCTTTACACCCTACTCTTCCTGGTCCACAGGCTTTTCCTGGGCTCAAGTGATGACAGAAACATGCCCTTGGAGGACCAGGATGGCATGCTCTGAGTTGTTATTCCCCAAGTGGAGACGGGGCAGAAGGCCCAGTCTTCCCCAAATAAACTAAGGAGGTCTTATTATAATAAATCAGGCTCATTTCATTGGCTACAAACAATGGCGTGATGTGACCATATGTCACTTGGGCATTAAACAAATCCTAATGAGCTAAAAATATGTTTGTTTTAGCTAACTGACCTCTTTGGCCTTCATAAACCACTTAGTAAACATCCTCAGATAATGATTTCCAGAGAGCAGACTGTGGCTCTCTATCATGCGGAGAAAGCTCCCCTGTCCCCAAGACCGTCCCCCAGCTGCCTGGTGAGGCTCATGTGTGCACCAGCCTGCGGCCAGCACAGCCCAGGAAGTGTGTGCAGGCAATAACAGGGCAGACTGAGGAGAATCGAGCCAGACGCTCTCCCAGCTCTTGTCCTTGGTGATGAACCATGCACTGAGCCATAGTTGCCCAATAAATGAGAGAAATGCCTACCCCCAGAGAAATGTGGAACCAAAGCAGGGGTTCTAGGCTCTATGCAGGAATTTTGGATATCTGTGGCAAGTCAGTTGCAAGCAGGAGCTATGATGCACCCCTGTGAAGGAGCAGGAGCTAGGAGTCCGAGAGTCCAGAGGTTCATCTAGGACTGGCTGTGTGCTCCATGCAGGTGGTGGAAATGAATGAGATATTTGTGAGGCCTGGGGCCACAGAGACCAGATCGAACAATTCAGTTCTCCCTGCAAGCAATGCACTGTGGACCATGCCCTAAGTTGGCAGGCACCGTGTTCATCTTAGAGCTAATTTCATCTAACCTGGAATCACTGTCCTATGGTGTCTGGAAGGTGGGTATCCCTCCTATTCACCACATTCAGTGCTGAGGTCCAGACATTTCATTCCTATCATATGGAAGCTGTTGTGGGCACCACTCATTTTCTAGATGATTTAGCAAGACACAGGAATAGAGTTCAAGCCCTGGAGTTGATGGCCCCCTCAGACTCAGCCTCTGTACTGTCCAAACCAACTTTGGCCCCACACGCTTCTTTGCGATGTCCCCACATCCCCCACCTAGGATCGTGGGCTTCAGTTAGCTACCAACCTCTATTTCTTAAACTATAAAATGGAGATAATATCTAACATGCAGAACTTATTAGTAATTGAGTGCTTCTTTCTTGCTGATACTGTTTCAGTGCTTTACATATATTTTTTCACTTAATTTACATAATAAGAAGTAAAAGATGCTTCCCTCAGGCCACAGACTAGAGAGTAGTAGAACCCAGCCTCCAGTGAGTTCTACCTAAGTCCAGAGGCAGAGATCACCCAGTGTAGTGAGGAAATGCTGTTTACCTGCAGGTTAATAACTCTACTTTGCAAGGCTTTGGTGAAGACACTCTTGAAAAGCATGGAGCACAATGCCTGGCATGTGTCAGAAATTTAAAATAACAGGGACCGTGGGCTTAGACAGAGTTGGGTGAGGGTCTACGGAAAAAAAAACAAAGCAAGATAATCTATTGTAGGATTTGCTTTAGCCTGCTGGGGCCCCCACCGGGCCACCATCCCCTCCACTCCCCCCACCCACGGCTTATTTTTTTTACTTTACCCAGGTGCTGCTTTTCTTCCTCCAGCCCTAGTCAAGTGATTTGCAACCTGGGCAATTTAGCAAGCAAGCCCAAAACAACTAGTAAAAACAGGAAGGATTCCATCTTGAAGATAAGATGGTATTTTAAAACCCAATTAGTTAAAATGTAAATTTCTTAACATGCTCTTTATGAAACAGACAATAACTCAGCCCACCTTGGGAGCAAAGCAGGCAGTCTTGATTGATACCCTCCCAGACCAGGAAGCTGCCATCCTAGGAGGAAATCAGAGCAGTAAATTTCTTATAAATAACCCAGAAGACTAATAAGAAACTTAATGTCTCTTCAAAGATAAACATTTTGGGACTACTTAGCAGGTGTGCATCCCTAGCCCTTTGTCTGTCAACCACCTATAAATCCCCTAGACAATGCACCACCCTGGCTCTCTTGTCCCCTCCTGGTGTGAGCCAGGAATTTTTTCCTCTTTATGTCTAAATAAAAGCCTCTGCCTTGCTCGCCTACCTTGAGTGTTTGTGAAGTTCATTCTTTGACTCTGTGAACAAGAACCCCGGCATCAGGTATTCACGTTATTATATACAAAGGTGGTACAGAAAGATGAGGTCCAGCATACCTTCTGGGTCAAACCATTTCAGCCCCTTCTCCCCAATCCACAGGGCTGATGCACTTGAATTAAACAGGATTAAAGGCTTATCAGAGCTGGAAACCACACCCCAACTGCAGCCTTTAGCTCCAGACCTTCTGTCTGCCCACTGAGGAGGACAAAGGAGGGAGGCAGCGGGACAGGGCAATGCCGCAGCCCTGCACACAGTCAAGAGAGCTTTTGTGTAGAAGCCAGCCGCCCTTCTGGATCTCCATGATGAGAGAATGGGCCCTGCTCATGTTGACACTGCTCTGCGGCCTGGCTGGCCCCACACACCTGTTTCAGCCAAGGCTGGTGCTGGACATGGCCAAGGTCCTCTTGGATAACTACTGTTTCCCAGAGAACCTGATGGGGATGCAAGAAGCCATTGAGCAGGCCATCAAGAGTCGTGAGATTCTAGCCATCTCAGACCCTCAGACTTTGGCCTATGTGCTGACAGCTGGGGTGCAGAGCTCCTTGAACGACCCTCGCCTGGTCATCTCCTATGAGCCCAGCACACTTACGGCTCCCTGGAAAGCTGCAGAAATCACCGATCTGACACAAGAGGAACTTTTTGCCCAGCTGCAGAAAGGCATCCACCATGAGGTTCTGGAAGGCAATGTGGGCTACCTGCGTGTGGACAACATCCCAGGCGAGGAGGTGCTGAGCAAGCTGGGGGGCTACCTGGTGGCCACCATCTGGCAGAAGCTCATGGGCACCTCTGCCTTGGTGCTGGACCTCCGGCACTGCACTAGGGGCCATGTTTCTGGCATCCCCTATGTCATCTCCTACCTGCACCCAGGGAACACAGTCCTGCATGTGGATACCATCTACAACCGCCCCTCCAATACGACCACTGAGATCTGGACCCTGCCCCAGGTTCTGGGAGGGAGGTACAGTCCTGACAAGGATGTGGTGGTCCTCACCAGCAGCCACACTGGGGGTGTGGCTGAGGACATCACTTACATCCTCAAACAGATGCGCAGGGCCATCGTGGTGGGTGAACGTACTGTGGGGGGTGCCCTGGACCTCCAGAAGCTGAGGATAGGCCAGTCCGACTTCTTCCTCACTGTGCCCGTGTCCAGGTCCCTAGGCACCCTGGGCTGGGGCGACCAGACATGGGAGGGCAGTGGGGTGCTGCCCTGTGTGGGAACAACTGCGGAGCAGGCCCTAGAGCAAGCCCTGGCCATCCTCACTCTGCGCCGTGCCCTTCCGGGAGTCATCCAGTGCCTGCAGGAGGCCCTGCAGGACTACTACACACAAGTGGACTGTGTGCCCACCCTGCTGCACCACCTGGCCAGCATGGACTTCTCCTCAGTGGTCTCTGAGGAGGATCTCGTCACTAAGCTCAATGCTGGTCTGCAGGCTGTGTCAGAGGACCCCAGGCTTGTGGTGAGGACTGTGAAGTCCAAAGAAACCTCCTCTGGGCCTGAGGCTAGCACCAAAGATCCCCTGGAGGGGGCCCCAGCAGTGCCCAAGGACGAGAATGCCCAGCGGGCCCTGGTGGACTCTGTGTTCCAGGTGTCAGTGCTGCCAGGCAATGTAGGTTACCTGCGCTTTGACAGGTTTGTGGATGCCTCTGTGCTGGGTGCACTGGCTCCATACATCCTGAACCAGGTGTGGGAGCCCCTGCAGGACACAGAGCACCTCATTATGGACCTGCGCCAGAATCCTGGGGGGCCATCTAATGCTGTGCCCCTGCTGCTGTCCTACTTCCAGGGCCCTGATGCCGGCCCTGTGCACCTCTTCACCACCTACGACCGCCGCAGCAACGTCACGCAGGAGTACTTCAGCCGCAGTGAGCTGCCAGGCGGGTGCTATGGCACTCAGCGTGGAGTATACCTGCTCATCAGCCACCGCACTGCCACTGCTGCTGAGGAGCTGGCCTTCCTCATGCAGTCACTGGGCTGGGCCACACTGGTGGGCGAGATCACCGCAGGCAGCCTACTGCACACCCTCACCGTGCCCCTGCTGGAGATGCCTGGGGGCAGCCTGGCACTCACAGTGCCCGTGCTCACCTTCATTGACAACCATGGGGAGGGCTGGCTGGGGGGTGGTGTGGTGCCCGACGCGATTGTGCTGGCTGAGGAAGCCCTGGATAGAGCCCAGGAATTGCTAGAGTTCCACCGCAGCCTGGGTGCCCTAGTGGAGGGCATAGGGCACCTACTAGAGGCCCACTATGCACGGCCAGAAGTGGTCGGACAGACCAGTGGCCTGCTGCGAGCCAAGCTAGCCCAGGGGGCCTACCGCACAGCTGTGGACCTGGAGTCCCTGGCCTCTCAGCTCACAGCCGACCTGCAGGAGATGTCTGGGGACCACCGTCTGCTGGTGTTTCATAGCCCTGGTGAGCTTGTGGCTGAGGAGTTACCCCCACCATCCCCAGCTGTCCCTTCTCCAGAGGATATCTCCTACCTCACTGAGGCCCTGTTCAAGACAGAGGTGCTGCCTGGTCAGCTGGGCTACCTGCGCTTCGATGCCATGGCCGAACTGGAGACAGTGAGGGCCCTCGGGCCGCAGCTGACGTGGCTGGTGTGGCAGAGACTGGTGGGCACGGCTGCACTGGTGGTCGACCTGCGCTACAACCCTGGCAGCTACTCCTCTGCTGTGCCACTGCTCTGTTCCTACTTCTTTGAGGCAGAGCCCCGCCAACACCTCTACTCCATCTTTGACAGGGCCACCTCAAGGGTCACAGAGGTGTGGACCCTGCCTCAGGTGGCCGGCCAGCGCTATGGCCCCCACAAGGACCTCTACATCCTAACAAGCCACACCAGTGGGTCAGCAGCTGAGGCTTTTGCTCACACAATGCAGGACCTGCAGCGGGCCACAGTTATCGGGGAGCCTACAGCTGGAGGGGCGCTTTCTGTGGGCATCTACCAGGTGGGCAGTAGCCCCTTGTGTGCTTCCATACCCACACAGATGGCCCTGAGTGCCAGCACAGGTAAGGCCTGGGACCTGGCTGGGGTGGAGCCGGACATCACTGTGCCCATGAGTGAGGCCCTTTCTACAGCCCAGGACATAGTGGCCCTGCGTGCCAAGGTGCCCACTGTGCTGCAGACCACTGGGAAGCTGGTAGCTGATAATTATGCCTCTCCTGAGCTGGGAGCCAAGATGGCTGCCAAACTGAGTCGTCTGCAGAGCCGCTATTCAAGGGTGACCTCAGAAGGGGCCTTGGCCGAGATGCTGGGGGCTGACCTACAGCTGCTGTCTGGGGACCCGCACCTGAAGACAGCCCATATCCCCGAGGATGCCAAGGACCGCATTCCTGGGATCGTGCCCATGCAGGTGAGATACAAGGAGATTCAGCCTGCCACAGACCCAGGAATGAGTTGACCATTTGTCTGCACATCCGCGGCTCTGGGCCTGGTGTGACAAGGGCTTCCAGCCTCATTTTCCTGTTCAAGTTCTCACTAGTCACATCTTTTCCTTTCTCTCACCATCACCTCACGCACTTCCTGTGCCCACTGGGCCCCTGAGCACCTCCATAGTACATTGGTACCTACCAGAACTCAGTTTGAAAACCCCTGGTACAGAGGGAGTTTCACTCTTGTTTGCGAGTGTTTTCATGGCTGCTTATTGTAGGTGTTAAGGACAGAGGTCAGTAAGCGCACAGTGTCCCTGAATTTCCTCCTCCAGAAATGCAGGGTTTGTGTTAATTCTCACCACCTGCCTGCCTGAGGATTTGCCATTTGTGTGCCTGAGCACAGAGGATGGAGACAGGGAAGCAGGCAGAGGCCCTGGCCTCACAGTGGCCTCAGAGCTGAAGCATGGAGCTGGACACAGGCCCCAGAGTGGCGGGGTGCTGTGGTGATAACTACAGTGGTGGGCCTTCCTTGGTTAGGCACCGACTGCCCTCTCCTCCCTTCCTTAAATGCAAAGGCCTGCACCCTGAAGGGACTGCCCTTGGTGGGTATGCAGTCTGATCTGAGGGTCAGCGCCACAGGAAGGTCTGAGCGAGAGACTCTTAGGGTCCAATTCGTTAAGCTAGCAGGGAAGCTTTGGAGAACATGGAAAACAGAAATCAACACTGAAGAATTTTGCTTCTGGGTGGATGAGGGAAAAGTTCTCCAGACCAGTGGCCAAGGCTGGCCATAGTATTCACCAAGTGCTCCCATCAGCTGAGAGTTCTATCAAAGCAGCATTTACAGCATCTCTCCAAACTGTCTATCATCTGTGACTTTACTGCATAGCCACACTTCAGCATGGCAGCATTTGTCTTGGGGTTCCTGGAAAGCAGGACCTGACAAGGGCCTGGGTGAAGCAGTTTACTTGGGCAGTGGTAACTGGAGCAGGAGTGAGGGAGGGAGCAAGGAGAGTGAGACAAGAAAGGAGGAAAAGCCAGCTGATGGGCGAGGAGTGAGGCTGTTGCTCCTGAAGATTCCAGCAGGGCCCTGACAAGTGTGGAGAGTGCTTCCCGGAGCCAGCAGCTCCTGTCCTTCAGTGGCTGAAGGTCACCCTGGAACATAAACTCTATCCAACTCTGAGGCAGCTTGGAGAAGGTCCGGAAGTACAGCAGAAAGAGATAGGGGTGTGCCAGGGACAGCGCACTGTTCACGGGGGTCCAGCTGAAGCTGTCATCAGAGTGGGGCTAAGGACACCCAAAGCATTGCCTGCAGAATTGTTACCCCCATTGTACAAAAAGGGAAAGAGAGGCCCAGGGGGGTGCAGAGGAGAGGAGCCTGTGGCTTAAGAGCTTGTAACTGAGGACAGAGCAGGGCTTAGAGGTGCTCCTGCCGACCCTCGGGTCTCAGTCCAGCTCATGGAGCCTGTGGCCTTCCAGAAGCCTTGGAGAGGATGCCCAGGCCTGTTGCAGGAGCCTACTATGTGTCAGCTCTGTTAGGCTCACAGGGTCTTCAGATCCCAAATTCAGGGCTCACTCCTTTCCAGGGCAAGCAGGGTTCATGGTTTGGAGTCAGTTGTGGATTCAGATTCTGGCTCTACCACTTGCTGTCTGTGTGACCTTCAGAAAGTTACTTCATCCCCCTGTGCTTCAGTGTCCTCATTGAAAAGATGGGGATAATGGTGTCTCCTCTACAGGGTGGCTCTGAGGGTGATGGTAAGGTTGGCAATGAGCTCAGCATAGGGCCAGACCCTTGGTAAAGACTCAGGTGCCTGAGAGTTAATATCTCACCTCCCTGCCCCAAGGAAGGAGAGGAAGATGGGCTCAGAGATATAAAGATATGCCCAGTGGGGGCAGAGGGGTGGAGAGGAGATCCATCTGGGCCTTTCAGTCTGGACAGCAGGATGTGGAGTTGGCACATGTGAGCATTCTCAGAAAAGAGGCTGCCAACCACATGTGGGCTCACATTCCAGGTGCACCACCCACGTAACCTCCCAGACACATGGTTGAGAAGATCCTTCAGAAATATTAGTTGCCTTCCATGCCCTGAATATTTCTCATAAGATATAGGAAAACCATGGTGCCCACTTTCCTGAGCCTTAAAATCAACTCCCCTCCTGACACTGAGCCAGACCTCCTAATCTTTCAGATCCCTTCCCCTGAAGTCTTTGAAGACCTGATCAAGTTTTCCTTTCACACTAATGTGCTTGAGGACAACATTGGCTACTTGAGGTTTGACATGTTTGGAGACTGTGAGCTGCTCACCCAGGTCTCAGAGCTGCTGGTGGAGCACGTCTGGAAGAAGATTGTGCACACAGATGCCATGATTATTGACATGAGGTCAGTGCACTGGGGTCAGTGGTTGCTGATCAGGTAGCCCCGGGGATTCCAGCTTAATTGGCCAGGTGAGGCCCCCACACTGGTAATTTTTCTAAGATACTCAGATGATCCCATTGTGCATTCCAGGCTGAGAATCACTGGGCTCTTCTGGTGGCCCCCAAACTTACCTGGCCATAGGATTTAATGGAGATGGAGGGGGAAGAGAGACATTAAAAACATTGATTCCTAGGCCCCACCCCAACCCTACTGAATCCAAAGCTCCAGGGGCGAGGCCCCATAATCCATATAGAGGAAAGTCATCATCCCAGGTGATCCTGATAATCAACCATGTTTGGGACAGCAGGGCTGTCACCTGTAGGTGTGGTTTATGTCATACAAAATCAACCCACAACCACCCTGGTCATGAGACTTGGAAGGCCAGAGTCCCAGAGGAATTTACTAATCAGCCACTGTTGGTGCAAAAAGAATTCTTTGCATCACAAAATTACTTTTAGCTAATGACCTCCCTTCTGCAGGTAGGGTAAGGCAGGGAACACCATCTGGGGGCAGCCAGACCCATGCCTCCCTGGATTGCCCTGGGCATGCTCCATAGGCATGCGGAGGGCCAGTCTGCCCCCACGGGACACGCCCCCCTTGCTCTTGCTGGAGAGAGGCTGCTGAAATTGGATGAGAGGGAGCATTTGGTCCACCTCCATCAGCGGGCACAACTCTTCCAGGGTTCTTAGTCATCACCAGATGTCCCTGGAGGCTGGTTCTCCTCCCTGGAAGATAAAACATTTCCCCAGGTTCCAATGTGTGTGTTCCTAGCACTGGAGGTTGGTGGAGGTTGGAAGCGGTTATCCTATGGCACCACTGAAGATTTTAGCCTTCAAATGCTCTAGTGAACATCTAAGCACCCCTCATGTTAAGTCCCTTTCTGTATAACTATGCCACCCACAATTTTTAAAGAGGAGGTGGCCCAACCTTCAGGTGTGCTTTGCAAAAAACCCTTCCAACCTGAGGTTTGGAGGATCTCAGATTCTGAGATCTCAGGCCCTGAACCCAGGCCATCCATCCTAGTCCATCAATGAAGAGACGCCTAAAACATCGCCAGCTCCACATTCTTCGTTTACAGATGAAAAGACAGGAGCCCAGGGAGTTTGCACAGCAGGGTAAATCCATATAGCCTGGGATGAGTGAAGATTCCCTCATCCTCAATGTAGTTCTACAACTCTGAGCACTCTGCCATACTAAGTGCCACATTAGGACACCTTAACTGAGAGGCCTAGTGGGTTTTGTGCAATTATGGAGAACACAGTTGGGGGAAGACAGTGCTTCCAAAATGTGTCTATTCATAGGCAGCATGGGTGCAGAGGAGCAGTCTGTGGTCAGTAAGTGGAGGAAATTTATCAACAATTTACTGACTGCAGGACTTATCAGAGGCCTTAATGTAATGTATACAGTACGTATCACACAATAATATATATTATGTGATCAGAAGAAGTTGATATGGTATATGGTATTTTCAAAACAAATTTAGCCCCAAAGTCTTGTTCTTTGGGAAATGCCTAACAGGAAATTCTGGAGGAGGAGGAAACACTAGACTGAGCCTGCCTGGATTAGAACCCTCAGCAGGGCAAAGGCCTGGGCCTCATTCTGAACTCTAGTTGAATAGCCTCTACTTTCCTCCCCTCAGGTTCAACCTTGGGGGCCCCACCTCCTCCATCTCCGCCCTATGCTCCTACTTCTTTGATGAAGGGCCTCCAATTCTGCTGGACAAAATCTACAGCCGGCCCAATGACTCTGTCAGTGAGCTCTGGACCCACACCCAGCTTGCAGGTATGTGCAGAAGTCTTCCCCTTCGTGTTCCCATTATAGATACTTCTGGAAAGTCAGAGAAAGACAGGCCTGCTTAACTCTGGTAAGCTTGGGTTGAGGTAAAAGTAATAGTAAATGGAATATAAAGCCCCCTGCCTTATGCTGTGCACTTTGTACATATGATCTTTAATTCCTGCAAAAACATAACATTATGCCCATTTTCTAGAATAGAAAAATGAGTCTCAGCTGGGCAGAAATCTTGTCAGTAACATCACTCAGCTAATAAGTGAAGGCACCAAAATTTGAGCAATGAGTTGTCTAAAACCAAAATGCCCCCCATTCTCATTACTACTACCATCATCCTGCAGGACAAATGCAGAACTAGGACCCTCCTGCCCTTCACCAAACCCCATGAGGGATTTTCAGTGCTCAGGTTTGGAGGATCTCAGATTAGCAAAATTCTCTTAGCAGCCTGTTGGCACACTTGTCTGAAGAAAGTTTGTTACTCTGTCGGGGTTTCTTCCCTGGACCCAGAGCAGCGGCCAGAGGAGCAGTGCAGGCCCTACTCTCAATAGAGCCATGGCTCTCACAACCTGTCCTGAGTGATAGTCTTACTTCATCTATCTTACCCAGCCTGGAAAGCCAATGAACCTGTTCTTCCGTCCAACAAAGGGGGCTGGGAGACCAGCGGTGGGGAGTACATGTGACCAGAAAAGCACCCCACAACTTACATTTGTACATTTCCTTATCACACAAAGATTTGGGGGGAGCTTCCAATACATACATTCATTAATATTTCAAAATGTAAATAAAAATTAGAGCCAGAGGAATTCTAAATTCAAATAGACATTCAAGACCAGGAGTTAAAAACAGACTCAAGTCTGCAGATCATGGGGTCCTAGAATTGTGATGTCCAATATGAAATCCACATGCCACATGTGGTCACTGAGCCCCCATTGAAATGTAGTTCACTGAATTGAGAGGTGAAGTGTAAAATGCACAACCAGATTTGGAAGACTTTTTATTTTTTTAAAAAACGGATGTAAAATAGCTCAGTAAGAATTTATTGATTACATTTTTGAGATGAATATATTTTGGATATACTGAGTTAAAGCATTATTAAAATTCATTTCATTTGTTTCTTTTCACTTGTTTAATGTGGCTATTAGAAAACTTTAAATGACATGGGTGGCTCACATTCTTGCTCACATTGCATTTCTATTGGACATCACTGCCCTAGAGGATTGTTGTCAATAAGTCACAAATTTGGCTTTTCCCAAAGTCTGAAGTGAAAAGGCAGTGTGGTGAGGTTAGGTGTTCTTATTATTCACGAAGAGGAAGCACTCCCTTTTCTCTGGAAAGTCAAGCCTTTTTCCACCACTTGAAGAGAAAAGGGCACGCACCCCAGAAAACCAGAAAAGGAGAAGCTCTCAAGCACTTACATGCCTAGGATTGGGAGCACATCCTTTTCTCCATTTTACAGATGCAGGAACTGGGGCTCAGAAAGGTGAAGGGACTTGCATATAAACACAAGGGCACAGAACTAAATCCCAAGCCCTTCTCTCTATAGATCCAGATAGTATAGAGAAGGCAGGTGCCCTAGGGTGTTGACCTGACTCCCCATCTTGGAGGGCCTTCTATCTTCCAGGTGAACGTTATGGCTCCAAGAAGAGCGTGGTTATTCTGACCAGTGGCTTGACAGCTGGTGCTGCAGAGGAATTTACTTATATCATGAAGAAGCTGGGCCGGGCACAGGTCATCGGGGAAGTGACCAGTGGGGGCTGCCACCCGCCACAAACCTACCATGTGGATGATACCCACCTTTACATCACCATCCCCACAGCCCGCTCAGTGGTGGCTGCAGATGGCAGCCCCTGGGAAGGGGTGGGTTTGATGCCCAATGTGGCTGTTCCTGCTGAAGCAGCCCTCACTAGAGCCAAGGAGATGCTCCAGCCCACTCTGCCGAGGGCAAGGCAAAGTCCAAGCCTGCAGGGCTGCTGGGAGGGCCCCTGTGGGCATAGCCCCATGGTGGGTGGGATCTCAGGTGCGCATGCCACAGGCACTCTAGCACATAGTCCTGCCTGAGACCCAGAGTGGGCTGCAAACAGGCCTGCTTAACTCTGGTTAGAGTTGGAGGCACTCTTGGAGCTCATCCACCCAGTCTTTTCTCTCTTTTTGCACACCTAGGGACAGGAAACTCAGCCCTTCAAAGGAAACCCCTCCAGAGTAGTTATTTTGGGGAAGTGAAGTCCAGATACCCAAGCCATGCTTCTTATTCACTCCCTGGTCCTATTGCTGTCAACCAGAGCAGCTCCAACCAATAAAGCTATGAGTCACAGATGTTCAGCACATGAGTCACTTCACATTTCTAGTAGCCACCATTTTAAAAAGTAAGAAGAAACAGCTGAATTTCATTTTAATAGTATATTTTAATAATATAATTTACTTAACCTACCATACAGTAGTATCACTTCAGCATGTACTTAATATAAAAATGATAATGAATGAGATGTTTGTGTACAGGGTCTTAGAAGTTGGGTATGCAGTCTGCTCCCTGCACCTGCTCTTCCCTGTTCGAGCACCTCTTCCACCCTGCCCTGGGATCATTTCTGTCCCTACCATGCTGGACAGCCCTCAGTGGCAGGAGCCATCCTACTCATTCTCGTCCCCTCCTGCCCGCCACCTAGGTGGTACCTGTTGCAGGCAGTGTTAACACAACGGACACACATCAATATTGGGCACCAAGAAAACAACATCTATGTTTTCCTCCAGGTGGCAGCCACCAGACACTTGGAGACAGGTTGAGGTTCACTTAGAATCCTCTTTTTCCAGCCCCAGTCCAATTCTACCCACATGTTCCTTCCATGGCATATTCTCCAGTTTCTACCAGGGATCCAAAGAGCTCTGATGCTGTGCAGCATCCAATGGAACATGGTCCTGGTGGTGGTCTGGACTCCTGCCCTGACCATCCAAGTGCAGGCTGTCACTGTGCTGGCTCTGGGGACCAAGCCGAGTCCTGATGGGGCAACAAGCTGGCAGCACACAGACCCTGAGACCTCCTCTAGAGCCAAGAAAGTGGGGAGCCCAGGGGTGGCCTGGGAAAGAAGAACCCAGCTGGTGCCCTGGGAGTGCAACCCGGCTCTGCTGGAGGCACCAGGGACCCAAAAATGAGAGACCTCTAGGGTCCCACCCAAAGTTATGTTGGGGGTGAGGCTGGAAGGCCAGGGTACCCCAGTCCCCCACTCAGCACTCCCAGAGCTTCTGGCTCCAAGGTGTCTGAGTGAGGATGAAATGCTGGGGCTGCCTGGCCTTGCCATCTGGTGAGCGTAGGTGCAGCTTCCACAGGTGACCTCCCCCGGGCATGGACTGACTGCACCAGCCCTGTCCGCAGCACCCAGAGTGCTGTGGCATCTGAGCACATCAGCGGGCCACCGCCAATACCTAGGGGTTTCTTCCCTAGAAAACCTTGAATCAACTCTGTCTAAACAGGAAAGCCCTGATGGCAGGCAACATTTCACTCCAGGCCCTTTGCCTTCTGCTAAATTCAGGTAAGACTAAGCGCATGACCACATTTAGTAGTATCATGGACTGTGTGACCCCATCTTTTTCTTTAATTTTCTTTCTATTAATGTTCAGGCAGCTATGTGACCCTCCCTGTATGTTTACATTCTAGGGTTCCTCCCCCCTCCCTGCTCCCTCGTCTCTCACACACACAAACACACACATATACAGCTAACTGATGATCACCTAAATCAAACAATGGTTCCTTCTAGGTGGTAGAATCAGGGGTGATGCTTTAACTTTCTTCTTATATTTTCCTCTTTTTCTTAAATCTTTATAACAAGCATATATCATTATTTTTAAACACAGCAGTCATTATTCCAAAAATAAAATTAGATAAAAACAAATTACATAATTCTGTCACTAACCATACCTTACTGAATAGTTAATTTTTTCACAGGTTTTCCTTTCATAACATTTGGATTTTCCTGACTTACACCACAGACATTTATTGGCAGTTTATTTTGGTCCAGATACCAGGCTAGGTACTGTGGAGTTTGCAGATGGCCAAGGTCCTGGTGGGTCTTAAATCAGGGAAGGGGTGGAGCAGCTTTTAGGATGGGTGTCATACATAGGTCTCTCTCTGAGCAACTCAGATAAGCTCAGTAATTTACAGGAGGTCACACAGCTAGCAGAATGGACCTTTGTCCTCCTTTAGGCCACCCAGCATTTGCACCCACTTCGAGGTTCAATATGAACCTAGGGGAAACAGACTCACTAAGAAGCAGTGAGGTGATTAGGAGCCCAAGTTCTGACTTGAGCTTGCCTGCGTGAGAAGATCAGGCTAGTCACTTCCTAGCTGTGTGACTCTGGGCAAGTTACTTCACCATCTCTGGGCCTCAGTTTTGTTAGCTGTAAAATGGGAGAGATAATAGCGCCTCTGGGGCTGTGAAGATTGATTAAACCAGTGCCCAGCCAAAGTCACCTGTCATTGTTTCTCCACAATGAAGCTGGACACCCTGGCAGCCCACTTTCCCAGCTCCCTGGCAGTAGGGTATGGGCATGTGGTCCTGCCTGGGCCCAGAGACTCCTGGGCAGGATGTTTAATCTGGAGCAAGTGGCCTGGGGAAGCTGGGCAGCAACAGTGACCAGATGCACAGTGTGCAGGGCAGCACAGCCATGCCCCTACTCAACAGGGGCAGCAGCGGTGTCCTTTGCAGGCAAGTCCCCTGAGTAGCTCCTTGTCCCTGTCCACTGTCCAGCCTGAGCCCCAGCCTGCCCACCCAACACAGCGTGCAGCTCTCAAGACATCCTTTTCTGCTTCAATCCATCACAGACTATTTGTGTACAACAAATTAGACTGTGTGGTGCACCTGGGTAAGGCGCAGGCAAGATCTGAACCCACATGTGTCTGGCTCCAAAGCCCCTGCTCTTTTCACCAAAGCATGAAGACGCCCCAGGTCTGGTCTGGGAAGAGGCCTTAATGTGGGGAACCTAGAGTTCTGTGCAGAACGCAGGGAAAGGTCGGCCTTCTTGATGCCATCCTTCCTGCATTATTACCTGCTTGGAGACAGAAGACTGGAGAGAAGGAAAAAGGAAAATGAAATCCCACCAGGCCTCTCTTCTGGTGGCAAAGCCAGGTGACCCACAGCTGCCTAGAAGCCTGTGCTCTGACAGACTGCAGGCCCCTTAAACTCTTGATGCCCCAGTATGAGCTCATCACATCCATCTACCCGTACCCAGCCTGGCCAAATCCTACTTCTGTTCCCAGGTCCCTATCTTATACAAAGTCACATCTCCCTCCAGAAATCAGGGAGGATGCTCCTGGCTCCGCCTCTCTCTCCCTCCCATCCCCAACCCTGTGTCCATACAATCATCAGAACCCAAGATGAGCTATCTGAGTTAATAGCATTCTGCTCTGGGCCCATCCTGCCATCCCCTCTCCTTTGTCTTAGGGTCCTGGTGAGGCATCTAAATCCCCACCACAGCCTCCTGCCCCATTTCTGTGCCTGGGCCTGCAGCAAGGGCCACTGCCCTGCCATACATCCTTCTCAGGTTTCCCCCTGCTTGAGAACCCCTCGAGGCATCCCCTAACCTACATCAAGAAAGGCTGGGCTAGGCTGCCCACCCCTCTCCCGAGGTCTCCCCAGCCCACAGAGAGGCTGGATCTTCACCACCAGGATCCTTGCTGGAGCCTTGCCACAGGCCCTGGTACAGCAGGGGCCAGGGACCATGCTGGAGCACCAGAGGGGAGGAACCCAGCTTTCCTCCCACCTCACTCACCCTGCCCCCTGTGTCCCTGCATCTGCCTGCACACCCATGTTGTGTGACAGTGAGGTCCCTGGCTACCCCCTCCGCATTGATGCAACGGGAGGGCATGGCTCAGAAAGAGAAAGGGTGCTGCTGAAATAACACCGATGGGCAAGGTATCCTGCCTCTAGGTCCCCACTGGAGGGTGCCCATGTTGTACCTCCTGGTTCCTATGGGATTAGCTGCCTAAGGACTCCTTGCTTATTTGATGATCAGGGGGCTGGTAGTGAAAATAGCCTCCTAATCCAAGCAGCTTAGAATTCCAAGGGTATCAGAGGCCACTAGCTTCCTGTCTCCTACCCCAGGAAAACACAGGATGGCTGAGGAAGAAGAAAATTAAACAACCTCAACCCTCTTCCCCAAATTTACTGCTTTCCCAACCCCCATTCAAAATTGGTTTCTGAAAAATTCTTCTCTCCTAGGAAATGGCACAAGTCAAAACATACTGGAGAATGATTCGTTTTTAAAATAAAAGGTTTATTCTATGGTATTCAATTATTACTATGTGATCTTTAGACTTGCATGACTACAAAAAAAAAAAAATCAAAATTAAGCAAATAGCCAAGGTGTGCAAAACTTTCTCTGAAGTGCAAGGGAGGCCTGCAGCCTCCAGGAGGCACCCGCACCATCCAAGGAGGAAGGATGCAAGGTTTGCCTGTGGATAACTCCTGCTGACTTTGACCCCTGTGTAGGAGTCTCTCCCAGATGAATAGGTAGTATGTGTGAGGTTAGCTGGGCCAGACCCAGAACCCAGACTGTTCCAAAGCTGGGAGTATAATAGAGTTATGGGTCTCCAGCCACCGATTCCTGCCTCTCCCCATCACCACCACCACTAATGTGCTTCCTTTTTGGTCACCCGTTTTAAAAAGGCAACTAAAGCTGTTGACTACTAATTTCACATATAGTACTGATTAATAGCCACTTTTGAGGCCTGTGTTCCACCTGACATCAAGGAGACACCCAGGACATCCAAGTATCAGGAGCTCCCCTCCTTTTCCCTTCCCTCCCCACAAGCCCAGGGGACTTCACTCACTTTCATTAACCTAATTATCTAGCCATTTGAGTAGGATCTCTGGTCTAAGATTCAGGAATTGGCCAGAAGTCGAAATTTAGGACCCCAACCTTGTTGAGGTTTTACTTCTCTTCCAGATAAAAACAAACAGAAAAGCAGATCTCGGTTAAAATTGAGAATTACAATGGATCTGAATTCAGAATGTCTTATTTTAGCCTTATTAGCACATTTTGGTGACTTTTATAAATCCTCAAAAGAATGGCTGCTGCCTGGGGGATAATTTATTGAGATGTAAATTGCTATTTTTCCAGCCGCTATAGGTATTTTTTCTTCCCTATTTCAAGAAGTTGGCCAAGCCTTTCTGTTATTGTCTCAGTGGCTTCTGTGCTGCATGACCAACGACAGCATTGCCAGAAAACCACCAGGCCAAGATGCCAGGAGAAGTGGAGGAGAGAAGATAGAGCATGTAGGAGGACAGAGACAAGAACCCCACACAGCGTGGGGAGATCACATAATGCTTTAAAAGGATACCTGCTTAGGTGGGGTATATAGGGGAACTTCCAATAAACTTGAGAGACAGGGGAGAAACTTGAAAATGAGATTGCCTGTCCTAGGAGAACCACAGAGGATTGGAGCAGATTAAATTAGATACAAAGAATATAAGAAATCTGACAACCTTTACCCCAGAATTGCAGAGCAAAATTCATAACTGCTGATGTGATATTTTGTGGCACCACTACCAGCCGACCTCTAGCTGGTGCAGAAGGTGGCAAAGAGGGCTTGGGCAAAGTCATGATTAAAAGTGACTTCTCGCCAGTGACTATAGGACAGGAGAGAAGAAGGGATGAGACAGGATTTGACTGCCTAGGGGACTTGGGAGCTTAGCATGGCGACAAATACGAGCTGCCACATTAATCAACTAAGTCATAACATCCATAAGTCATCTTTGAGCTTGTCAACTTAAATGGCTGCAGAGCAACTTGCATCTACATCCATTTTTAAAAAGATGAGTTGGGAGAAAATGTTTTGCTGTGCTTCTTCATAGCTTAATTAATTTAATTTGATTAACTTTGACTTATTTCATAATGTCTCCCTTCCTTGTGAATGGTGTGACCGTTGCTAGTGATTCCATCTGTGGCCTCAGCAAGGTTCCTAGAGGAGTGTGGACAGGCCAGATGAGATGCACATGTCTAGACATCTCAAGGATCCTAGCCTTGACACCACCACTTCCCCTGTGTCACTTGGCAGGTCAGCTCATCAGTGGCCCTCAGTGTTCACTGCAATGCCAGGGCATGCACTAGAACCCAGCATTTCTTTCCATTCTAAGTTTCTATTTTGCTTAGTATCATGTATTTATGCCTTTCAAAGCAGTTTTGCAGAAGTTACAGGCCAATCCAGTAAGTCAGAGGAGAACAGCTGTGCATACCTTCAACAGATTTCAAGACACCTGTGAAAAGCTAATTTAAGGTTTATTAGGGGCAAGGCTGGAACCAGGCATCTCATTCATTCCCTCAACAAATGTCTGTTGAACACCTGCTATGTGCCTACAATGTTCTAGTTCCTGGGGATATAGCAGAGAACAAAATAGCAAAAATGCCTCACAGAGCTTATGTTCTAGTAATGGGAGACTCAGTAAATAAGGCAAATCAGTAAAATAACATAATGTGCAAGTGAGTGAAAAGTGCTAAAGAGAAGGGTGATAGGAAATGGGGAGGGGGCCAAGCTAAGTTGAAATTTTAGACAGAGAGTCAATGCCTGGTCCCAAGCCCCAGTTTTTAAACCATCCATGATGCCATGTGACCCTACACTGAGCATTTGCGTGGCAGGCTGGAAAGATGTGAATTCAGAGTTGGGCAGTCCTGAGGTCTTATTCTGCACCAGTTCTCCTGAACCCATGGTTTTAGGAAATTCAGTTAACTTCTTGGAGCTTAGTTTCTTCTACAGTAAAATGAGAATTAAATACCTACCTCCTGGGAATGTCATGAAGATTAAATGATGTAAGGGATGTCAGTGCATGGTGTGGAGCCTCAAAGTCAAATCCCCTGAGGTGCCCTTTCCTGACCCACATGTGATAGCCTCAGCCCCCTCTGGGCACAGCCTCTCTGTGGGAAAATTCTGCCCAGGAGGGGGCTGGTTTGCAGAATGGTCCTTGTCTGTCTCAGGAAATGTGGGGCCTCCAAGTCTCCCAGTGAGACTGGGGGTGCTCTGCAGCAATGGCTCCTCCAAGATGCAGAGGAAAATGGCTCAGGGGTCATCTTTTCTCCTCCAGGCCAATATGCTTGCTGCACCCAGAGGCCCCCTCACAGTGCCTCTCAGAGCCACCCTCCCTTGTGCTGGTCAAGCTCCTCTCCTTCAAGGCCTTCCTGTGTCTCCATCTCAGAAGGCCGCCTCCCCCACTCAGTCCTCCTCACACTGGCCTTGTGGCATCTGAGGACAGCCACCACCCTGGCCCACCCCTGGTCCCCTGCTGCCACTCCCTGCCAGAATCACCAGCCCTGCTGGACTTCGAGCCTCTGCTCACACTCACACTCCTCAAAAGGCCTTTGAGGGCATCGTGCTCCCCTCCTCACATTCCTCCCATGTGCCTGACACCCCAGTGCAGGCCTCTGTTCAGTATGTCACAGCACTCTGATCACCTCCCCCTGAACATGGACCATGGGTCAAATTCACTGTGCTGCCCACAAGGCCTGGCCCAGAGCCTGGTACATGGGCACCCAGGGAGGCTGATAAATAAATACAGGACTGGCTATGGGTGAAAAGGATGGGCATGTGGGCAGCAGTGGGGAGAAGGGTGAGGTAGAGGGGTGGATGGGTCTCGGCGGGCCAGGTGACATGCTTCTGACTGGGACATGGTGAGCGTCCTGGACAGAGGTACAAGTGGTGGAGTTTGGGGGTGTTTGGGTGGCTCGTGGCTGCTGACTGAGACCCCCACCAGCTCCTTTCCAACCACAAACCTGAGCTCTGTGACAGGCCCCACCAGAGGGTTGAAAGTTGCAGGTAAAATGAATAAATCCTGAAAGTGAGGTGGAAACCAGCCATAAGACCCCACTGATGGAAATAAACCCAACCTGCATTACATCAGGGTTTATGACCTGAGTTTTGCCAGGACAAACACAGATAAATAGAATATTTACTAAGAGAAATGAGATACAGAGCAGATAAGAATTCTCCCAGTTCTTCCAAAGTTTTGTCTTAAGCTTTCACAAATGTTCACTTCCTGACCTCTAAGGAGTGTGTGCGTGGATGTGTTGCTCCATTTTTCCCTTTTCATATATTCAAAAAGTGGAGAACCGTGGACCTGGTGTTGGTTGCTGAATTACTGGTTCCAGCTCTTCATGCCAGTGTGGTGTGATTACACACACATTCCCTCCTCATGGCTTCACAGTGGGCAGTGTGCACATTTCACCCATGAACTTTGGACTTGCCACTGACTTGTTTTGGCCATGAGGATATTAATGGAAGTGACCCAAGCAGAGACTTGAGATGTGCTTGTGTACTTGGAACTTCAAACCATGAAAAAAGCATGACCTGGCTAGCCAGTCGGTTCCAGGAAAGCAGTATGAACCTAAATACAACCTGCAGCCTAAGGGCAGGTTGTATTACAACTGGCTTAGGCTTACAACCTAAGCCCAGACAAGACAGCTCAACCCAAGCCAACCCACTGACCCTCGAGTAAGAAAAATTGATTTCAGTTGTTTGCCACTGCAATTTTGTGATGTAGTAACAGCTGACTGATCTGGACAATAATAAATATCATTTATTCAATAATGGCACTGTGCCAGGCACTATGCTGACCATTTTCCACACATCTGCCCACCTAACCCTGACAGCATCCCTAAAACACAGGAGTCATCATCTCCATTTTACATCTCCATCTGGGGCTCAGATGGTTAAAGCAGTTTGTCCAAGGTCAGGGCTAGTACATGAAAGGCCCAAGATTTGAATCCAGATTTGTCTGCCTCCCAAGCCTTTGTTGAGTGCTGAACTTGCCTCCATAGAAAGAAAAAGAAATGGTGACACAGCAGGGCCCCATTCTTGAAGCTGTTAGAAACACTTTGTGCCTAGTAGTCCCAACATCCTGGATTAGCAAAGTACATCATTTTATTTCAGGACTTTATTTCCTTCAAAGCACATCATAGCCAAGGGCTGTCTTTTTCAAATTCTGACCAAGCTTTTCATATAAAAACTCAGAGGCAGACGACCCTGCAGACAACTGTGACCAGTCTTTCCCAAGGAAACCCTAGTGAGCCATCTCTGCCTCACTGTCAAATGCTGGGGGCTGTACCTAGAGGTTTGGTGCACAGCCACCTCTTAACTGTGAGAAGTCATGTGTCGGGAGAGATGGTGGCGCTCCCGGAAATACTCATGGCAAATGGGGCATGTGACAGCATCCTCCCTCAGCTTCTTAGAATGCAGGTCAGGCCCCACATGCTCTTTTTTGTGGTGGGAACGCATGTGGAAGACCAGGTCAGAGGTCAGGTGAAAGGAGAGGTTGCACTTCGCACACCAGTTCTGGGTAGATGGGCCCAGGGAAGTGAACGTGGGTGGCAGGAGGGCCCAAGAGGCAGTGGAGGAGGAGGAGGAGGGCATGGGCATTTGGGCCCTGGCATGCTTTAGCCATAGTGTAGGGGCACCCAGGAAGGAGCTGCAGAGAGGAGCATTTTGTGGCAAGGTTTGGAGTTTCCAGAAATGACCCACCAAAACCTTGGAATTTGAAAGTCGACCCCAACAAGGAACATCTACCGTGTTCAGTCCTAACAGCTCCCCCAGGGCATCTGCAGGTCTGCCTGCCTGGGAGACAGAGGTTGTTCGCCCAGGTCTCCCTGCTGGACACCTGGCTGGTTTGCTGAAGGCGCTTCTCTGCTCCCCTTGGCCTTGGCTGGGCCACACAGCAAAGACCATGTTGCCAGCTGGATCCCTGGGGACATCCCGAGTCAGCTGCTGACCTTCAGGGACATCATGCTCTTTCTCCTTTTGCTGCCCATCTTCTAGCCTCTTCTTGAGCTGAGGCACCTCCCTGAAGGCACTCTGTCCCTGTTCTAAGCACACTTTCCGGGCCAGTGGCTTTCCCAGTTTGAGCATGCCTGGGGTTGCTGACAATGCCAGCTCACCATGGGCATCATCCTGGCCACCACTGCCCGTGGCAGCTCCAGAGCTCAGGCAGTTTCTTTTCTCCAGCAGCACCAGCTTGCAGCCCTGACCCTGCTTGGGTTTACCCAGCCGCTGTGTGTTTTCAACTGAAGGGCTCCACAGAGCCCCCTTCCCAGCAGCCATGTTGACTAGGTAGGGCGTGGGCCAGCTGACACAACTCCAGCTGCTGTCAGTCTTCAAGGTTTTGGCGGTCTGCAGGGTTCACTCAGGGAGGAGCCATGAAATTGAAGACCTCTAATGTGACAGATGGGCCAGCCACACCTGGACCCCAGGACTCTGTAGAGGGAGGAAGCAATGTCAGTGAGGCAGGCACTTTTCACTCATTTGCATCTAAAGAATCCTGACTACTACAGAGGCAGCAGCTTGCTCTGACTCAGAGCGCTTTGCCACCGTCTCTCCCCTGCAGGCTGCCCCCAATGCTGCCAGCATCCTAGCAGCAGCCACTACATTAGCAGAGTACACAAGGCGTCCACAGGCCAGTTCTGACTTGGTGGGCAACTCCAACATGTTTGCACCCCAATTTAAGGTAGTTTTCATTTCTTGCTGCTCAGCATACTAATATTTTCCCTAAATTGTCATGAGTGCCAGGACACTTTAAGCAGCTGGAGACAGGAACTCCTGCAGCACAGGTGTTCAGAAGGTAAAAGCTGGACAGCAAACGTGCAGGCATGATAGGCAGCTCTGGGGTTGTGCCTGGCCACCAGTCCCACACCTAGGGGGCAGCCACCTCTCCACCTGGCCCTGCCCCTGGAGCAAGCGAAGGTCTCCCCTGTCTCTACTCACCAGAAGTGCCCCATTTGGTTCTCCTCACACATCAATCCATTTCCTTCTCCTCCGCTCACCTGTCAACTGTCCTCTTGTGCCAACCTGCTGGGCATACTCAGGTGGACCAGCCTCCACTTTGACCTCAAACTGCTCATGGCTTGGAAGGGAGACACAACAGGGCCATATTGTGAGGGTGGCACCAAGAAGAAGAGGGTGCCATCAGCCCTGCTGGGGAGGCATTCACCCCTGCCCTTTTCTAATTGGCTCCACCAATGATTTCTTGAAACTAGGAGGCCCATCTTCAAACATTCCCCTCAGCTGGAGAGCCGTACTGGATGAACTAGACCCTAAGTGGTCTGAGTTTTCATCATTTGAAATACTTGCCCCTAGGGCTCAGGAGGACCCTGGGAAGTGGGCTGCTGAGCTCTTTCCTCTTTGGGCTTGTCATAGATAAACACCATGTGGCTCATGTCAGCTCTTTCCTCTTGCTTTCCTGCAGCCCCAAGGTACCCTGCCCATTCTCTCTGTCTTAGGGGCATGGGACTTGACAGGCACTGTGCATGTCAGCTCTTTGTCTTCACTCCACCTGAAGGGTTACCAACCGCTTCTCAGATGAGGACAACATGGGTTCTAAAAGGCTCAGCACCAGGCCTTATGTCCTCTGCAAGGATGACAAACAGCTGCGATTAAAACCCAAGGGTGTGCCCCAAAGCCCATGTGCCCCCATGCTGCCCCCTGCAGTGAGCACCCAGTCCAATCAGTGTGCCACCAGGGCAATCTGAGCCACTCCTAATGTCCTTTCCAAACAAGTTCCTCGAAGGGGATGTTGCAGCCACCAAAGATTCGTGCTGCCAATGTTTCTTGAAGAGGCAGAGGGCACCACAACAGTCCACCTCTCTCAGCCTCATTTTCCCATCTATAAACAAGTGCTGGACTAAATGATCTCCACAGTCCTTTCCAGATCTACCAGTGTACGTCTCCAATTAGAATGAAGCCATTTTTCCCCTATTCTCAAATAACTGGTCTGCTTGAAGCTCTATTGCTGAGCTTCCATGAGCTCACACAAAGACACATACACACCCAGAAACACTCACACCCTCACCTGCACACAGTCACACATCTTCACACGCATACACACTCACTCAAATACACACATACTTACACACATACACATATACTCACACACACACACACAGAGGCTTACACACACGTCACCTCCACCATTTCTATCAGACAGTTCTTCAGGTAACAGTTTAGAACCACATAATGTCTTCCCAAGCCTGAGCAGGAGCCCGCCCTGCTGTCCACCTGGTTCACTGCACCCCTGCATCCCTTTGCACACAGCCCCACTTGGCCACCTTCACAGCAAAGGCAACTTTTGCCAAACACAGCTGTGTAAGCCCTGCTGTCACTAGTCTCCAGACTGCCCTGAACACAGATATGACAACCCTTTCCTCATCACCACATTTGCTACCAGTATGCTTCACAATATTGACAAAGAAGTCACTGTTTAATGACTTAATACAACATATGTATCTACATTTCAGAGGCTTCATACACTTTATTTCATGGAATTTCACAGCAACCACATGCAGGAAGTTGAATATCTCAACCCAAGTGCACTCATCTCCAACCTGTGGAATGCCACATTATTAAGTGTGGCGCAGCTGTCCAGCTTTCTGAGACCTTTTGGGGCCTGGATTCTGCCAATTGTTGTGTTAGATATCCACCAAAATTCATGCTCCGTCAATGCTATCATCCAAATCTTAATAATAATGATGAAAACAGCAAGAATAGGAGGCACCTACTACTACTAAAGAATAAGAGTAGATGAAGATATAATAATAATGAGGAGGAGAAAGGAGTAAAGGGGATGATATAACAATACTACTAATGATATTGATAATGGAATGAGGAGGAGGAACAAAAAGGAAGAGATAAAGAGAAGAAAAAGGAGGAGGAGGAAGGGGAAGAGGTAGGAGGAAGGAAGGAAGAGGAAGAGGAAGAAATGGAGGAAATGAACATATAGGAAGAAGAAAGGAGGTGGAGGACAAGGGTAGAAAGAGGAAGAGGAGGGTACTGGACTGGCCGGGGACCTCCGGCATGCCACCTAGCCTCCCGAGGGTCCCCGCGCTCACATGCATCAGCACTACTGGGTTAAGGTCGCTCAGGCAAATACAAGGAAAGTCCTACAAAACTGGGATCCCACCTAACTTCAGTGCAGTCTGTCTGTGGCAATCACCAGATCAAAATGACAAATGAAGTGAGTCTGACATGGTGTGTCCCCAGTGAGGCCCTGCCAGCCTAATGCCCATCTCTTCTTGCCAAGGGACTCATAGGCTCTTTCCCAGAGTTAACATCAGACTTTTGAGTCTCATCCAGCACCAGGCTTCACGCACCTCTCCCACGATCCCTGACCTCTCAAATCACCTCTGTAGATGTATGATGCCATTTCTGGGATCACTCCATATCCTGGCCAGTGAGTTCTGGGTCAGGAGACCACATGCACAGCAGTTTGGTGCTCCTTGCCTCACTCTTCCTTCCTCCTGGGACCAACCAAGCCCCTTTACAACTGGAGGTGGTTCTCTGTCCAGACGATCACTGGGAAAAGCAGAGCTTCTCTGTCCTCCTTCCCCTTCTACAGACACCAGCTGCCCTGGCAGTGAGTGGATCTATTCAGCCCTTGTTCTCTGTGCTTCCATGCAATATTAGGGGACACTTTACTGTCCTCCGCTCTCCTCAACAGCCTCAGTTCATTCTGGGCTCTTCCCCGCTGACACCATTTACTCATCTTGGTTGCTCAGTTGTGTGTGTCCTGAAAGGCGTCTTTCTTGTTGTTCTTCATTCTTTTCAGTCTGAGCTCAGCAAGAAAACCCTCTGAATCACACAGACATCTTTCAGTACCACCCCAAGGTCTTGCTGTTGAAAGAACATGATTTAAATCCCAGATTCTCCAACCTTTCCTGAGCCCTTAGATCATGGGAACATGAAGTGATGATCTTTGAAACCTTGTAAAACTGAGCTCCCCAAGTCGACAGGGTGTCTGACCTTCCCTACTGGGAGATATTTCTCCTTCAGGCTGCCAATCTTTTTGGGCCACCAACCAGGGATCTACTGACCAACATGGGAAATGTTACATTTTGAGAGGTGATACCTCACCCCATCACACATTGTTAATAGCACATGTTTCTATAGTACCCATACCCAAGGCTCTGACTGCAGACTCTGAGCATTCCTTCATCTGGGAACCACTGGCCACATTCTCCTACATATATTCTTACCTTTATGTTCATGCCATAACCAAACTGTCCTACGTAACCATTGAAGGTTACATCTTACAGGGGTTTAGTGTACAGGCTCTCAGGTCAGACGCCTGAATCATAACTGGCTCCACTCTTACCAATCCTGTCACCATGGGAAAGGTGCTGATCCTCTCCCTGCCTGTTACTTCATCTGTAAAAAAGGACCACTTTGGTGTCCACTTCATTTGCAGTTGTAAATATTAGATGGATTAATACAGCTAAAGTACTAGAGACAATCTGGCTTAATAAATGTTGGGTAGCATAAATTTATCAATATACTTCCCAGCCAGCCCTCACAACTTATCAACTACCACACTAGCAAAGGAGTCGGACTCAACCTTGTGGTGGCCCTCCCTCTACTTGTGTGCTCTACTTGGATTCCTAGATGGTTGAGATGTTTTTTAGGCACCCTGGAAGATTCTGGAACATAATCCTCTTTCTACCTCTTATACACATGGATTCTGAGTCCCGGGTTTTTCCTAAGAAAGGAAACACACATTTGCTAAGCATCCTCCTAGCCCTGGAACCCTGGAAAATTTAAAAATTGAAGAGTTATCCAGGCTTTCCTGGAGGCTGACTGGTGGCTGGGAGAGGGAAGGCTTCCCAGCCAGCCTCCACAGGCTTTGTGTCTCGCTATGCCTACATCCCTCCAGCAGCAATGCCTGCTGTGTTCAAGCAAAACCAAATGCAGGATTCTCAGGATGCAGCCAGCCACAAGCCCACAATAAGGTTGGCTGGAGTCCTAAAACAACTTGACCATGCAGGCCAATTCTAGTGACAGCCTTTAGGGGAAGAGTCCACGGCACTGACTTTTATCAGATGGCTTGGCCAGACCTCTACCTGATGCCAACAGTAGCATCACCTATTAGGAAGGAGAGATTCTGCCTACTTAAAGAAGAAAAAGAAATTTTAAAGCATTGCAGCTCAAGAATTAGCTCTGAATTTTAAAAATTGGTGTGATTATCTGTTTTAAAGAAAAGTTACCTCCTGGATTTCTGGGGGAAAAAAATCTGCTAAGCAAAGCAAACATAACATTTCAAAATTATGTGCAGAGTATCCCATTCATGCTCACTCCCCCCCCCCCCCGCCCCCGCAATTCGGATACATTGGTAGTAGGTGGTTAAATGACTTCAGACACAACTTAACTCTTCAATCCAGAAAATAGTCTCCCAAATCAAAGTTCCACATACCTATGAATTTGCCAAACATGTTCTTTGAGCTAAAATGAAAAACTTCTTTCACTAAACCCACTGCAATCCTTTTCCACCATGTTTAATTTTTGTTCATTTTTTTCTGTTTGATTTATCTACTGGAATATTTCCTTTCTCATCAAATGAAAAGTAAAATAAGCTAAATTATCATTAAAAATCATAATAAACTAAAAGGATAGATTAAATTATTTATTTGTAAGAACCTAATGCTTTAAGTGTTAGGTGGTAATAGCTTCCACAGTAATCAAGTTTTCTTTTTACAACATAGTATATATAGTATGTATGTGTATTTGTGTGTTTGAATACATAAGTATATGTCATAAAATATTAAATAATGAAATCATGCCTCTAACAAGATTAAATTTTTAACAAGTAAAAATGCTTTAATAGACAATACTTGTATTTTATTCTTCAAAAATGAATGTTTTGTTTTTCTAAACTCCTTCACTTACTATGTGTCTAAGGATTCTTTCATATTAAGATGAAATATTTTCACCTTGGTGGTCCTACCCAATGGACAAAAAAACATTAATTTCAAATGTCTCAACAATTGCTGTAAAATGCCTGTCTTCATTCAACAGTAATTATGTAACTTAATTTCTGCTCATCAGCAGCATTGACAAGTATATATTTTAGAACTGTACAATTCTTATTTCAACTCTCACCCAAGTGGTTCACATGCAAAGCCCTGGCTTCCCTTTTGTCTACTCACAAAGAGTAGACCCAGAGAGACGGAAAGAGAAGTAAAAAGAGAAAGGGGTAGGACAGAGGAAATAGATAATAAAGAGATAGACAAGAAAAAGTGAGAAAGAGAAAAACACGAAGAGATAAGGAGACAGAAAACCGAGGCAAAGGGCAGGGACAGGGGTGGCACGGGGAGAAAAAAAAATAGACGCAGATGGAGCTCTGAATCCGGCCCCCCAACCTTGCACTGACTGCATAGGAGGATGGCATGGGCTCCGCAGTCCCTTAAATGTTCCTGCAGGGTTTAGCTTCCTGGTGTGCTGTCTGTGCCTATTATCAGGCAAATGTCAAGGAACAGATTCAATCAACGCCTTGTCTGTAAAGCCAGGTGTTTTCTTTCAACTCAGCATGAAAACTCAGAGATTTATAAATTGATCATTTATGTACTTTTCCCAAAACAGACACTGAACAAGCTACTTGCCCAAATCTTTGGATACAAACTGTTGGAGAAAGGATCTGAGGCAGATACATCATTATTACTCTAATAACCAGCACAAGCTCTGGTGAGAATAAGGGGGCAACACGGGATGAGTGGATGGGTGCATGGATGAATGAAAAGCACTGCAACCCAAAAATGACCTAGGATGATGAAAAAGAAATCAAAGGCGGAATTATTGATGAAGGAGGGAAGCAGGGAGAAGGGAAGACCCAGAGAGACGGAAAGAGAAGTAAAAAGAGAAAGGGGTAGGACAGGGGAAATAGATGATAAAGAGATAGACAAGAAAAAGTGAGAAAGAGAAAAACACGAAGAGACAAGAAGACAGAAAACTGAGGCAAAGGGCAGGGACAGGGGTGGCACGGGGAGAAAAAAGAAATAGACGCAGATGGAGAAAGCTGGAGGCAGAAGAAAGAAAAGAAATGGTCAGTCAGAGGCAGCCCTGAGAACTCTGTCCTGGGAAAGGCTGGCAGGAGGGAGATGAATCCCGATGCCCACGCCCCCTGGCGGAAGGGTACCGGGGCCAGGACGGCGAGTCTCACCTTCGCTCTCCTTCCGCGCTGGGCGAGGGAGATAGGTTTGCAGCCCCGGCGCTGGCAGGTCTGGCGCCACAAGCCTTGGGTGGGAACTCGGCTCTCGAGCCCTGGGGGCCCGCCGGACCCCGCCTTCCCGGACCGGGGCGGGGCCGCGGGCTCGCCCCACCCAGGGCTACTTCGGGGGCGGGTCTGCGAACAGACGCCGCAGCGAAGACCTGGCTGCTTGCGGGAGATTGATCCTGACGCCCAGGCGCACGCCTTCACTCGGCCCCTGGCAGCCCGGCCCTCCCGCGGACTCAGCTCCGCGCCCGGCCCGCCGATGCAGCGGGTGCCTGCTGCCTCGAGCTGTGGGGCTGAGGAGGACGTCCTGGAGGCCCCGGGCCACAGCGGAGGCTGCGCTTGCCGCAGCTCACTCGCCTTGGGCGCCGCGACTCCTCCTCTCAAGGGTCTTCGGGACCTAGGCGACAGCTGCAATGGCAGCCCCGGTGAACCGCGCCCCGCGTCGACGTATCCTCCGTGCGCCGCCTAGAGACCCCATGGGCGCTCGGGAGAACCCATGGGCGCTGGGGATTCCCCTGCCCCTTCTCGGCCAAGAGGCCCCGCAAGTCGTTTTTTCGCAGCTCCCTGACTCCACTGGAGCTCTCCCTGTGACTCTACCATGCCAGAGCCTCCTCCGTTTCGTGAATGGCAGCGTTGTGCCAGGTAATGGTGAGTTCTGTGACTTCACAGAATGCAAAGGTGCCAGGGAACCTAACTACTCATCGTCAATAGGACAGGCAATGGCAGAAGGGGGCAAGGGGCTGGAGGGAATGGCTTCGGAGTGGGATCCATTCATGCCAGGGCTTGAATGCCCTGGGGCTCTGCCCTATAGTGAGAGGAGAGAGAGATAGGAGTAGAGTCCCAGGTAACCAGAATAGTTGCAGTGCAACCAGGTGTGTGGGTGACATTGCTTGAATTCAATTGGGGGTGCAGAGCAAGTTACACTGAGGAAGAAAGGGAAACCAGCCCTTCCTTCCTTTCCTTCCTTCCATGTCTTGGATGCTCTTGTGGGTAGCGAGCATGGAGACATAAGGTGATAAGGCTCTTTGCTTTTCTTCAAGGCTTTGGAGTGTCTGTTACAGAGATAAGATTGTAAAGGAATAAAATTATGCTAACACTCTGGGAAGCTAATTTAGAACATACATTAAAGCTTTGTGGAATGGTCCCAAAAGCAAAACTTCTGTGGAGAGATCATTAATGAAGGTGGAAATGAGACATCATATCCATGGTCCCAAAAGCAAAACTTCTGTGGAGAGATCATTAATGAAGGTGGAAATGAGACATCATATCCCAAAAACATGAGCCCACACACAGCCATAGTAAAATCACAGAACTTCCAGGACGAACTTGGAAATGAACTGTCCACATAGAATCCTATTTCTCACTGCCTTGTTACTCAGCAGTGAGCACAAAGCAGAGGTATATTCTGATGTACAAAGCTTAGTAAGTTTATCACTCACACAATGTTGGTGAAAGAAGTACTTAAGAATATATTTCAGGATGAAGGAAACTAAGATGACAGGAGTGGAGTTCCAAGAACAAGGGTGCACAGAGGAGTTGAAAAATCCACCAAGTACTGTAAATACCTTTAACAACGTAGATATATACTGATAATCACAAGGACAATCACCAATACAGAGAATTTTTATTGCTAAAAGCCCTGATATGCTTCATGAATTTGTGTGTCATCCTTGCGCAGGAGCCATGCTAATCTTCTCTGTATCGTTCCAATTTTAGTATATGTGCTGCTGAAGCGAGCATGAGATAATTATTTTAAAGGTTGGAGAGAATGAAGTAGGGTTGGGTGTGGCATCTCAGAGGGTAGAAAGCTGCAAGAAGATTTTAACCATGCGCACTGGGGAGCCATCAAAGGAGCCTAGGCTCTTCTAGGCCTGGGCCTGCATCAGTGCCCCTGTGGGCTCAGTTCCTGGCTGGCAGCAGGGGTGTTGCCTCTGTGTGAATATGGGGTGGATTGTGGTGGTAGGTGATGGGCCCCCAGAGCATCCTCCCCACAGTTATACTTCTTGCCATCAGAAATCTGAGTGGTGCATTTTCATGACCTCCACAACATAAATGGACTTGACTTACGAAAGACAGTGCTTGGCACATTGTTGCCTTTTTTGTATGGTAATAATATATACTTTATGAAGGAGACACACCTAATACATAGGATATGAAAAAGTTAACTGTAAAAGAATAAGAAAGATATGTCAGAGATTCTGGGCAAACTAAAAGGCTGGAATCTTCAACACAGAAAAACCATATGAGGGTTAAATAGGGTAAGTTCCTAATGAAAGACTTCATTTTCCAGAAAACCATAAAAATTACAAGCTGGCATGTACCTAAGAAAGTAAAAATGATAAATGATAAGGAGAAAGTTGTCAAATTCACTGTTACACTGAGAAATTTACACATGTCTGTCAAAAAGAAAAGTATTACCTAAAACATAGGAGATTTCACCAACTCAATACATTTGGTCTAATGGGCTTGTAAGAATCCTCTATCCAGTCACATATTAAAACAAGTCTCAATAAAATTCAAAGAAATAATATCAGAAAGATCATGTTCTCAGGTCACAGTGCAATTAGTTTTGACATCAATGACAAAAATAATTTTTGAAAAAGCACATACAGTTAAAAATTTTAAATCACACCTGTTAATAATTATGGACCAAAACAAATCAAAATTAAAATATTCTTAAAATCAGATGGCAATACAATAAAATATGTGAAAATTAAGGATGTACAGTGAGACACCAAGAGGAAAATTTGTGGCCCAAAAGGGTTATTTACAGAAAAGAAAGAGTGAAAATACATGAGCTAATAATTGACCTAAAACTATAGAAAAAGAGTAAGATGGCTAAACCCAAGAAAATAAAGTGGAGGAGATTTTATAAGTGAAAAATATGTGAAAAATGAAGCAAAAGATAGTAATAACATCAAAAGCAAAGTGAAACTACTGATTTAGGTAGTGGTCTAATGAAATTGACTGTAAAGTACAACAGTGCTTCTTTTTTTAAAAATTATAATCTCCCCTAGGAGCTTTTCTAAACACTGTTTTCCTTATAGCCACTCCATGAAATTTTAATAAAAGATTTACTATCAAAAATTTTAAAAGAAGGTATAACTACAGATAGAGCAGAAATACAAAAGTCAAACATACTCTGAAGAAATGTATACCAATATATGTGAATAAATGGCCAAATTGCTGTGAAAAAACAAATTTATTTTCTCACAGTTCTAGTGGCTGTTGCATTTATGTGCACTTCCAGGACACTTTGGTCTGTCTGTCTGGAGCCCTGGGGAGCTGGGCTGTCGGTTAGGCACCTTGTGGCTCTCACAGAAGGAAGTGGGGTGGGGTCTCAGGTCCGGAGAGATGATCTTGCTTCCATTTTCACTTCCTGTGTTGGGCTGAGAATAAATACTACTTATTCAATGGCAACAGTGGTATGACTGTCCCTATATTTGAAGGGCTCTTTGGTTCCCAAAGCCCTTTCTCTCCATTCCTGTCATCCTTAAAATCATCCCTGCATGGAGAGCAGGGAAGGCCTGTGATATGCAGTCTCCTGAAAGGGGGTGGCTTGTAGAGGCTGGAGGAAGCAGCCCAGAGGCTGGAGAGGCCATAGGATGCAGGCTCAGAGCTGCCTCATGCCAGCATCCCAGGTGGGACTGCCCCTGACTCCCCCTAGTCTCCATGGAGACTGCCGATTGAGGGATGCAAGCCCAGCCCACCAGCTTCTAAGATGAACCAGCAGAGCTGGGAGCCTCCCCTGCCAAGGAAGAAAAGTGTCTCCTCACCATCCCATGGAAGGATTCTCAGTTGCCCTGGGCATCTCTTGCCTCACTGATCCTCAGCACAGCCCAGGAGTCTAGTGATTCTCTCCTTGGGCTTGGGTTGGGGTCTGAATGGTCCTCTTGGGGACTGAGTGCCTACCTGGGTCAGTCTTTGCAGAGAGGGCTAGTGAGTCCAAAGGGTCCTCTCAGCTGCCATGTTATAGTGCCCCTGCCCACACCCCAGTCTCTGCTGTCAGGCCTGCTCAGACACATCTAGGCCTTGGGATGGATAGGGAAGGGCTCGGGGTGCAGGTGGGTCATGTGTAATGACAATTTGCCCACCCATTTAGGCCTTCCAAAGCTTAAGGGACTGGATCTCTGTCCTCATTTTAGGATGATGGAACAGAGGCTGAGGTGCAAGTGTCAATCAAGTGTTATTTAAGTGTTGTTATTCAATGTCAATCAAGCTAGTTTGCTTCCAAATGTTGGACAGTGGGAAGATACTCCCCTATCTCTCTCCCAAGTAAGTGTGAGTTGGGGGTATGAGAAAGGCACCAGAGAAATAGCTTAAGAGGGGAACCAGGACCTCCCCACTCCTGTCCCTCTCTTCCCCCTGCCTCCTTTGGCTTCTTAAATGCTGGCAGGCAGCACTCGCCCCTCCGACCACAGCTATCTCTAGCTGTAGCTCAGGGTGAAGAGTACAGGCCTTGCTCTCAAAGTGGAGAAGAAAGGAGAGGAAGGGGAGCAACTTAAGTCCCTTGTACCCCACTCAGGCTCCAGGACAGGCTGTGCCACAGCACTCTGCTACCCCACCCCCACCCCTCGCCACTGGCATCAGTCTTGTCACTTGCTATTTTGGCTGGCCAGGACTAACTCCTGCTGGATTCTGCAAATGGGAGGAGAAGCTGAGGGTGTCTAAGAAAGCCTTTACACACCCACTTCTAGCCCTGGTCCGTTAGTGAGGAATGCGCTGGAGAGGGCCAGGCAAGACCGGAAACCATGGCAACCACAGCCCCAGGGCCAGGAGCTGCACACACCCAGACAGGGCCAGCTTGAGAAGTGCTTGGAGAGTGAGAACATTCTCCTTCTTGTGGCTGCTCCCTGCTCCTCTTGGGGAAAAGGGAGTAGGAGGCAGCCCCAGCCCTACAGTCAGGCAGACTCTAATCACCAGTCAGGGAGCCTTGGGCCAGTTGCTTCATCTCTCTGTGCCTCAGTGTCCCAATCTGTACAACCCAGGTCTTCATACCCATCACACGAAGTTGCAATGAAGATGAAGGAGAGCTTGTAGGTAGTTTCTCTGTACATCAGATGCATTCATGGAAGATGAGTATAAAATGAACTGTCAGGAAAGCCAAAGTCAAAATCATGCATTCGGAGATCTCTCTGCCCGGCAGGGGCCCCTGACCCAGCCCTGCCTTCCTGACTCAGCTTTCTTCCCATGTGCCCTTTAGGGTGGGGGATATGTGAGTCTAATGTCTCTGCTGGTAGCACTCCTGAGGTTCTCTGGGACCTGTCACCCATGTGATAAGTAGTCTTGCTCATTCATTCTAGGCTGGGGCAAGTCAGGTAGGATCCCAAGGTGGGTGTGCCCAGTGAGAAGATAATGGAGAGTCAGAATCCAGGGGAGCACCCACCCACATGTGTGACAAAGGCGGAGGAAGAGGAGATGGCCTAGGGGAGAGAGAAGAGCTTCAAGATCCATCCACTGCAGACATGGAGCCTGTGCACAATGCTCATTGACCAGCACCTTGGTATCAATCCCTGTGTAATGAAATGGGCAGAAGTAGGATTAAGTGGAGCTTCTATGCAGGTCTGACAGCCTCAACTGACCCTCAATGTTGTCCCAAGTTGGACCAAATGATAGGGCCATCTGTCACTGCATGTCTCTAACTTGGGAAAGGCGGGGCGAGAGGTTCTCAGGATGATAGCTGAAGGGGCATCCTCAAAGGAGCATCTGGATGCAGCATTTTTTTGTGTCCTTCACAGCTTCCACCTGGTCCAGGTGAACAGAAGAATAGAGCTATGCAGGGCTTGCTGTTGATCTGTGCTCCCCTTTTGATGGCCATTCCATGTCTTTTGTTTTCTCCTTCTCAGGGCCCCTCACAACTATTCTTCACGGAGCTAGCCATGGCTTATGTACTTTGTCAAGGGCAGAGTTTACTAAAACTTGCATAAACAATAACATCACATTTATCCCTCCCCAACTCCTGGCAACCTCTATTCTGTTTTCTGTATCTATGAATTTGCCTGTTCTTGACACTTCGTATAAATGGAATCACACAACAGTTGGCCTTTCATGTCTGGCTTCTTTTGTGAGGTCCACCCATGTTGTAGCATGTATCAGAATTTCATTCCTTTTTATGGCTGAATAATATTCCATTGTACATATATGCTACATTTTCTGTTCATGTGTTGATGAGCACTTGGGCTGTTTCCTCTTGGGGGCTGTTGTGCTTGATGCTACTATGGACATTGGAATACACGTATTTGTTTGAGTCCCTGCTTTCACTTCTTTTGGGCATATCCCTAGGAGGGTATTTGCTGCTTCATGTTAAATTTTGTGTTTAACTATTTTAACTATGCCATGCTGTTTTCCACACTGACTGCACCATTCTACATTCCCTCAAGTAATATTGCAACTGTTCCAATTTCTCCACATTTTCTTTAATACTTGTTATTTGACAAGTTTCATTTTATTTTACTTTGGTTTTTGTTTTGGCGTCTCACTGTGGTTTTGATTTGCATTTCCCTGATTATTAGTGATGCAGAGCATCTTTTCATGTTTGTTGCCCAATTGTATGTCTTCTTTGAAAAAATGTCTATTCAGGTCCCTGCCCACTTTTTAATTGGATTTTTGGTTTTTTTGGCATGGAGGCATAGGAGTTATTATAATCTTTGGTAAATTAAAGCTAGCTAATTTAAGTTTGGTTTAATTAAGATAGACTGTCTTTGGAGTTAAAAGCATTAGAATTAAAACTTTTATTCTGGCTAGGTTTATTTAAAAGTCATATACATTTTTTACCTGTTAAATCTTTCAGAAAAAATTGTGAGAGTGGCTGACTTTGGTGTCTAATGAAGCCTTTTTATGAATACTCTAAACACATAAACTAAGTACATGTACTAGGTGGACTTTTTAGCAATACTTATGTCTTAACATATGTGTACCTAAAAACAGTTCAAAAATCTTTTTGGTAACCTGAAACCTTAAAGTTTTGGTATGCTAATGAGTTAAGTAAAATTCTTTGAATATCTAGATCATTTCCAAATAAGACAAAATACTGAAACATTAATTACCAATGTATGGGTTTATTCACTTTGGATTCCTTATTACAGAGAAATTAAAGATAACTTGGGTCTGTTAGTAAACATTTTGTGCTTATTGAAAGATTGTTCTATGAAGAAATGTTTCTAGGAATTATGAAATGTATTCATAAATCTGCCAATCTAAAGAATGCTCGTGTACAGGTCACAGTTGCTTAATTCTAAGTTTTCACTGAAAATTAAGGTTCCTAAGGGTTTTAAATTGTAATTAAGACTACTTGGACTAATAAGGGGAATATGCATGAAAAGTTAGGATGTGTGCTTTAGGTAAAAGAAGGTAGGAGAAGTGGAAATGTGGTTTTGTTAAGAAAAGAGAAAATATCTGCCCTAAGGAGTTTGATAAAGAAGGAAAACAGGAGAAAATCTAAAAGTAGAATGGAAAATTGTAGATTTCTGTGAAAGGAATCTCAGAAAAGGAACTTTACATATGGTCATGATGTCTAAGATTAAACCAAATTTTAGTATAAAGCACACAGATTAGAATCTTGTTTTCTGTTTCTTAAAAGGACAAATTATTGGTCTATTCTTAAAATATTAAGACTGTAAAAGACTTTTCTAATTGTTTTGTCAGGATTGCTTGTGCTTCACATCTTGAGAAAACAAAATCTTAATATTAAAAGAGCTAAGTTTTAGTGACAACTATGTAACCTTGTGTATCTGTCTTTAAAATCTTTTACTGTCACTTTAGTTAAATGAATAAGTGTTGATTTCATGATCTATGATCCTATTTTGTTCAAAACTTTTGATATTTTTGACAACTCCCCCAAATCAAATTTTAGAAGTTCTCCTTACCTCTGAGATTTCCCGGTGGGTCCCTCAAAGATGTCAGAAAATTTTCTTACAAAAAAGAGATATTTAACAAAATTTGGTTTATCTACTTGACATCTTAAATTGTATGGGAAGCACTGTCAAATAAGTGATGCTAAGCCTTAGATTTTATTGGTGTGGAAAAAGGTTATTAAAATATGTTCTAGGAATTATATGGAACTCCTAGAAATCTAATATGCCCTGTTTATTATCACTTATAATTATTGAAATGTTTCATATTACAGAAATAACCAAATTTCCTTGTCAATTGATTATAAACTCTCATCAGATCTTTAATTATTGCCATTTCTAAGTCTTTTGTCATTTATAGACAGTTGCTATTTTACTCCTGAACTAGTGGAAAAACTGGATTCAAGCAAAACAAGATTTAATAACCTGGAACCTAAACAAAGTGAATGAGACGATTTTAATTTTTATGATTTGTTTGAAATGTTTTATTTTTCCAGGCTTAAGGAAGCTTTTTGTTAAGACTTTGTGATTTACAGCAATTTGGCAAATTTTGCCTTTGTATACAGAACTGAAACATTTTTTTTTCTCTCTACCTGATCTCTCCAGAATTTGCAAACTCCCAGTATTTTTATATTTTATGGCAATATATTTATTTACATACACTCAATAAGAGTCTGTTTTCCTTAAAATAGGACACAATTGGAAATGGTTATATTACCAAGGCTTTAACTGGAATGATATTTGAGAGAGATGTGCATAAATTCAGATATGACCAGACAGCTTTCAGGAACTAAGGTTGCTTTAAGGAACCAATAAATCCCCTTGGAAAAACTGGCTTGGTACCTTGCTTACAGGTTCCCAGCAGCCTTACAAGATGAGTAAGGAAGGTCACTTTACAGCAGGCACAAAAACCTCAGAATATCATGGGGACATCAGAGAGAGGAATTCATCCAAATCTACAGGCATTTTCAGGAGAAATCTGATGGCAAGTCCTTGGCTGGCTTTCCTGGCCTCAAGAGGCCTTTAAAAGTTTAATCTGAAATTCCTTATGAAAGCTCCAGCAAAGCATTTAAAAGAGCCTGTGTGATCAACTGCAATTCTTAATGAACTCATGTAAATAATCAGGCCAAGTATTTTGAAGATAAACTCTATTTTACAAACAAACAGGTCTTGGGGATCATGGGAAGATGGTGGCATGAGTAGTTCAGAGGAAATCTCCCCCCCAAAACATATATATTTATGAAAATACAATAAATACAACTATTCCTAAAAGAGACACGAGTGGATGCAGTACAAGAGCCAGGATACATCTACATCTGTGAGAACTCAACATCACATGAAGGGGGTAAGATACAAGCCGCTGTCAGGCAGGACCTGAACGCTCCCCCACCCCAGAACCCATCAGGAAGAAAGGAGTCATAATGGGGAGGGAGTGAAAGCCCAGGACTGCTAAACAACTAGCTCTAGAAATCCACACCCAGAGAGCAGACAGAAGGTGCATGGGGGGCTGGATATTAGAGAAACAGAAAAGCAAAACCTGTAGGCAGGTCCCTGCAACCAGGAACCCTGAGACAAAAGAAAAGTGAGTGCTTTCTGCAAGTCTTAAAGAGACAGGGACTCCATAGCTGGATGAAGTCACCCCTGCACACTTAGCTAGCAGCTGGGAATCCCAGGGAACCTTAGGCACCCTAAACCCCAGGGAAGCAGCACAGCTCTGAAGCCCCTCATGGCACTAAGCAGGTTGCCAGTTGTTCCTCCAACCGGCAAGGACCCTGACACACCAGCCCAGTAGCGGGAGAGTGGCAGCGTGCGCTAGGGGCGGAGGCGCCGGAAGGGACCGGGAGCAGATCGCATGCACCAACGATGCCAGACGGGACCAGGAGAGGCTTGTGCGAGCCCGCAGCAGGGGAGACTGAACAGCCCGGGTGCAGCTCGCGTGCACCGGTGGCAGTGGAGCCAGAGGAGCCTGGTAGAGGCCCACGTGGGAGACCCCGCGCACACCTGCTGTGGAGCCAGAGGGAGCAGGTGCGCTCCCAGCAGCTGACCGAAATCCCAGACCAATGCACAGCTGCCCAGGCCAGACCCAAAGGCTGCTGCTGGTACACAGCTGCCCAGCAGGGGCTCCACTATCATGGAGGAGTGCACCTGGTGTGCCTGCCACTCCCCACAGGGCTCCTCACTGCTCTGACAGAGACCCTGCCCACAGCAGCTTAGGGGATTAACCTGGTGGCTGCTCCAGGAATGTGGGTAAGTGACACAGGCAGCGGAGAAGGGCAAGGCATCCAGCAAGCAGGAAAGGACTTTCTTCTCCCAGCTGACATACCTGCAACCTGCCTACAGCCACTGCTATCACCAGGAAAAGGCAAAAAAATTTAGTCCAGTCCAAGATAGTTCAGACAACACCTGAAGAGGATCTGCAGAGACAGACCTAACCAGTCCCTCTGAAAAAGAATTCAAAATAAAAATCATAAGCATGCTGACAGCTGCAGAGGAATATGCAGGAGCTAAGGGATGAAGTCTGGAGGGAGATTACAGAAGTGAAACAAACTCTGGAAGGATTTATAACCAGAATGGATAAGATGCAAGAGACCATTGATGGAATAGAAACCAGAGAACAGGAACGCATAGAAGCTGACGCAGAGAGAGATAAAAGGATCTCAAGGAATGAAACAATATTAAGAGAACTGTGTGACCAATCCAAAAGGAACAATATCCACATTAGGGGTACCAGAAGAAGAAAAGAGAGAAAAAGGGTTAGAAAGTGTCTTTGAAAAAATAATTGCTGAGAACTTCCCCAAACTGTGGGAGGAAATAGTTGCTCAGACTACGGAGGCACACAGAACTCCTGAGAGATGGGACCCAAAGAGGACAACACCAAGACACATAATAATTAAAATGGCAAAGATCAAGGACAAGGACAGAGTATTAAAGGCAGCCAGAGAGAGAAAAAAGTCACCTACAAAGGAAAACCCATCAGGCTATCATCAGACTTCTCAACAGAAACCTTACAGGCCAGAAGAGAATGGCATGATATATTTAATGCAATGAAACAGAAGGGCCTTGAACCAAGGATACTGTATCCAGCACGATTATCATTTAAATATGAAGGAGGGATTAAACAATTCCTAGACAAGCAAAAGTTGAGGGAATTTGCCTACCAAAAACTACCTCTACAGGGTATCTTAGAGTGACTGCTCTAGATGGGAGCAATCCTAAAAAGAGCACAGAACAAAACACCCAACATATGAAGAATGGAGGAGCAGGAATAAGAAGGGAGAGAAATAATCATGAGACTGTGTTTATACTACCTCAAAAAGTGAGTTAAGTTAGACAGCAAGGTAGTAAACAAGCCAACCTTGAACCTTTGGTAACCACGAATCTAAAGCCTGCAATGGCAATAAGTACATATCTTTCAATAATCACCCTAAATGTAAATGGACTGAATGCACCAATCAAAAGACACAGAGTAATAGAATGGATAAAAAAGCAAGACCCATCTATATGCTGCTTACAAGAGACTCACCTCAAACCCAAAGACAAGCACAGATTAAAAGTCAAGGGATGGAAAAAGATATTTCATGCAAACAACAGAGAGAAAAAAGCAGGGGTTGCAATACTAGTATCAGACAAAATAGACTTCAAAATAAAGAAAGTAATAAGAGATAAAGAAGGACATTACACAATGATAAAGGGCTCAGTCCAACGAGAGGATATAACCATTATAAACATATATGCACCCAATACAGGAGCACCAATATATGTGAAACAAATACTAACAGAATTAAAGGAGGAAATAGAATGCAATGCATTCATTTGGGAGACTTTAACACAGCACTCATTCCAAAGGACAGATCTATCAGACAGAAAATAAGTAAGGACACAGAGGCACTGAACAACACACTAGAACAGATGGACCTAATAGACATCTATAGAATTCTACATCCAAAAGCAACAGGATACACATTCTTCTCAAGTGCACATGGAACATTCTCCAGAATAGACCACATAGGCCACAAAAAGAGTCTCAGTAAATTCCAAAAGATTGAAATCCTACCAACCAACTTCTCAGACCACAAAGGTATAAAACTAGAAATAAATTGTACAAAGAAAGAAAAAAGACTCACAAACACATGGAGGCTTAACAACATGCTCCTAAATAATCAATGGATCAACGATCAAATTAAAATTTAGATCCAGCAATATATGGAAACAAATGACAACACCAACAGAAAGCCCAAACTTCTGTGGGACACAGCAAAAGCAGTCTTAAGAGGAAAGTATATAGCAATCCAGGCATATTTAAAGAACGAAGTACAATCCCAAATGAATAGTCTAATGTCACAATTATCGAAATCGGAAAAAGAAGAACAAATGAGGCCTAAGGTCAGCAGATGGAAGGACATAATAAAGATCAGAGAAGAAATAAATAAAATTGAGAAGAATAAAACAATAAAAATATCAATAAAACCAAGAGCTGGTTCTTCAAGAAAATAAACAAAATAGATAAGCCTCTAGCCAGACTTATTAAGAGAAAAAGAGAGTCAACACATCAACAGAATCAGAAATGAGAAAGGAAAATCACGACGGACCCCACAGAAATACAAAGAATTATTAATACTATGAAAACCTATATGCTAATAAGCTGGAAAACCTAGAAGAAATGGACAACCTCCTAGAAAAATACAACCTTTCAAGACTGACCAAGGAAGAAACAGAAAATCTAAACAGACCAATTACCAGCAATGAAATTGATTCAGTAACCAAAAAACTACCCAAGAACAAAACCCCTGGGCCAGATGGATTTACCTCAGAATTTTATCAGACATAGAGAGAAGACATAATACCCATTCTCCTAAAAGTTTTCCAAAAAATAGAAGAGGGAATACTCCCAAACCCATTCAATGAAGCCAATATCACCCTAATACCAAAACCAGGCAAAGACCCCACCAAAAAAGAAAATTACACACCAATATCCCTGATGAACGTAGATGCAAAAATACTCAACAAAATATTAGCAAGCTGAATTCAAAAATACATAAAAAGGATCATACACCATGACCAAGTGGGATTCATCCCAGGGATGCAAGGACGGATGCATTTGAAAATCCATCAACATCATCCACCACATCAACAAAAAGAAAGACAAAAACCACATGATCATCTCCATAGATGCTGAAAAAGTATTTGAAAATTCAACATCCGTTCATGATAAAAAACTCTCAGCAAAATGGGTATAGAGGGCAAGTACCTCAACATAATAAAGGTCATATATGACAAACCCACAGCTAACATCATACTGAACAGCAAGAGGCTGAAAGCTTTTTCTCTGAGATCAGGAACAATACAGGGATGCCCACTCTCCCCACTGTTATTCAACACAGTACTGGAGGTCCTAGCCACGGCAATCAGACAAAACAAAGAAATACAAGGAATCCAGATCAGTAAAGAAGAAGTTAAACTGTCACTATTTGCAGATGACATGATATTGTACATAAAAAACCCTAAAGACTCCACTGCAAAACTACTAGAACTAATATCGGAATTCAGCAAAGGTACAGGATACAAAATTAACACACAGAAATCTGTAGCTTTCCTATACACTAACAATGAAATAATAGAAAGAGAAATCAGGAAAAGAATTCCATTCACAATAGCATCAAAAAGAATAAAATACCTAGGAATAAACCTAACCAAGGAAGTGAAAGACCTATACCCTGAAAACTACAGGATACTCTTAAGAGAAATTAAAGAGGTTACTAACAAATGGAAAGTCATCCCATGCTCCTGGCTAGGAAGAATTAATATCGTCAAAATGGCCATTCTGCCCAAAGCAATATACAGATTCGATGCAATCCCTATCAAATTACCAACAGCATTCTTCAATGAACTGGAACAAATAGTTCAAAAATTCATATGGAACCAGCAAAGACCCTGAATAGCCAAAGCAATCCTGAGAAGGAAGAATAACGTGGGGAGGGGGATTTCGCTCCCCAACTTCAAGCTGTACTACAAAGCCACAGTAATCAAGACAATTTCGTACTGGCACAAGAACAGAGCCACAGACCAGTGAAACAGAATAGAGACTCCAAACATTAACCCAAACATATATGGCCAATTAATGTACGATAAAGGAGCCATGGACATACAATGGAGAAATGAGAGTCTCAACAGATGGTGCTGGCAAAACTGGACAGCTTCATGAAAGAGAATGAAACTGGATCACTGTCTAACCCCATACACAAAAGTAAATTCAAAATGGATCAAAGACCTGAATGTAAGTCATGAAACCACAAATCTCTTAGAAAAAAACATAGGCAAAAATCTCATGGACATAAACATGAGTGACTTCTTCATGAACATATGTCCCTGGGCAAGGGAAACAAAGGCAAAAATGAACAAGTGTGACTATATCAAGCCAAAAAGCTTCTTTACAGCAAAGGACACCATCAGTAGAACAAAAAGGTATCCTACCGTATAAGATAATTTATTCATAAATGACAGATCTGCTAAAGGATTGACATCCAAAATATATAAAGAGCTCACACACCTCAGCAAACAAAAAGCAAATAATCCAATTAAAAAATGGGCACAGGAGGTTAATAGTCAGTTCTCTAAAGAAGAAATCCAGATGGCCAACAGGCACATGAAAAGATGCTCCACATCACTAATCATCAGAGAAATGAAATTAAATCCACAATGAGATATCACCTCACACCAGGAAGGATTGCCATCATTGAAAAGACAAACAACAACAAATGTTGGCGAGGTTGTGGAGAAAGGGGAACCCTCCTACACTGCTGGTGGGAATGTAAATTAGTTCAACCATTGTGGAAAGCAGTATGGAGGTTCCTTAAAACACTCAAAGGAGAAATACCATTTGACCCAGGAATTCCACTCCTAGGAATTTACCCTAAGAATGCAGCACTCAAGTTTGAAAAAGACAGATGCACCCCTATGTTTATCACAGCACTATTTACAATAGCCAAGAATTGGAAGCAACCTAAGTGTCCATCAGTAGATGAATGGATAAAGAAGATGTGGTACATATACACAATGGAATATGATTCAGCCATAAGAAGAAAACAAATCCTACCATTTGCAACAACATGGATGGAGCTAGAGGGTATATGCTCAGTGAAATAAGCCAAGCGGAGAAAGAGAAATACCAAATGATTTCACTCATCTGTGGAGTATAAGAACAAAGGAAAAACTGAAGGAACAAAACAGCAGCAGAATCACAGAACCCAAGAACGGACTGACAGTTACCAAAGGGAAAGGGACTGGGGAGGATGGGTGGGAAGGGAGGGATAAGGGTGGGGAAAAAGAAAGACAGCACTATGATTAGCATGTATAGTGTGTGTGGGGGCACGGGGACGGCTGTGCAACACAGAGAAGACAAGTAGTGATTTTACAGCATCTTACTACGCAGATGAACAGTGACTGTGAAGGGGTATGTGGGGGACACTTAGTGAAGGGGGGAGCCTAGTAAACATAATGTTCTTCATGTATTTGTAGATTAATTATACCAAAAACAAACAAACAAAGAAACAGGTCTTAATGTGGTTACTTCTAATTAAGAATGAGGGTGATTTTAAAAGAAAAATTATTGTAGTAGTGCATCTTTAAGGACATTAGATTCTAATTGTTTGTTGTAAGTTTTCTAGTTTCCTCCAGTGTCTGGCTATTTCCCTCCAAACCAGTGTTTTCAGTTTTTCTCCCAACCTTGTGACTTGGAATCACTGAAAACTAAAACTGCCCCTTTTTCTGAAACTGTTCAAACTGAAGGTGAATATTTTGATATAAACATTTGAGAAATTGTTAGGAAGGAACTCGGCTCAGTGTCACTGGGAATGTCAGATATAGTGAGACGAGAAACCAAAGTCAAGAAAGCAAAGTAAGTTTTAATGCACTCTGCATAGAGTAAGAGTGGGCCAGCCTAAGGTGAGACAGGCCCAAATGAGCATTCTGAGGCTTCTTTTATGGGGTTTGGCAGAACAGAGAGGTCCTTGATTGACAGCTCTTAGCCCTCTAGGCTTGTTCTCATTGGTGAAATGAGGACAGGGACTGTGCTGTTCCTGTGCCTCTAATGTTTCTGATCTGGGGAGACCCTGGACATTTCCTGAGTCCCTCTTGGACCCTGTGGCTACATCTTATTAACTTTCTGAGTCATTTCTGGCTCTCTGTATTTATCTGATCCACTCGCTGAGTCATTTTTGGTGGGCCCCCTCTCCTTTTCATCTCACTCATTTCTGTCTGTGTGTCTAACAAAATCACCACAACAGACCATGTTTAGACAATCTTCTGCCAGCAGCTGTATGGGCCACCCAAGGATCACCAGAGACATTTGAACCACAAACCAGGAAAATCTAAGGTTGCTACAGCCTGCACTCACTCTGCCTGATGGTCTTGAGAGTGTTCTAAGACTGACATCTACAAATCTTCCCACTGGCAGCAACCAGAACTCAGACAGTTGGTTTATAATTTGCTACAACCATTAACCTTATTTTTCTTTTGTGTCCATAGAAATAGCTAATTTAATACCTGATTAACTTGAGCCATAGACCTTAGTTTGGGAACACACCTGCAACAGCACTCAACTGAACTGGCCTAGACTGATTCAATGTCATAGGACATTCATTACCTCAATTTTTAATGTGCACTTACAGGCAAGTTTCAGAGAAGGGAACTGTAGGGATCAAGGGCAGGCTGCCCCAAGATGCACCACTGTAACATGCAGATTATTTCAGAGTTGAGAACAATCAAGGCCCAAAAGATACAGAAACATTGACCTTCCACTCTCCAGACTGCTTAAAAATAATTTAGACAGAGGATTCAAGATGGCAGCCTGAGAGGTGAGACAGAGAACTCCTCCCAAAACCATAAATAGTATGAAAATTTAGTTAAATAATACAACTAATCCTAAAACAGCAACAAGAAATAAGGCTGAACCAGACTACATACAGACCTCATGAACAGAGCAGACCTCATGAAATGGCACCAGCTCTGCTTGACTAAGACCCCCAACCTCACTCTGGGGGTGAGCAGCTCCAGAGACTGGAGCTTCTGGACACTAGTGGGCACCACACAGAAATATGAAACGTCAAAAGAACATGGTTCAGACCAAAATCTAACAAACCTGAGAAAAAGGGCCAAATGAAACTGAACTCACCAATCTTCCTGAGAGTTAAAAATAAAAATTATAAACATGCTTATGGAGGTACAGAAAAATATTCAAGAACTCAAGAACAAATTTTTTTTGGTATCATTAATCTACAATTACATGAAGAACATTATGTTTACTAGGCTCCCCCCTTCACTAAGTACCCCCCCCCCCCCCCGACAAACCCCAGTACAGTCACTGTCCATCAGCATAGTAAGATGCTGTAGAATCACTATTTGTCTTCTCGGTGTTGCACAGCCCTTCCCGTGCCCCACCCCCCATATTATAAATACTAATCGTAAGGCCCCCTTCCTTTTTTCCCCCTTCCCACCCATCCTCCCCAGTCCCTTTCCCTTTGGTAACTGTTAGTCCATTCTTGGGTTCTGTGATTCTGCTGCTGTTTTGTTCCTTCAGTTTTTTCTTTATTCTTATACTCCACATATGAGTGAAATCATTTGGTACTTGACTTTCTCTGCCTGGCTTATTTCACTGAGCATAATACCTTCTACTTCCATCCATGTTGTTGCAAGTGGTAGGCTTTGTTTTCTTCTTATGGATGAATAATATTCCATTGTGTATATGTACCACATCTTCTTTATCCATTCATCTACTTCTGGACACTTAGGTTGCTTCCATTTCTTGGCTATTGTAAATAGTGCTGTGATAAACATAGGGGTACATCTGTCCTTTTCAAACTGGGCAGCTGTATTCTTAGGGTAAATTCCTAGAAGTGGAATTTCTGGGTCAAATGGTATTTCTATTTTGAGCTCTTTGAGGAACCTCCATATTGTTTTCAACAATGGTTGAACTAATTTACATTCCCACCAGTAGTGCAGGAGGGTTCCCCTTTCTCCACAACCTCACCAACATTTCTTGTTTGTCTTTTGAATGGTGGTGATCCTTACTGGTGTGAGGTGATATCTCGTTGTGGTTTTAATTTGCATTTTTCTGATGACAAGTGATGTGGAGCATCTTTTCATGTGCCTGTTGGCCATTTGAATTTGTTCTTTGCAGAACTGCCTGTTCAGCTCCTCTGTCCATTTTTTAATTGGATTATTTGCTTTTTGTTTGTTGAGGTGCATGAGCTCTTTATATATTTTGGATGTCAACCCTTTATTGGATCTGTCATTTATGAATATATTCTCCCATACTGAAGGATGCCTTTTTGTTCTACTGATCGTGTCCTTTGCTGTACAGAAGCTTTTTGGCTTGATACAGTCCCATTTGTTCATTTTTGCCTTTGTTTCCCTTGCCCGGGGAGATATGCTCATGAAGAGGTTGCTCATGTTTATGTCCAAGAGAAGTTTGCCCATGTGTCTTCCTAAGAGTTTTATGGTTTCATGACTTACATTCAGGTCTTTGATCCATTTCGAATTTACTTTTGTGTATGGGGTTAGACAATGATCTAGTTTCATTCTCTTACATGTAGCTGTCCAGTTTTGCCAGCACCAACTGTTGAAGAGACTGTCATTTCCCCATTGTATGTCCATGGCTCCTTTATTGTATATTAATTGGCCATATATGTTTGGGTTAATGTCTGGTGTCTCTATTCTGTTCCACTGGTCTGTGGCTTTGTTCTTGTGCCAGTACCAAATTGTCTTGATTACTGTGGCTGTGCAGTAGAGCTTGAAGTTGTGGAGTGAGATTCCCCCCACTTTTTTCTTCCTTCTCAGGATTGCTTTGGCTGTTCGGGTTCTTTGGTGGTTCCATATGAATTTTTGAATTATTTGAATTATATGTTAGTATTATTTGTTAGTTGAAGAATGCTCTTGGTAATTTGATAGGGATTGCATTGAATCTGCATTGAATACTGCTTTGGGCAGGATGGCCATTTTGAGGATATTAATTCTTCCTAGCCAGGAGCATGGGATGAGTTTCCATTTGTTAGTGTCATCTTTAATTTCTCTTAAGAGTGTCCTGTAGTTATCAGGGTGTAGGTCTTTCACTTCCTTAGTTAGGTTTATTCCTAGGTATTTCATTCTTTTTTATGCCATTGTGAATGGAATTGTTTTCCTGATTCTTTTTCTGCTAGTTTATTGTTAGTGTGTAGGCATGCAACAGATTTCTGTGTATTAATTTTGATTCCCGCAACTTTGCTGAATTCTGATATTAGTTCTAGTAGTGTTGGAGTGGAGTCTTTATGTTTTTTTAATGTACAATATCATGTCATCTGCAAATAGTGACAGTTTAACTTCTTCTTTACCAATCTGGATTCCTTGTATATCTTTGTTTTGTCTGATTGCCGTGGCTAGGACCTCCAGTACTATGTTGAATAACAGTGGGGAGTGTGGGCATCCGTGTCTTGTTCCCGATCTCAGAGGAAAAGCTTTCAGCCTCTTGCTGTTCAGTATGATGTTAGCTGTGGGTTTGTCATATATGACCTTTATTATGTTGAGGTACTTGCCCTCTATACCCATTTTGCTGAGAGTTTTTATCATGAATGGATGTTGAATTTTCAAATACTTTTTCAGCATCTATGGAGATGATCATGTGGTTTTTGTCTTTCTTTTTGTTGATGTGGTGGATGATGTTGATGGATTTTCAAATGCATCCGTCCTTGCATCCCTGGGATGAATCCCACTTGGTCATGGTGTATGATCCTTTTTATGTATTTTTGAATTCAGCTTGCTAATATTTTGTTGAGTATTTTTGCATCTACGTTCATCAGGGATATTGGTGTGTAATTTTCTTTTTTGGTGGGGTCTTTGCCTGGTTTTGGTATTAGGGTGATATTGGCTTCATTGAATGGGTTTGGGAGTATTCCCTCTTCTATTTTTTGGAAAACTTTTAGGAGAATGGGTATTATGTCTTCTCTGTATGTCTGATAAAATTCTGAGGTAAATCCATCTGGCCCAGGGGTTTTGTTCTTGGGTAGTTTTTTGGTTACTGAATCAATTTCATTGCTGGTAATTGGTCTGTTTAGATTTTCTGTTTCTTCCTTGGTCAGTCTTGAAAGGTTGTATTTTTCTAGGAGGTTGTCCATTTCTTCTAGGTTTTCCAGCTTATTAGCATATAGGTTTTCATAGTATTCTCTAATAATTCTTTGTATTTCTGTGGGGTTCATCATGATTTGTTCTTTCTCATTTCTGATTCTGTTGATGTGTGTTGATTCTCTTTTTCTCTTAATAAGTCTGGCTTGAGGCTTATCTATTTTGTTTATTTTCTCAAAGAACCAGCTCTTGTTTTCATTGATTTTTTCTATTTTTTTATTCTTCTCAATTTATTTATTTCTTCTCTGATCTTTATGATGTCCCTCCTTCTGCTGACTTTAGGTCTCATTTGTTCTTCTTTTCCCAATTTCAATAATTTTGACTTTATACTATTCATTTGGGATTGTTGTTCCTTCTTTATATATGCCTGGATTGCTATATACTTTCCTCTTAAGACCACTTTCACTGCATCTCACAGAAGGTGGGGGTCTATGTTGTTGTTGTCATTTGTTTCCATATATTGCTTTATCTGTATTTTAATTTGGTCATTGATCTATTGATTATTTAGGAGTATGTTGTTAAGCCTCCATATGTTTGTGAGTCTTTTTTCTTTCTTTGTACAATTTATTTCTAGTTTTATACCTTTGTGGTCTGAAAAGTTGGTTGGTAGAATTTCAATCTTTTGGAATTTATTGAGGCTCTTTGTATGGCCTAGTATGTGGTCTATTCTGGAGAATGTTCCTTGTGCACTTGAGAAAAATGTGTATCCTGTTGCTTTTGGATATAGAGTTCTATAGATATCTATTAGGTCCATCTATTCTGGTGTATTGTTCAGTGCCTCTGTGTCTTTACTTATTTTCTGTCAGGTGGATCTATCCCATGGAGTGAGTGGTGTGTTGAACTCTCCTAAAATGAATTCATTGCATTCTATTTCCTCCTTTAATTCTGTTAGTATTTGTTTCACATAAGCTGGTGATCCTATATTTGGTGCATATATATTTATAATGGTTATATCCTCTTGTTGGACTGACCCCTTTATCATTGTGTGATGTCCTTTATCTTTCGTTACTTTCTTTGTTTTGAAGTCTATTTTGTCTGATACTAGTACTGCAACACCTACTTTTTTCTCTGTTTTGTTTGCCTGAAATTACTTTTTCCATCCCTTGACTTTTAGTGTGTGCATGTCTTTGGGTTTGAGGTGAGTCTCTTGTAAGCATATAGATGGCTCTTGCTTTTTTATCCATTATATTACTCTTTGTCTTTTGATTGGTGCATTCAGTCCATTTACATTTAGGGTGATCATTGAAATGTATGTACTTATTGCCATTGCAGGCTTTAGATTCATGGTTACCGAAGGTTCAAGGTTAGCTTCTTAGTATCTTGTCTAACTTAACGTGCTTATTGAGCTATTATAAACACTGTCCGATGATTCTTTATTTCTCTCCCTTCTTATTCCTCCTCCTCCATTCTTTATATGTTGGGTGTTTTATTCTGTGCTCTTTTGTGTTTCCTTTGACTGCTTTTGTGGGTAGTTCATTTTATTTTTTTCCTTTAGTTAGTATTTGCTTGGTCTGCTTTCTGTGGTGTGATTTTATTTTCTCTGTTGACATCTATTTAGCCTTAGGAGTTCTCCCTATTAGAGCAGTCCCTCTAAAATACCCTGTAGAGGTGGTTTGTGGGAGGCAAATTCCCTCAACTTTTGCTTGTCTGGGAACTGTTTAATCCCTCCTTCATATTTAAAAGATAATCATGATGAATACAGTATTCTTGGTTCAAGGCCTTTGTGTTTCATTGCATTGAATATATCATGCCATTCTCTTCTGGCCTGTATGGTTTCTGTTGAGAAGTCTGGTGATAGCCTGATGGGTTTTCCTTTGTAGGTGACCTTCTTCCTCTCTCTAACTGTCTTTAAAACTCTGTTCTTGTCCTTGATCTTTGCCATTTTAATTATTATGTGTCTTGGTGTTGTCTTCCTTGGGTCCCTTCTGTTGGAAATTCTGAGTGCTTCCGTGGTCTGAGTGACTATTTCCTCCCCAAGTTTGGGGAAGTTTTCAGCAATTATTTCTTCAAATACACTTTCTATCCCTTTTTCTATCTCTTCTCCTGGTACCCCTATAATGCGGATATTGTTCCTTTTGGGTTGGTCACACAGTTCTCTTAATATTGTTTCATTTCTGGCAATCTTTTTATCTCTCTCTGCCTCAGCTTCTCTGCATTCCTGTTCTCTAGTTTCTATTCCATTAATAGCCTCTTGCATCTCACCCATTCTGCTTTTAAGTCCTTCCAGAGATTGTTTTATTTATGTAGTCTCCCTCCCCACTTTGTCCCTTAGCTCTTGCATTTTTCTCTTCAGGTCCATCAAGCGTGGTTATGACCTTCATTTTGAATTTTTTTCTCAGAAAGATTGGTTAGGTCTATCTCCCCAAGCTCCTTCTTAGGGGTTGTTTCTGTTAGTCTGGTCTGGATCAAATTCTTCTGCCTTTTCATGGTGATAGAGGTAGTTGTCGGGATTTGGCACGTGTGTCATCTGGGAGAATGTGCCTTCTTGGTAGTTTGTGGCTTTCCTCCCCTGTGAGAATGGCGACCCCTAGCAGCTTGTGCTGGGCAGCTGCATGGAGATGGGGCCTCTAAGTTTGGCCCGGGCGGCTGATGTAAGTGTGGCTGGTCTCAGGCTACTGCTCCGCTATGGCGGGGCCGTGCTGGTGTCGGAACAGATGGGAGGCTGTTTATCACCGTGAGGGGCCTCCAAGCTGCACTGCCATCCAGGGGGTTAGGGTGCCCGGAGTTTCCCCAGATTCCCAGCTGCTGGGCTGTGTGCACCAGGATGCTTCCATCCAGCTGTGAAGCCCCTGTCCCTTTAAGACTTTCAAAAAGCACTTGCTTTGCTTTGCTTTTGTCCCTGGGGCGCAGGCTGTGGGGAATTGCTTGCCCATTTTATTGTCCTGTTTCCCTAGTATCCAGCCCACCACACCCTGTGTGTCTGTGCTCCTGGTGTAGATGGCTAGGGCTGGGTATTTAGCAGTCCTGAGCTCCCTCTCCCTCCCCGCTCTGACTCCTCTCCTCCCACCGAGAAGCTGGGGTGAGGGGTGCACTTGGGTCCCGCTGGGCCACGGCTTGTATCTCACTCCTTTCATGAGGTGCTGGATTCTCACAGGTGTAGATGTAGCCTAGCTGTTGTACTATATCTTCTGGTATCTCTTTTAGGAATAGTTGTATTTGTTTTATTTTCAAAAATATATATTGTTTGGGGAGGAGATTTCCACTGCTCTACTCACACCGCCATCTTCTCAAGAACAAATTTAAGATGGAGATTCAATCATTAAGAAATTCTATATCTGAAATGAAACATGCAATGGTGGTATTTAAAAGCAGATTAGATGTAGGAGAAGAAACAGTAAATGGAATAGAAATAAGAGAAGAGGAATACAAAGAAGCGGAGGTAATGAGAGAAAAAAGAATCTCTAACAATGAAAGAATATTGAGAGAACTGTGTGACTAATCCAAACAGAACAATATTCACATTATAGGGGTACCAGAAGAAGAAGAGAGAGAAAAATGGATAGAAAGTGTCACTGAGGAGGTAATTGCTGAAAAATTCCCCAATCTGGGGAAGGAGATAGTCTCTCAGGCCATGGAGGTACAGAGATCTCCCAACACAAGGGACCCAAGGAAGACAACATCAAGACATAATGATAATTAAAATGGCAAAGATCAAGAATAAAGACAGACATTTAAAAGCATCCAGAGAGAGAAAAAAGATCACATACAAAGGAAAACCCATCAGGCTATCATCAGACTTCTCAACAGAAACCTTACAGGCCAGAAGGGAGGGGCATTATATATTTAATGCAATGAAGCAGAAGGGCCTTGAACCAAGAATACCTGGCAAGGTTATTGTTTAAATTTAAAGGAGGGATTAAACTATTTCCAGTTAAGCAAAAGCTGAGAGAATTTACCTCCCACAAACCACATCTACAGTGCATTTTGGAGGGACTCCTATATTTGGAAGTATTCCCAAGGCTAAACAAATGTCACCCAAGGCATAGACAAACAGTACAGAATATGATTCATAACATAAAAAGAATGGAGGAAGAAGAAAAAGGAGGGGGAAAAAAGAACCTTTAGGTTGTGTTTGTAATAGCATATGAAGTGAGTTAAATTAGACTGTTAGATAGTAAGGGAATTACCCTTGCACCTTTGGTAACCTTGAATCTAAAGCCTGCAATGGCAATAAGTACATATCTATCAATAATCACCCTAAATGTAAATGGTCTGAATACACCAATAAAAAGACACAGAGTTACTGAATGGATAAAAAAACAAGACCCATCTATATGCTGCCTACAAGAGACTCACCTCAAACCCAAAGACATGCACAGACTGAAAGTAAAGGGATGGAAAAAAATATTTCATGCAACTAACAGGGAGAAAAAAGCATGAGTTTCAATACTTGTATCAGACAAAATAGACTTCAAAACAAAGAAAGTAACAAGAGACAAAGAAGGACATTACATAATGATAAAAGGGTCAGTACAACAAGACAATAAAACTATTATAAATATATGTGCACCCAACACAGGATCACCTACATATGTGAAACAAATACTAACAGAATTAAAGGGTGAAATAGAATGGAATGCATTCATTTTAGGAGACTTTAACCCATCACTCACCCCAAAGGACAAATCACCCAGACAGAATATAAGTAAACAGACAGACACTCTAAAAAACATATTAGAACAGATGGACCTAACGGACATGTACAGAACACTCCATCCAAAACCAACAGGATACACATTCTTCTCTAGTGCACATGGAACATTTTCAAGAATTGATAATCAGCTAGACCACAAAAAGAACCTCAGTAAATTCAAAAAGACTGAAAGTGCACCAACCATCTTCTCAGATCACAAAGATATGAAACTAGAAATAAATTATACAGAGAAAATGAAAAAACCCACAAACCCATGGAAGCTTAATAACATGCTCCTAAATAATTAATGCATCAATGACCAAATAAAAACAGAGATGAAGCAATATATGGAGACAAATGACAACAATAATTCAACACCACAAAATCTGTAGGATGCAGCCAAGGCTGTGCGATGAGGGAAATATATTGCAATACGGGCCTACCTCAGGAAACAAGAACAATCCCATATAAGCAGTCTAAACTCACAATTAATGAAATTAGGAAAGGAAGAACAAATGAGGCCCAAAGTCAGTAGAAGGAGGGACATAATCAAGATTACAGCAGAAATGAATAAAATCAAGAATAAAACAATAGAAAGAATCAATGAAGCAGGAGCTGGTTCTTAGAGAAGATAAACAAAATAGATAAACCCCTAGCCAGACTTATCAAAAAAAAAAAGAGAATCTGCACACATAAACAGAACCAGAAATGAGATAGGAAAACTCACTACACCACAGAAATTCAAAGAATTCAAAAAAATTCAGACACCACAGAAATACAAAGAATTATGAGAGAATACTATGAAAAATTATATGGTAACGGGATAACCTAGAAGAAATGGACGACTTTCTAGAAAAATACAACCTTCCAAGGCTGACCCAGGAAGAAACAGAAAATGTGAATAGACCAATTACCAGCAGAGAAACTGAATTGGTAATCAAAAACTACCTAAGAACAAAACCCTGTACCAGATGGTTTCACTGCTGAATTTTGTCAAACATTTAGTGAAGACCTAATACCCATCCTCCTTAAAGTTTTCCTATAGGTAGAAGAGGAGGGAATACTCCCAAACTCATTCCACAAGGCCAACATTACTTTATACCAAAACAAGGCAAAGACACCGCAAAAAAAGTAATTTACAGACCAATATCCCCAATGAACATAGGTGCAAAAATACTCAACAAAATATTAGCAAACCAAATTCAAAAATACATCAAAAAGATCGTCCATCATGTCAAGTGGTATTCATCCCAGGGATGCAAGGATGGTATAACATTTGAAAATCCATCAGCATCATCCACTACATCAGCAAAATAAGGACAGAATTCACATGATCATCTCCATAGATTCTGAAAAAGCATTTGACAAAATTCAACATCCATTCATGATAAAAACTCTCAACAAAATGGGTATAGAGGGCAAGTACCTCAACAAAATAAAGGCCATATATGACAAACACACAGCCAACATTATATGTAACAGCAAGAAGCTGAAAGCTTTTCCTTTAAGATTGGGAACAAGACAAGGATGCCCACTCTCCCCATTTTTATTCAGTATAGCTCTGGAGGTCCTAGCCATAGCAATCAGACAATGCAAAGAAATACAGGGCATCCAGATTGCCAAGGAAGAAGTCAAACTGTCCCTGTTTGCAGATGACATGTTATTGTACATAAAAATCCTAAAGAATCCACTGAAAAACTACTAGATCTAATATCTGAATTCAGCAAAGTTGCAGGATACAAAATTAATACACAGAAATCTGTTACATTCCTATATACTGATGATTAACTAGCAGAAAGAGAAATCAGGAAAACAATTCCATTTACAATGGCATCAAAAAGAATAAAATACCTAGGAATAAACCTAACCAAGGAAGTGAAAGACCTATACCCTGAAAACTATAATACACCTTAAGAGAAATTAAAGAGGAAACTAATAAATGGAAATTTATCCCATGCTATTGGCTAGGAAGAATTAATATTGTCAAAATGACCATCCTCCCTAATGCAATTCCTATTAAAATACCTACAGCATTCTTCAATGAACTAGAGCAAATAGCTCTAAAATTCATACGGAATGACAAAAGACCCTGAATAGCCAAAGCAATCCTGAGAAGGAAGAATAAAGCAGGAGGAATTATGCTCCCTGACTTCAGGCTCTACTACAAAGCCACAGTAATCAAGACAATTTGGTACTCCACAAGAACAGAGCCACAGACCAGTGGAACAGAATAGAGAGCCCAGATATAAACCCAGGCCAATTAATATATGATAAAGGAGCCATGTATATACAGTGGGGAAATGACAGCCTCTTCAACAGTTGGTGTTGGCAAAATTGGACAGCTAAATGTAAGAGAATGAAACTGGATTATTGCCTAACCCCATACACAAAAGTAAAGTCAAAATGGATCAAAGACCTGAATGTAAGTCATGAAACCATAAAACTCTTAGAAAAAAACATAGGCAAAAAACTCTTGGACATAAACATGAGCAACTTCTTCATGAACATATCTCCACGGGCAAGGGAAACAAAAGCAAAAATGAGCAAGTGGGACTCTATCAAACTAAAAAGCTTCTGTACAGCAAAGGACACCATCAGTAGAACAAGAAGACATCCTACAGTATGGCAGAATATATTCATAAATGACATATCCAATAAGGGGTTGACATCCCAGTTATATAAAGAGCTCATGCACCTCAACAAACAAAAAGCAAATAAGGCAATTAAAAAATGGGCTGAGGAGCTGAGCAGACACTTCTCCAAAGAAGAATTTCAAATGGCCAACAGGCACATGACAAGATGCTCCACATCACTAATCATCAGAGAAATGTAAATTAAAACCACAATGAGATAATCACCTCACACCAGTTAGGATGGCCAACATCCAAAAGACAAACAACAAATGTTGGTGAGGATGTGGAGAAAGGGGAACTCTATTACACTGCTGGGGGAATGTAAAGCAGTACAGAGGTTCCTCAAAAAACTCAAAATAGAAATGCCATTTGACCCAGAAATTCCACTCATAGGAATTTACCCTAAGAATGCAGGAGCCCAGTTTGAGAAAGATATATGTACCGCTATGTTTATTGCAGGATTATTTACAATAGCCAAGAGATGGAAGCAACCTAAGTGCCCATCAGTAGATAAATGGATAAAGAAGATGTGGTACATATACCTAATCTACTTTTTTTTGTGGATTATCAAATATTATCAAATGATTTCACTCATCTGTGGAGTGTAAGAACAAAGAAAAAACTGAAGGAACAAAACAGCAGCAGACTCACAGAGCCCAAGAATGTACTAACAGTTACCAAAGGGAAAGGGACTGGGGAAGATGGTTGTGAAGGGAGGGATAAGGGGGAAAAAAGGGCATTATGATTAACCCACATAATGTAGCCGGGGTGGGGGCGACACAGGAAAGGCTATACAGAGAAGACAAGTAATGATTCTATAGCATCTTACTACGCTGATGGACAGTGACTGTAATGGGGTATGTGGGGGGACATGATAATAGGGAGAGTCTAGGAACCATAATGTTCAAGTAATTGTACATTAATGATATCAAAATAAAAGTAAAAATAAATAAATAATGGCCTTGTGTTGTGCATTTTTCTTGGTCATGTCCATCAACTCAACTCATTCTGGTAGTTTTTCTGATTAACAATTAATGTATTTATTTCTTATATAAAGTCCTTGTACAAAAACAGTGGATTGGGGCACAAAAGAACTGTCTGTGTTAGTGCAGGTTCTAGTCCTATTTTGCTGTTATTTTGGCAAGTATAATATAATAAGAAATATATATTTGGTTTCTGCTGCAGGTACCTGACACAGTTTCTAAAACCCATGTAATGTATTGAGTGATAAGGGTGCTAAGAGCATCTTTTGTTCTATTCACTGGCTGGGGACCCCTAGATAGTTTCAGGATGGGGGCTGGTCACCAGAAAGACCATACCAGGATTAGGAACTTAGAATTTCCCTCTGGAGAAGAAAGGGGGACTGGAGAATGAATTAATAAATCAATCATGCCTATATGATTTCTCCATGAAAATCCCTAAACTCTGGGCTTTGGAGAGCTTCCAGGTTGGTGAGGGGTCCACATACTGAGAAGGGATACACTCTAGTATCTGTAGGAAAAGACTCCATGCTCAGGACCTTTCTCGACCTCACCCTGTGTATTTCTTCATGTAGCCTTTCATATGTATACTTCATTATATTCTTCGTAATAAACTGGTAAGTCTAAGTAGGTGTTTCCCTGTGCCATTCTAGCAAATTATGGAGCCTGGAGAAGGGCTGTGGAAACCCCTGATTTATAAACCAGTCTGTGAGAAGTACAGGTGACAACCTAGTGCTTTGGAAGCAGTCTTGTGGGACTGAGCCCTTAATCAGCAGGGTCTGCACTAACTCTGGGCAATTAGAATCAAAATGAGTTCATGTGTAGGGCTTCCAGTCCTTGTCTGCCAAGAATCGGAGAATTGCTTGGTGTGGAAAAACACACATCTAGTGTAAGAAGTGTTGCAAGATTAGAGAAAGAAATAGTTTTCCCATAAGTAAGTTATATTTTCCATGAACTTCAGCTTCTTATCTTTACAAGTGAAGTCATTTCTCTCTATGCTTATTAAATAGGGTTCTTGGGACAATCAGGAGACAGTTTGAGCTCTTGACTATGTTGAACAAGAGTTTTACATTAGGGCTCAACTTCTTTTAAAACAGTCTTTTTCTCTTGCCATATGCTCCTGCCCCAACCTCTGGGCAACACTTTTAGCTCTAGCTATACTGGATTTTTTTAGGTTCCCTACACTCGCATACTAGACCTTCACCTTGCATATTTTCTTGTCAAGGTTTACCTCAAATATTATTGCTTCTGTGTGTCTTTTCTTTACACCACCCTGAACAATATTAACTGTCCTCTTATCTGTTACCTTCCCGAACACCTGTACTTACTTTTATTCCAAGATGTATTCTTTATATAATGGCTGCTGGTTTACGTATCTAGCCCTGTTACAAATCTTTGAGGTGTTTTAGGGCAAGAAACTTGTATTTATTTTTATATCCTATTAATTTTTATTCTTTATTATTTACTTATTTCTGTTTTCTGTAGATTTGATTCACTTGTTTTTCTCCCCTGACCATTTTGAGACAGATAAACAATTTCAACCTTCCATCCAGCATATATATTTAATTCTGTAACTTTCTGTCAAAATGCAACCTCTAGCTGCATACCCCAAATTTTGATGTGTAGTATTTTCATTATCATTTTGTTCAAAATATTTTCTAATTTACATTGTGATTTCTTTTTTTGATGCAAGGTAATTTAGAATGATATTGTTTAATTTCTAAGCACGTGAAGATTTTCTAATGAACTTTTGTTATTGAATTCCAGCTGAATTCCACTGTACTCAGAGAACCTACTCTCTGATTTCAGTCCTTTTATTTTTACTTACTTTTTTATTGTGTCAAAATATACATTACATAAAATGTGCATTTTCACATTTTTAGGTGTATAGATCAGTGGCATCAAGTCCACGTTGTGCAGCCATCGTCATCATCCATCTCCATAACATTTCTTTATCTTCCCAAACTGAAACTTCATAGTTATTAAACAATGATCTACCATTCTCTCCTCTCACTAGTCCCTGGATGCCTGTGAATTTGACTATAGTATTTGTCCTTTTGTGGCTGGTTTATGTCAATTAATATAATGTCCTCAAGGTTATCCATGTTGTAGCAGGTGTCAGAATTTCCCGCCTTTGTAAGGCTGAATAACATTCCATTATATGTATATACCACATCAAAAAGAGTAAAGTACTTGGGAATTGACTTAACCAAGGAGATGAAAGACTTGTACAATGAAAAGTATAAAATATTGGAGAAGAATTAAAGAAGACATAAGTGGAAAGACATCCCTTGTTCAGAGATTGGAAGAGGTACATTGTTAAAGTTTCAATACTATTACCCAAAGCAATCTAAACATTAAGGGTAATCTCCATCAAAATTTCAATGTTGGCTTTTGGTGACTCTCTTTTAATCATAACATTGGTCATTGTTTTATCACTTAATTGTTGCTAATTTGTGTTTATATCTACCATTTTACTATTTTTTATTTGTTTTTTTTTATTTTTTTATTTTTTTATTTGTCTTGCCCATGCTCTGTTCTTTTTTCTCTGTATTTCCTTTTGTTAGATTGCTTATTTTTCTTATTTTATTTTTCCTCTATTTAGTTGTTCCATGTTTTTTATTATTTAGTTGTTACCCTAGAAATGAAAACATGCATCTTTGACTTAAAAAAGTCTAATTAGTAATTTTTCCTCTTCCTAGACTAATGCAAAGAACTTAGAACATTTGAAGGCTAATTCCATTTACCCACTTGCTAATGTTGAGTAATTTAATCTTTGTATATTTTAAACCCAAAGATCTGATATTGTTGTTAGTTTATGTTGTCAGTATTAATTTAGACTTATCCATATAGTTACTTTTTGGTTGCCCTTCATTCCCCTCTGTACTTTCAGGCTTCCTTCCATCTGGGATAACAGAAGATTATTACTACTGGTTTTTTCATTGAAGGTTACCCCTATCATTTTTTCTTTGCTGAAACTGTCTCTATGTTGCCTTCATTTTTTTAAAAAATTAAATTGTTATTTTATTAAAGTGACATCTGTAGAAGCAAAATACCTAAATATTTTAATATGAATATGTTCCATCTATCATGTAAATGACTGTAATTGTCATGAGCCTAATTCACTTATTTCATTATAATTATTTAAAATTATTTACCAGAATTCATCTCATCCTGACATAGGTTCTTGGGTCAGTCTTCTCAAATACTTGTTTCATTATAAATTTCCTTTTTTTAGACAATTGTCAAATATTAGTAATGATGCAGGATTAACAATGAGAAATTTTAAGGAAAACACCATTATTGTGTTATAAAACACAGCACTCAGCAGAGCAAATTTCAAAATTAAGGATATAGACACCTATGCTACTGAATAGACTGAACAGCACAGCCCAAAATGATCTGAGTCAAAGAAGCAAAAAATAAAGGGGGGGGGGAGTGGCCACAAGAGTCAGAAAATTGAAGCCTTTTATTCTAGTGTCCCCAAAATTGACTGTGGAAGTAAACATTTCTACATTTAAAAAGTCTATGTAAAGTACATGAGTTGCAATTTTCATAAAAGTCAAAATGAAATGTTCTATATAGGAGAAAAGATAGGCCTAAGCAACGTATCATATTTGCACAAGGCCACTGAATGTCATGGATATTAGTAACAAATGAAAAAGCTTAAGTCTGTCTCAGACTGAGCAAAGATTTCAGTTTGGTATTCTATAAGCCCAAGATTGTAAACTACTCCTAACTATACAGAAGTCCTAATGACATACAGAGTTTTGTGTAGGAACTCTCGGGCTTCTGGTTGGCATATCATCTACTTTCTAATATGTGAAATTAGTAGATTTGTGAGAGGTTGTGCAAAACATTTTGTATTTACAAAAATGGCACAAAAGTGAATTCAACAGTCAATGCATATGCACACTTCATTCACATCTTCAATAACAAAAGGTGCTCAAACACTATAGAACTGAATAGGAATACCAGCTTCAATGACAGCTGTTAGACAGTAGAATCACATAAGTTACACCAGAACGGGCAAATATTGCCCAAGTAAACTTCTGTTGTTAAAGCTGAAACAGGTTTAAGGCCATTCAAGTTCAAGCACATAGATACAAATCTGGAGCCCCATCTATTTGTGTTTGAAATATGTGATGTTTCCTCTAACTCGTGGCCTTAAACTTCTGTTTTGAAAAATCAAAAAAGAAAATACAGAATAAATCAGTAAAATAGAGGTTATTATATTAAATAAGAGTAACATACCGAGCTATAATTAAGGTGAATTAAAGAAAGCCAAAACATTAAAATTGTAAAACTTGCTTGTTACTTGTTGGAACCATTCCCACACTAGGTAATATGTACAAATATTTTCAAGTAGATTATGTTGCTCTAACATGTTCTTTTCATCAGTGCACTGTTAAATAATCAAGAACTTTACACTGTATACCCCCTTAAACAGCAGCACACACCAGCACTCCTTGCAAAGCTGGCATTCTCCAGTGACTTAGTGAAAGGAAAGAAGCAGCAGAGAAATAATGGGAATTAGGAGATTCATGCTGTTCTGCTCTTTTAATCAGCCAGCCAGCTTGCTAGCCACAAAGGATGGTTTCCACTAAGGAAGGTCCTGTGGAGTGGAAATGTGGTCACCAGTGACCTCTGTCTTACTGGGGCTGCAGTAGGAAGTTGCTTGTTCTTCATTTTTGCTTTTGCATTATTGTAATCCCCAGAATCAAAGTATTTTTGCCCTTTCTGCAATAGTTACCTTAAGAAACCTGAACCTCCAGGCTTTTGTCCCAGATGAGGAAATCTCACTTTTAATTTTGCTTCTTCAGCTTTCTCCGGACTAATCACTTTTATCTTCCATTTCCTTCTGCTCCTTGGCAGAGGCTGCCTTGGGGACTTCTGCACACATACTGCTTCCACTTAACCTCAATTCTCTGGCTCTGCCACCTTTGTTTGTTCAAAAAAAAATTAAATTTTGGATACAAATATATAACATAAAATTGCAATTTTAACAATTTATTAAAATTTTTAATTGTAAAATATATATTTACCATTTAAATATTTTAAAAAGACTTTATTTTTTTAGAGTAGTTGGCTCAGCAAAACTGAGTGGAAGATACAGAGATTTGCCATATACCTCCTGAACCAGCACTTCCTCAGCCTTCCCATTACCAGTATCCTCCACCAAGGTGGTACATTTGTTACCACTGATGAACCTACCTCAATACATCTGTATCCCCCAGAGTCTATTGTTTACATTAGAGTTTACTCTTGATGTTGCCTATTCTGTGGGTTTGGACAAATTTATAATAACATGTTCACTGCCATATGCTCCGGCTTTCATTGATTCTTTCTATTGTTTTATTCTCAATTTTATTTATTTATGCTCTAATCTGTATTATGTCCCTCCTTCTACTGACTTTGGGCCTCATTTGTTCTTCTTTTTCTAGTTTTGCTAATTGTGAGTTTAGACTATTCAAATGGGATTGTTTTCCTTTCCTGAGGTAGGCCTGTATTGCAATATATTTCGCTCTTAGCATGGCCTTTGCTGTGTCCCACAGATTTAGGGGTGTTGAATTAATGGTGTCATTTGTCTCCACATATAGCTTGATCTCTGTTTTTATTTGGTGATTGATCCATTGGTTATTTAGGAGCATGTTGTTAAGCCTCCATGTGTTTGTGCGCTTTTTTGTTTTCTTTGTGTAATTATTTCCAGTTTCAACCTTGGTGGTCTGAGAAGCTGGTTAGGTACAATTTCAATATTTTTGAATTTACTGAGACTCTTTTTGTGGCCTAGTATATGATCTATTCTTGAAAATGTTCCATATGCACTTGAGAAGAATGTGTACCCTGCTGCTTTTGGGTGGAGTGTTCTGTAGATGTCTGTTAGGTCCGTCTGTTCTAATGTGTTGTTCAGTGCCTCTGTCTCCTTACTTATTATCTGTTTGGTTGATCTGTCTGTTGGAGTGAGTGGAGCGTGAAAGTCTCCTAGAATGAATTTATTGCATTCTATTTCCCCTTTTAATTCTATTAGTATCTGTTTCACATATGTAGGTGCTCCTGTTTTGGGTGCATAGATATTTATAATGGTTGTATCTTCTTGTTGGATTGACCCCTTTATCATTATGTAATGTCCTTCTTTGTCTCTTGTAACTTTCTTTGTTTTGAAGTCTATTTTGTCTGATACAAGTACTGCAAAATCTGATTTTCTCCCTATTAGTTGCATGAAATATCTTTTTCCATCCCTTCACTTTTAGTCTGTGTATGTCTTTGGGTTTGAAGTGACTCTAGTGTAGGCATTATATAGACGTGTCTTGTTTTTTCGTCCATTCAGTGACTCTATGTCTTTTGATTGGTGCATTCAGACCATTTACATTTAGGGTGACTATCGATAGGTATGTACTTATTGCCATTGCAGGCTTTAGATTCATGGTTACCAAAGGTTCAAGGGTAACTTCCTTACTATCTGACAGTCTAATTTAGATCATTCAGTATGCTATTACAAACACAATCTAAAGGTTCATTTTTCCTCCTTTTTCTTCCACCTCCATTCTTTGTATATTAGGTATCATATTCTGTACTCTTTGTCTACCCCTTGACTGACTTTAGGGATAGTTGATTTGATTTTGCATCTGCTTAGTAATTAATTGTTCAACTTTCTTAACTATGATTTATTTCCTCTGGTGACAGCTATTTAGCTTTAGGAACACTTCCATCTATAGCAGTCCCTCCAAAATACACTGTAGAGATGGTTTGTGGGAGGTAAATTCTCTCAGCTTTTGTTTATCTGAAAATTGTTTAATCCCTCCTTCAAATTTAAATGATAATCTTGCCGGATAGAGTATTCTTGGTTCAAGGTCCTTCTGCTTCATTGCATTATATATATTTTGCAACTGTAAGGTTTCTGTTGAGAAGTCTGATGACAGCCTGATGGGTTTACCTTTGTCTGTGATCTTTTTTCTCTCTCTGTCTGCTTTGAAAAGTCTGTCCTTACCCTTGATCTTTGCCATCTTAATTATCATATAGCTTAGTGTTGTCTTCCTTGGGTCCCTTGTGTTGGGAGATCTGTGCACCTCCATGGCCTGAGAGACTATCTCCTTCCCCAGATTGGGAAGTTTTTATCAGTTACATCCCATCCTCAAAGACACTTTCTATCCCTTTTTTTCTCTCTTCTTCTGGTACCCCTACAATGCAAATATTGTTCTGTTTGGATTGATTGCACAGTTCCCTCAATATTATTTCATTCCTAGAGATCCTTTTTCTCTCTGTGCCTCAGCTTTTTTGTATTCCTCTTCTATAACTTCTATTCCATTTACCATCTGCTCTACTACATCTAATCTGCATTTAAATCTCTCCATTGTATGTTTCATTTCAGATATTGAATTCCTTAATGATTGGATCTCAGTCCTGAATTTGTACCTGAGTTCTTGAACATTTTTCTGTACGTTCATGAGAATGTTTATGATTTTTATTTTCAAATCTCTTTCGGGAAGATTGATGAATTCAGTTTTGCTTGGCTTTTTCTGGTGTTTGTGGGGTTTTGGTTTCATCCAGGTTCCTTTGACATCTCATATTTGTGTGTGGTGCCATCTAGTGCCCGGAAGCTCTACTCTTGAGCTGCTTAGTCCCTGAAGCTATGTCTTGGGTTACAGGGGAGGGCACTGTTGCTTGGGGGCAGGAAAGAGCTGTTTCCTGCTTCCCAGCTGCTCTGCCTTTCTCCACTGCCAGAACCAGTGGGCTGAGCGCACAGGTGTAAACCTCTATGCTTTGTGTTTGTAGCTGCCATCGGTGGGGCCTTCCTCTAGCTGGCCTGATGCCAGGGCAGGGGTTGCCAGTTTCCAAGCTGGTACCAACCAGGAGGAAGGTGCAGCAGACCATGTATCATGGTGGGAGGCCTCAGAGCTGCATCTCCAGCCAGGGGGATGGAGCGCCTAAAGCTCCTTTTATGTTCCCAACCTGCTGGACAGATTTCACCCAATTTTGTTCACCTGTCCTTTCTCCTGAGCAGCAAGCTGTCTGCAATCCTTGCTCCTTTAGGAGCCCTCTCGCTGTTAGGAGGTCTCTCAGACTGCCTGCCTTTATTTTGTCCCAGAGCAGCCTGATGTGGATCCCTGTTTTCCACAAGTAGCTGGAATGCATGTCTCTGAGTATTCTGCTTCTCTTAGCTTTCCAACTCCACTAATCTCCAGAGCATCATGCAGTGTAGGTTTGTGCTCCCAGAGCAGATCTCCAGGGCTAGGTGTTTAGCAGTCCTGGGCACCCCCTCCCCACTCTATTTTTCTTCCTCCCACCACTGAACTGGGGTGAAGTAAGGGCTTGGGTCCTGCAAGATCACAGCTCTGGTACATTACCCTGTTCCATGAGGTCTGTTCTTTTCTCCAGGTGTATGCAGTCTGGTGTAGCTTTCTTTCCTGTTGCTCTTTCAGGATTAGTTGTATTAACTATATTTCTGTATTATATGTGGTTTTGGGAGGAGGCCTCTGTCTCACTTCTCACACCACCATCTTTAATCTTGCAGTCTCCATTTCTTCTTATGGCTGAATGCTATTCCACTGTATATATATCACATTTTGTCTGTTCATGTCTTGATGGACATTTGCACTATTTCTACCTTTTGGCTATTGTAAATAATGCTGCATTGAACACTGGTATACAAGTATCTGTTTGAATTTCTATTTTCAATGCTTTGGGTTATAATCCCTACAAGTAGAATTACTGGATCATATAGTAATTCTACATTTCACTTTTTGAGGAACCACCAAACTGTAGCAACACCATTTTACATTCCTACCAGCAATGTATAAAGGTTCCAATTTCTCCACATCCTTGCTAATACTTGTTTACTTTCCATTGGTTTGATTACAACCATCCTATTAAAGTGTGAAGTGGTATCTCATTGTGGTTTTGATTTGCATTTCCCTAATGACTAATGATGTTGATCATGTTTTTACATGCTTATTGACCATTTGTATATCTCTTTGAAGAAATGTCTCTTCAAGTCTTCTGCCCACTTTCCAACTGATTTGTCTTTATATTGTTGTGCTTTAGGAGTTTTTTGTGTATTTTAGATATTAAGTCTGTCAGATTTGTGACTTGCAAATATTTTCTCCCATTCTGTAGGTTGTGTTTTCACATTATTGAAAATGTCCTTTGTATAAAAGTGTATAATTTTTATGAAGTCCAATTTATCTATTTTTTCTTTCATTGCTTGTATTTTGGTGTCATATCTAAGAATCCATTGCCAAATTCATGCTCATGAAAGGTTATCTTTAAGTTTTCCTCTTAAGAGTTTTATGATTTTAGCTCTTATATTTAGGATGTAGATTTGTGTTATTAATTTTTATATATAAGATAGGGTAATAAATTATTTCCTTTGCATTTGGTTATCTAGTTGTCTAGCACCATTTGTTGAAGAGAGTATCCTATCCCCATTGAGTGGAGTTGGCACCTTTGTAAAAAATCAATTGACTATGTGTGGTTTTATTTTTGGACTCTCAATTCTATTCCTTTTATATGTGTATCCTTATGCCAGTACCACACTGTTTTGATTATAGTAGCTTTGGGATAACTTTTGAATTTGGAAAGTGTGAATCCTCTTCAAGTTTGTTGTAGCTTTACAGGGCCTCTTGCTTGCCTTCACTTTTTTGAAGGATAGTTGCACCAATTACAGTGTTCCAGATGACCAGTTATTTTCTTTCAGTATTTTGAAGATATGCATTTGTCTTCTGGCTTTTACTCTTTCTATGGAGAAGTCAGCAATTGGTATGGTTCACCTTTGAAAGTTATGTTTCCTCTCCCTCACCCATACTGGTTTTAAGATTTTTCTCTTTGTCTTTGGTATATGGCAGTTTTACTATAATGTGCTTAGGTGTGGTTTTCTTTGCATTTGTACTGTTTGGTATATTGGTTGGCTTCTTGACTCTGTGGGTTGGTGGTGGCTTTCTTTAGTTTTGTAATATTCTCCATTACTTCTTCAAAGATTGCTTCTTCCACAATATCTCTCTTTTTGGGACTCCAGTTAAATATATATGGTAGACCTTTTCATTGTATCCTGTATGTCTCTTACATTCTGTGTTTTTTACCCCTTGTCATTATATTACATTCTATTTTTTCTGTCCTGCTTTTTTCTTCATCATGTATAATCTATTGTAAGACTGTATGTATTAGATTATTATTTCAATTATTGCATGTTTCATTTCCAGAATTTCCATTTAGGATTAAAAAAATAGTTTAAAATTTTTCTTCTGAAATTGTCAAGCTCATTTTTATTTTACTGAAAATATTAAACATAGTTCAAATGCTATTATGCAGATACCCAATGGGTCTGTTTGCATTGGCTGTTGTTTTTCTTGGTTCTCAAGTCACATGGTCTTGTCTTTCTCTATGTTTGGTTGTTTTTTATTTGAATGTCAGATACTGATTATTAAAAACTATAATTTGAGCTTTGCAATGTTGTTATTTTCCTCCAGAGAGGACTAACATTTACTTTGGCAGATAGCCAGAGTTAGTAGTAACCACAGACCACTTTAAATAAATTTGACAATGATAATATTTGAAGTTGGCCTTTAATCCCAACAATGGCTAGTTTATGTAGAGTTGGTTTCTCCTCATTCTTATTATGAAGACTTTCTGAGCCCAGAACAAAACCAGAGAGTTGTGGGTTTCCTCATCTCCCAGATATTGTCCTTGTAATTCTTTACTGCCTTATTAGCTCTCTGGGGCTTTCAAAGAGATTTCTTATAGGTATACATATTTTTTTGAATTGTAGTAGATACACATAGCTAAATTGACCATTTTTAACCATTAAGTGTATAGTTTAGGGGTATTAAATACATTACCATTGTTGTGCAATCATCACCACTGTCCATCTTGAGAACTCTTTTCATTTTGTGTAACTGACACTGTATACCTACTAAACACTAACTCTCCATTCTCCCCTTCTCTCGGCCTCTGACAACCACCATCCAGCTTTAATACTTCATGTTTATCTTGGTCACAGTAGTGGTATCCTCCTTGCAACATTCTTGTGAGTTGAGGAGTTCATTCTCATTCTCATATTCATCAGGCAGATATGCTGTCCTCAGCTGTTCTGACTTAGGTATGGAGTCTCTATTCATCATGTGGTGTGGCAGGAAACATGGAATGCTGGGTGATCAGCCTTCTCAAGTTGGATGTTGGCTTCCAGGCACATTTTCACAAAATCCTGGATAACACTTTCTCTGCACAGTACTGTTGCAGGGAAGGGATGAAGTTAGGAGCCTCTGCTTCTTTCTCACATTCTGATCTTCAGAGTATTCCTTCCTTTTGGTATGAATCTTTGACTTAAGGTGGTCACTAATGGCAGACTTACAAACATGATTCAGAATCACAGCGCAAGGAATGCAGAAGAGTTTTCCTCCATATTAACACAGCTTACCTCCAAACTCAGTGACTCAGTCTGAGGAGTCACATACACAGCAATCTTAGACAGGTTTCTAGCAGGTGGTGCTGTCATTAGAAAGCTTCCCATGCTGACTTTGAATAAGGTTTGGATTAGTTTCCAGTTCTTTTGTCTCAATGCTTAGTAGTGAAGGGTGTCCAGCAAAAAAGCAGAAATACATGAAATCCTGGCACTTTGTTCTAACCTGGAGATGCTTTCAAATCAGATTTTCAGCAAGTGGTGGTGGGAAATATTGTCTGGGTTTGAGCCCTATTTCCCTGTACTGCTAGGAAGTCATGTCTTTTTGTAGGATTGGGTCTGTAGCTAGGGAAGTGGGTGAAACCTGTCCTGGGTAGGGATCTATTTTCTGTCCCTATGAATTTGTCTACTGTATGTGTCATATATGTAGAATCATATGCTGTTTGTGTTTTTTGTCTGCCTTATTTCACTTAACATAATCCCTTGAGGTTCACCTGTGTTGTAGCATATGTCAGAATTTCATTCCTTTTTAAACCTAATCTATTATATATCACATTTTGTTCATCCATTCTTCTATCAATAGATACTTGGATTGCTTCTACCTTTTGGGTTTTGTGAATAATGCTGCTATGATCATGGGTATACAGATATTTATTTGAAACCTGCTTTCAGTTATTTTGGGTGTATAACCAGAAGCGGAATTGCTAGATCATATGGTGATCCTATGTTTAGCTTTTGAGAACCACCATACTGTTTTCCCCAGTGGCTGCACCATTTTAAATTCCCATAGCAGCGTACAAGAGGTCTAGGTTCCCCACATCCTCACCAACATTTGTTATTTCCTGATTTGTTTTGTTTTTTGACATTGGTCATCCTAATTTGTGTAAAGTGATTGGAAAAATAGTTTGTTGAAGAGAACCAGACAAAAAACAAGTACACAGACAGAGGCACTGAACAACATAATAGAACAGATGGACCTAATAGACCTCTATAGAACTCTACACCCAAAAGCAACAGGATACACTTTCTTCTCAAGTGCACATGGAACATTCTCCAGAATAGACCACGTACTAGGCCACAAAAAGAGCCTCAGTAAATTCAGAAAAATTGAAATTCTACCAACCAACTTCTCAGACCACAAAGGTATAAAACTAGAAATAAATTGTACAAAGAAAACAAAAAGGCTCACGAACACAAGGAGGCTTAACAACATATTCCTAAATAAACAATGGATCAATGACCAAATAAAAACAGAGATCAAGCAATATATGAAGACAAATGAAAACAACAGCACAATGCCTCAAATTCTCTGGGACACAGCGAAGGCAGTTCTAAGAGGAACGTATATAGCAATCCAGGCTTATTTAAAGGAGGAAGAACAATCCGAAATGAACAGTCTAAATTCACAATTATTGAAATGGGAAAGAACAGATGAGGCCCAAAGTCAGCAGAAGGAGGGACATAATAAAGATCATAGAAGAAGTAAATAAAATAGAGAAGAATAACACAATAGAAAAAATAAATGAAATGGGGCTGGTTCTTTGAGAAAAGTAAACAAAATAGATAAACCCCTAGTCAGAATTATCAAGGAAAAAAGAGAATCTACACACATAAACAGAATCAGAAATGAAAAAGGAAGAATCACTAGACATGACAGAAATGCAAATAATTATTGTAGAATACTATGAAAAATTATATGCTAACTGGATAACCTAGAAGGAATGGACAACTTTCTAGTAAAATACAACCTTGCAAGACTGACCCAGGAAGAAACAAAAAATCTGAACAGAACAATTACCAGCAATGAAATTGAATCAGTAATCAAAAAACTACCCAAGAACAAAACCCCTTGACAAGATGGATTCACCACTGAATTTTATCAGACATTCAGAGAGGACATAATACCCATTCTCCTTAAAGTTTTCCAAAAAATAGAAGAGGATGGAATACTTCCAAACTCATTATATGAAGCCAGCATCACTCTAATACCAAAATCAGGCAAAGACCCCACAACAAAAGAAAATTACAGACCAATATCCCTGATGAACATAGATGCAAAGACACTCAACAAAATATTAGCAAAACAAATTCAAAAATACATCAAGAGGATCATACATCAAGATCAAGTGGGATTCATCCCAGGGATGCAAGCATGGTACAATATTCGAAAATTCATCACCATCACACACCACATCAACAAAAAGAAGGGCAAAATGGCATGATCATCTCCATAGATGCTGAAAAATGATTTGACAAAATTCAACACCCACTCATGAAAAAACTCTCAACAAAATGGGTATAGAGGTCAAGAAACTAAACATAATAAAGGCCATATATGACAAAACCACAGCCAACATCATACTTGATAGTGAGAAGCTGAGAGCTTTTCCTCTAAGACTGGGAACAAGACAAGGAGGCCCCCTATCCCTGCTTTAAATTAAACACAGTACTGAAGGTCCTAAACATGGCAATCTGACAACACCAAGAAATAAAAGGCATTCATATAGGTAAGGAAGAAGTTAAATAGTAACTGTTTGTGGACAACATCATATTGTATATAATAAAAAAAACTTTAAAGAATCTTCTCTGAAACTGCTTGATCTAATATCTGAATTCAGCAAAGTTGCAGGATACAAAATTAATGCACAGAAATCTGTTGCATTCCTATACACTAATGATGAACTAGCAGAAAGAGAAATCAGGAAAACAATTTCATTCACAATAGCATCAAAAAGAATAAAATACCTAGGCATAAACCTAACCAAGGAAGTGAAATACCTATACCCTGAAAACTACAAGACACTCTTTTAAGAGAAATTAAATAGGACACTAATAAATGGCAATTCATCCCATGCTCTTGGGTAGGAAGAATTAATATTGTCAAAATGGCCATCCTGCCTAAAGCAATCTACAGATTCAGTGAAATCCTTATCAAAATACTGACAGCATTCTTCAATGACCTGGAACAAATAGGTCTAAAATTCATATGGAACCACAAAAGACCCCAAATAGCCAAGGCGGTCCTGAGAAGGATGAATAAAGCAGGAGGGATTTTCTCCACAACTTCAAGCTCTATGAAAAGCCACAGTAATCAAGTCAATTTGTTACTGGCACAAGAACAGATCCATAGACCAATGGAACAGAATAGAGAGTCCAAATATAAACCCAAGCATATATGGTCAATTAATATACGATAAAGGAGCCATGGATATAAATGGGGAAATGACAGCCTCTTCACCAACTGCTGTAGTCAAAACTGGACAGCTACATGTAAGAGAATGAAACTGGATTCCTGTCTAACTCCATACACAAAAGTAGATTCGAAATGGATCAAACCCCTGAATGTAAGTCAAGAAATCATAAAATTCTTAGAAGAAAACATAGGCAAAACTCTCTTGAATATAAACATGAGCAGCTTCTTCATAAACATATCTCCACAGGCAAGGGAAACAAAAGCAAAAATGAACAAGTGGAAATATATCAAACTAAAAAACTTCTGTAAAGCAAAGGACACCATCAGTAGGACAAAAAGTTATCCTATAGTATGGGAGAATATATTCATAAATGACGTATCTGATAAGGGGCTGATATCCAAAATACACAAAGAGTTCATTAACCTCAACAAACAAAAAGCAAATAACCTAATTAAAAAATGGGCAGAGGCTCTGAACAGACACTTCTCCAAAGAAGAAATTGAGATGGCCAACACACATATGAAAAGATGCTCCACATCCCTAATCATCAGATAAATGCAAATTAAAAACCATAATGAGCTATCACCTCACACCAGTTAGGATGGCCACCATCCAAAACACATAACAACAGCAAACATTGGCGAGGATGTGGAGAAAGGGGAACCCTACTGCACTGCTGGTGGGAATATAAATTAGTTCAACCTTTGTGGAAAGCAGTATGGAGGATCCTCAAAAAACTAAAAATAGAAATACCATTTGACCCAGGAATTCCACTCCTAGGAATTTATCCTAAGAATGCAGGATCCCAGTTTGAAAAAGACAGATGCACCCCTATGTTTATCACAGCACTATTTACAACATCTAAGACCTGGAAGCAACCTAAGTGTTCATCAGTAGATGAATGGATAAAGAAGATGTGGTACATATGCACAATGGAATATTACTCAGCCATAAGAAAAAAACAGATCCTACCATTTGCAACAACATGGATGGAGCTAGAGGGTATTATGCTCAGTGAAATAAGCCGGGCGGAGAAAGACAAGTACCAAATGATTTCACTCATATGTGGAATATAAGAACAAAGCAAAAACTGAAGGAACAAAACAGCAGCAGACTCACAGAACCCAAGAATGTACTAACAGTTACCAAAGGGAAAGGGACTGGGGAGAATGTGTGGGAAGGGAGGGATAAGGGGAAAATGGGACATAGCACATGTACTGTAAAGGGAGCACTGGTAAGGCAGTATAGCAACCACAATGTTGTTCACATTAAGTGTATATTAATGATGCCAGAAAAAGAACAAAACATGAGAATCCTCAAGCTGGAGGATTCAGCAAGTTTAAAAGTCTTATGCCTATTAAGTCCATAGCTCATCCATTCCATAGGCAGGCAGCAGCTGAGGGTTCAGAGCAATCATCATGTGGCAGCTGCAGCGAGGGGCACATTCAGGCCACAAGGACTGTAGGAGAAAATAACCTTAAGGGCGATAAGATACATGTTTTTATGACACCAGCATAAGGCAAATGTTGTCCATCAGGTAGGATATATGCAAGAGAGTGGTCCTGTTATAAAACAGTGGCAGGAATGGGATCTTGTCCTGGTCTAGTATATCAGACTTTCAGCCCCCTCCCTGTGGAAGTTACAGATGGGTTGATATATAGGGCTATGGGAGGTACATGCACTGGCCATAAAGATAAAACAAAACTTCCCTGCAAGATGCTCTTACCTTCTAGACGTTTGGGTACACTACCGTGATCATTGGGGACCATTCAGCTGTTAATCCAGGAATACAGATGAGGCCAGCTTCCAGGCCTTTTCCCCAAGGAGGCAGAAGGTTCAGCCATTGCTGGTCTATGGGTCAAAATGTCCAGGGCCAGGTCCATTCAACAGAATCTCCAGGGCTTAAGGCAGTAGGGGCTAGCAGCAGGATGTTGCTCTGCTGGCCATATCCTGGCTTGAATAGCTCATCTTTGGTTTGGACCTACAATTGTAGAGGAGAGGCATGAAGGTGTGTGAGCATATCCAAAGGGCTCAAATCAAATATAGCAGCACTGTCCATAGGTGAACTGACCAACCCCGAAGACTACTGGTGTCCGACTTCAGGCGAGATTTCAACAAACCATTGTACCTCTCTATCATGCCTGCCCCAGTAGGATTATATGGTACATGAAATTTCCACTTTATTTCTAATTGCTCTACACATTCTTGTGAAGCATGTCCAGTAAAGTGGGTGCCTTGATCACTCTCAATCACCTGCAGCTGGCCATAGGCTGCAAAGATGCTCCAGGCCCCTCTTGGTGGTTTGCTGCTCTGCATGATGTGCAGGAAAAGCAACCTATAGTCCAGTAGCTGTGTCCACACATGTCATGGCATACCGATATCCTTCTGATATGGGCAGAGGCCCAATATAGTCTATTTGCCACCTGACAAGGGGTATTGGCCCCTTACTATTGTCTCATGTTGCTGTGGGACTCAGTGTAAGTCCCTCTTAGAGCACACAAGGCACTCCTTCCGGGCTCTACTGACTTCTTCAAAGGTCAGTGGCAAACCCCACCTATGGGCTACAGCCCACATTGTCTTTTGCCCCATGTGAAACAAACGCTGGTGCAGCCTTTGGGACACATCAGAGGCAGGCTTTCCTTGTAGCCAGCTCACCTGGGCCTATGTGTCTGCTTCATCATTCCCCTGGGATGCCAAAGGCAAATGGCCAGTCACATGACATATAGTAACAGTCTTAGTCTAACCAGAGGCCCATAGTCTTGCCATAATTTTTTCCCCAAAGGGGCTGGTGACCAACTATCCAGTTGGCATGATGCCATGTCGGTAGCCACAGGGTCAAGCCCCGATAGCCCAGCTGTCAGTGCAGGCAACTATGGGGGAGGGCTCCTGGGTGATCATGAGCCATACTGCCCACAACTCAGCCCATTGACTGCTCTTCCCCTCTCCATCCTCCACCCATATTGTCTCAGTCTTAGTATGAAAAGCCACAGCCCTCCACTTCGGGAGCTGCCCATGACTGGAGCTGTCTGTGTACCAAGCATCTTCAAGTATTGGGGTTTTTCCCTCCTGATAAGGAATATCGGCTACCAAGGGCTGAAAAGCAAATTCTTCCTGCTTTCCACTGGTATAGGTCACGGGCCCCAATAAGCATTGAAGTTCTCAACTTAAGGGGCTAGTAGAGAGGGCGCTGCTGATGCACTGCTATAAATATGCACCCCATTTGGCCAGTGTATGTGTCTGTGCCACGGTACTCCATGGCCTTTGGCTCCAGTCTTGCATCCACCCTGCAATGGGATAGGTGGTAATTACCTTGGTCGGAGCTGTTCCAGCAATGGGCTCCGTAGCCAGCAAGGTGTGGTACACAGCAGCCACTAGCTTCTCCATCAAGGTGTACCAGACCTCTGCTCCTTTCCATAGTTGTGACCAGAATCCAATAGGTTGGCATGTCCATTTAAGCTGCTGCCAAAGACCCCATCCATAACCATCTTCAGTTACATGAACATATAGTTCACAGGGCCTTGATGAGCCCATTATATGCAAGGCTTGTACAGCCTTGACTGCCTGCTTGGCATGAATAAAAGCAGCTGCACATGTCTCACCACAGTCCCACCTGATGCCTTTTCATACCAACTGGTATAAGGGCTTCAGAATTTGTGCCAAGTGTGGGATAAACAGTCTCCAGTAACCCCAAACACCCAAAAACTCTTGGAATACTGCAACAGTGGTTGGGGTGGAGAAAGCCTAGACATTGTCTATAACTGCTTCAGGAACAATTGCTTCAGGACAACCCCCAAGAATTTAACAAGCCAGGCCCCTGAACCTTGGTGCTGTTCACAGCCCATCCTTTTCCTATAGATATTGCAACAGTCTAGGAACTGCCCCTTCTAAATCTGCAACAGAATCAGACGTGAGCATAATATCAATGTAGTGCTACAACTGCACTGTTTGCGGTTTCCTTCATGTGGCCAAGTCCTGGGCTACAAGTCCATCACAGATGGTGGGACTGTGGAGATGTAGAAGGACAGTGAATGTCCACTGCCGGCCTTCCCACGTGAAGGTAAACTGTTCCTGGCTTTCCTGTGCTATGTCAATAGAGAAGAAAGCATTAGCAAGGTCTACTACATAATGATACGTTCCCAGTTCATGACTGAGGATGTCCAGAATGTCTGCTACAGAGGGGACAGCAGCATGCAAAGGGGGTGTGACTTTATTAAATTCCCTGTAGTCTACAGTCATACACCAAGAGCTGTCTGGCTTTCTCACTGGCCACTGGGGGATTCAAAGGACTATCAGTGGGCTTTATGATGCTCACCCTCCCCAACTCCTGTAGAGTTTCTCCAATTTCCTTATACTCCCCTGGAAATTTATACTGCTTAATATTTGTCACCCAACAAGGTACAGGGAAAGATACAGAAGGGTGCTTAGCATGTCCCCTCAGAACTGCCTTTGTCAAACATACCCTCAGTCTGAACTCACCTGCACTGGTCTGTAACCGCAGGACCTGCAGGATTATCTATCGGCTGCCTGAGTTTACCTAGAGTCATTTGAGTCATGTTATCTGCTAAATCTTTTAAGAATAGAATGCTTAGAAGCTTGGCTTTGTCTAATGTTCAGTGGGGGTCTTGTGAGTAGGCTAGCATAGTTGTTGCAGGTAGGAGAACTGGATAAGTGTGGCAAGTGAACACCTTTTTAATTGTGTGTTGCAGTGTGTATGCCTACCTGCAGCCTGAGAATCTTTGTAGTAACTTAAAGCCTTAGAGTTTTGTTAAGTTGAGAAGATGTGCTCTGTGTTTGCTGGGAGATTGTGCTGTGAAGCTCATGGTTGCAGAAATTGTAGAATGTGTTCGTAAGTTTGTCAGTCTAGGAAATGTTGGTTTGACAGTTTGCAGTGTCCTGCTTCTCAGTGTTCACTGGAGCTTGAAGTTTCTAATAGTTTTGAGTTCTGGTTAGAACTGCTTAAAGTGATAGAGAGGGCATTTCTCTATGTTGAAAGATCACAGCAGTTTCTCATGCTTAAAGTCTCAGTGAGTTGCCATGAAATCGTAATGTTAAAGGGACTAAAAGCTAAAGTTTGTTAACAACTGTATAACCTTTATTTGCCTTTGAAATATTTTGTTATTAAAAATGATTGCATGGCCTGAAAAATTGAATTACTAAGCAGAATAGTAACAAAGCTTTTTTCAGCTGATTAAATGCACTTAGTTAACAAACCAAAATTTATTAAACTGTAGAATCTGGACAAGATTATGTTTCTCCCAGAAAAACAGGTTTCACTGTAAAGGTTTAGATAGACGAACGTGTGACCACTTTTGAGAAAAGTTGTAATAGATTTTTTGAGAACCACCAGGTCTTCTTGTTTAATTTATATGCTGTATGTTTTAAAAAAAAACATGGGGGACTCTCCATATTTTTTAATGCAAATAATCTTAGAGCTTTTAATAGAATTTGCATAGCAGCTTATATCTACTATTAAAGAGTAAAACATTCTTGAAGCTTTCAGGGAAGACCTGTAAACTTAAGCACTTTCTCTGCTTTTTTGTATCTGGTCTTAGACACTTATGCTGAGTTATGTTCTTATTATTTTCACTGTTTGTAAGCTATTGATTGTAAGCCAAAGGTCATCATTTCTCAGTCCCTAAATGAAGAAGTAAAATGCCTGATCTCTTTCATCTCAAATCATATTTCTGGTCATATCTGAATATCTGTGTGAAAGAAAGAGACATTTAAATTTGAGATTCTGCTTAAACTTTTAAGTTGAATTTGACTATAGCCATATTCATTCTTTGTATGTATCTCTAACAGGTCTTTTGTATGCCTGGTGATATTATACTCTGCCTTGAGTTTAGACAGTTCTTTCAGCTAAATATGAATTCTTATTGTAGCTTTTTTCCCCTCCTGAAGATGAAAGCAGAAGAATCTACCATCTGCTACCATTCTCTCAAGAATGCTTAGTAACCTAGAATTAGTTTGACTTTCTGTATGTTGTCTTTAAAAATTGACAGCAGCAGTCTCCCCTGCTGCCCCACTTTTTAAGATATCTCGTTTACTGTGCTGAGTATATAGACAATAAATGTGTAATGATAGTTCTAAAAAAATTAAATGCAAAAAGGTGCTTTTACCTCTAGTTAACTCTGATATTTTCCAGAGGGCCCCTGGAACATGTCAGAAGAATTTTTTCTCACTAGAGAAAGTATTTGACTAATTTGGCTTATTTATCTGATATATATATATTTATTTACCAAGAAAGCACTGTCAAAGAGAATGATGCTAAACTTTGTTACTAAATGTTTTGTATTACAGAAATATCAGAATTTCCTTATGTCAACTGTTTTACAGTAAGCTCTCATCAGATCTTTAACCATTGTCATTTGTAAGTCTTTTGTCATTTATAGTATTATCCCTAAACTGGTAAAGAACTAGATTTCAGCAGAACAGGTATTAGTTACATAAGATTACATAAACTAAAGAAAATGATTTTGTGTCTTTTTGTTTCAAATGTTGCTGGTAAAATGTTTTAACCTTGTTCTCTTAAACTGACAACAGTTTAGTAAATGACTATCTTTATGAGACTGGAGTGACCCCATGTGTCTCTACTTCTGCCTTCAACTCCTCCCGTGATTTCTGTATCATGGTCCAGTTAGTACCCAGACTAATGTATCATGATGACTTATCATTCGTGGCAGAATTAGAACCTAAACTAAGGTATAAAAGAGAGCCAGTCTCACTCACTCTAGCTGTATTACTAAGAGTAGGAGTCGCAGCCGGAGTAGGACCAGGGGCAGCTGATCTTGCCTAGAAGCCACAAACTCTAAAAGAAGAATGTTGCTTCTATGCAGACCATACTGGAGTAGTAAGAGACTCAATGTCTAAACTGAGAGAAAGATTAGATCAGCGAAAGCGAGAACGAGAAGCTAACCAGAGCCTGTTTGAATCCTGGTTCTCTAGATCCCCATGGCTTACAACTCTAATATCCACCTTGGCAGGACCCCTGCTTATTTTTATATTGCTCCTCACCTTAGGTCCCTGCATTTTAAATCGAGTAATAACCTTTATTAGAGAAAGAGTAAGTGCTGTGCAGGTGCTAATGCTGAGATAACAGTATCATACCCTCACACATCAAGAAGACACCAACATTCCATGATTAGAATGTTCAGAAAAAGAAGTGGGGAATGTAGGACCCCAACCTCCCTGAGAAATAAGTTAGCCTAAGAGTAGCCATCTTGAAGCCCAAAAAGCCATTCTGATATATGACTCAGAGGGAACAACTGAAACCAGGTAACTCCTCTGGAAAAACAAGTTAATCAATCATGACTGCTGGCAGCGCTAACCTTTCGGTTAGTTAAGCATAAAAGCTGACCCTACCTTGCTACACCCCCAGGACGTGGCACTAACCCAGAAATCGTAGGTTTGAAAAATTACTGCCTTTGTAGTATTGTTATCTTGCTATGTAGTATTGTTATCTTGTTACTACAACATAATCTGTAACCATGGTAATTCTCTAGGGCTGAATGCCTCACCCCCAAAATAAATTCAGGGATGAGAGAAATATACATGGTATACTCCTTTGGGGGTTAATGCCCTATCCCCAATGAGATTTGGGCTTTCTTCACTCTAATTGCCTTACCCATTCCCATGGTCATCTGTCACAGCAGAGGTCCTGGAAAACCGCTCAGGGTTTCTGTGAATGAAAGAACACTCAGCTCCTGTTCATCAGTGCCAGGACACATTGTACATTCACAGGGGACCAATGAATCGCTAATTCTACATGCGGCCTCTGGTCCCCACCATCTCCCCCAAGGTGGGGACTTTGATGCCCCCTCAGTTGAACTGCAATGCCCAATCATCTTCCTGTGGGGGTGAGGGCTCAGGTGAATCCTGAGTACTGTCTCCCATGAAGTTCTGCAGGGACACATGCCTGGCATGAGGCCTCTCTGGTTTCCGTGTCCTGGACCTCATAGCTGGAACTGCTGCTCTGACTTTAATTAGTATCACAGTTCTAACAATATTCTATTGGGCTGCCCATCGAGTTTTCCTTTCACTACCCAGCCTTTATCAAATCAACCCACATCTGGGTCCTCAAGACCTTCATGGGGCTTTTTGCACTTCTCCTTTCCATCATGGCCCATACTTCCCTCCATGCCCTTATTGTTTCAATCACTGCCAGATCTGCTAAAGTACGAGTAGCCTCTCTTACAGGTTGCCTAGGTGGGGGGGGCAAGAGTATTCACTAGGGACCCAAAGAGAGATGTAGGAGCTGTATGCAGCACAAGGTTTCTCATTCCTACAGTGAACACCTCCTCATCAGGGCCCTGGGGGTCCATATTATAGATGATGTTTTTTATACCCAATTCCCACAGTAACTGTTGGAGCTCTGCATACATTTTCCAACTACTGTGAAAATATGGTAAATCACCCTGATTAGGCCAAACTGTCCTGATAGCAGCTGTTAGTCATTCCAGGAGCATCTGATTTCCTGAGGCATGATGGGCATTTTGCAACTGCTGCCAGAGGGAAGGGTGAGTCATCAGGAAAGCTATTCTACTCATCTCAGTACCCAACACAACAATGTTTTCTACCCCCTTATCTCAGAGATGTAAAAGCTATGTAGGCAGAGATTCTGATGGCCTCTGCCTATACCAGACACTCATGTCTACCAGTTAATTCTGGATATAGGGGTGGAGCATGGAGTGCTTCACAACCTGGGGAGGTGGATGATTCTCCCCATGAGGAACCCACAGTTGTTTCATATTTATTTTCTTAATTACAGCTGGGTGGGCCTTTAAAACAGGAGAAGATAGTACCTCCGACAGTGGCCTGGGTAGCAGATCTGCCGATAGAAAGTGTCTTTGAGGAGGTCATTGCTAAAAACTTCCCCAATCTGGGGAGGGAGATAGTCTCTCAGGATATGGAGGTGCACAGATCTCCCAACACAAGAGGCCCAAGGAAGACAACACCAAGACATATAATAATTAAAATGCCAAAGATCAAGTTTAAGGATAGACCATTAAAAGCAGTCAGAGAAATAAGATCACATACAGAGAAAAGCCCATCAGGCTATCATCGGACTTCTCAGCAGAAACCTTACAGGTCAGAGGGAGTGGCATAACATATTTAATGCAATGAAGCAGAAGGGCTTCAAACCAATAATACTTTATCTAGCAAGATTATCATTTAAATTTGAAGGAGGGATTAAACAATTTCCAGATAAGCAAAGCTGAGAGAATTTACCTCCCACAAACCATCTCTACAGTGTACTTTGGAGGGACTTCTATAGATGGAAGTGTTCCTAAGGTTAAATAGCTGTCACTGGATGTAATAAAAAGGGATAGACAAAGAATACAGAATATGATACCTAATATATAAAGAATGGAGGAGGAAGAAAAGGAGGGAGAAAAAAAGAACCTTTAGACTGTTTGTAATAGCATACTAAGTGAGTTAAATTAGACTCTTAGATAGTAAGGAAGTTAACCTTGAACCTTTGGTAACCATGAATCTAAAGCCTGTAATGGCAAAAGTACATATCTATCGATAATCACCCTAAATGTAAATGGTCTGAATGCACCAATCAAAAGACACAGAGTCAATGAATGGATAAAAAAAAAAACCCAACTATATGCTGTGTACAAGAGACTCACTTCAAACCCAAAGACATATACAAACCAAAAGTGAAGGGATGGAAAAAGATATTTCATGCAACTAATAGTGAGAGAAAAGCGGGAATTGCAATACTTGTATTAGACCAAATAGACTTCAAAGCAAAGAATGTCTCAAGAGACAAAGAAGGACATTACATAATGATAAAGGGGTCAATCCAACAAGAAGATATAACCATTATAAATATCTTTGCACCCAACACAGGAGCACCTAAATATGTGAAATGAATACTAACAGAACTAAAAGGGAAAATAGAATGTAATGCATTCATTCTAGGAGACTTCAACACTCTATTCACTCCAAAGGACAGATCGACCAGACAGAAAATAAGTAAGGAGACAGAGGCACTAACAAAACATTAGAACAGATGGACCTAACAGACATTCTGCAGAACTCTACACCCAAAAGCAGCAGAACACACATTATTCTCAAGCGCACATGGAACATTTTCAAGAATAGATCATATACTAGGCCACAAAAAAAGCCTCGGTAAATTAAAAAAGATTGAAATTGTACCAACCAGTTTCTCAGAGCACAAAGGTATGAAACTAGAAATAAATTACACAAAGAAAATGAGAAATCTCACAAGCACATGGAGACGTCACAACATGCTCCTAAATAACCAATGGATCAATGACCAAATAAAAACAGAGATCAAGCAATATGTGGAGACAAATGACAACAACAATTCAACACCACAAAATCTGTGGGATGCAGTGAATGCCATGTAAGAGGGAAGTATATTGTAATACAGGCCTACCTCAGGAAAGAATAGCAATCCCATATGAACAGTCTAAACTCACAATTAATGAAACTAGAAAAGGAGAAAAAATGGGGCCCAAAGATAGTAGGAGGTACAGAATAAAGATCAGAGTGGAAATAAGTACAACTGAGAAGAATAAAACAATAGAAAGAATCAATGAAAGCAAGAGGTGGTTCTTCAAGAAAATATACAAAATAGATAAACCCCTAGCAAGACTTATCAAGAAAAAAAGAAGAGAATCTACTCACATAAACCAAATCAGAAATGAGAAAGGAAAAATCGTGACAGATACCACAGAAATACAAAGAATTATTATAGAATACTATGAAAATCTATATGCTAACAAACTGGATAACCTAGAAGAAATGGACAACTTCTAGAAAAATACAACCTTCCAAGACTGACCAAGGAAGAAACAGAAAATCTAAACAGACAAATTACCAGCAATGAAATTGAATCGGCAATCAAAAAATTACCCAAGAACAAAACTCCCAGACCAGATGGATTAACCACTGAATTTTATGAGACATTTAGAGAAGACATAATACCCATTTTCCTTAAAGTTTTCCAAAAAACAGAAGGAGGGAATACTTCCAAACTCATTCTATGAGGCCAGCACCACTCTAATATCAAAATCAGGCAAATACACCACACAAAAAAAAGAAAACTACAGACCAATATCCCTGATGAACATAGAAGCAAAAATACTCAACAAAATATTAGCAAACCGAATTCAAAAATATATCGAGGATCATACAATATAATCAAGTGGGATTCCTACCAGGGATGCAAGGATGGTATGACATTTGAAAATCCATCAACATCATCCACCACATCAACAAAAAGAAGAAGAGAAACCACATGATCATTTACATAGATGCTGAAAAAGCATTCAACAAAATTCAACATCCATTCATGATAAAAGCTCTCAACAAAATGGGTACAGAGGGCAATTACCTCAACATAATAAAGGCCATAAATGACAAACCCACAGCCAACATCATACTTAACAGTGAGAAGCTGAAAGCTTTTCCTCTAAGATTGGGAACAAGATGAAGATGCCCACTCTCCCTGCTTTTATTCAACATAGTACTGGAGGTCCTAGCCATGGCAATCAGACAACATAAAGAAATAAAAGGCATCCAGATTGGTAAGGAAGAAGTTAAACTGTCCGTTTCCAGATGACATGATATTGTATATAAAAATCCCTAAAGGCTCCATTCCAAAACTACTAGAACTAATAACTGAATTCAGTGAAGTTGCAGGATACAAAATTAATACACAGAAATCTGTTGTATTCCTATATATTCACAACAAACTAGCAGAAAGAGAAATCAGGAAAACAACTCCATTTACAGTTGCATCAAAAAGAATAAAATATCTAGAATATAAACAACCAAGGAAGTGAACGACCTATACTCTGAAAACTACAAGAGACTCATGAAAGAAATTAAAGAAGACACCAGTAAATGAAAATCTACCCACACTAAAAGATTGGAAGAATTAATATTGTCAAAATGGCTATCCTGTTGAGCAATCTACAGAATCAATGCAATCCCTATCAAAGTACCAACAGCATTTGTCAATGAGCTAGAACAAATAGTTCTAAACTTCATATGGAGAAGGAGCCCAGGACTCCTAAACACCCAGCCCTAGCCACCCGCACTGGAGCACAGACACACAGTGCATGGGGTGCTGGATACTAGGGGAACAGGACAGTAAAACCTGTGAGTGGATCCCCGCAGCTGGCTCCCCTGGGACAAAGAAAAGCGAGTGCTTTTTGAAAGTCTTAAAGGGACAGGGACCCCACAGCTGGACAGAGGCATCCCAGCACAAACAGCTCAGCAGCTGGGAACCCAGGGAACTCCGGGCACCCCAACCACCTGGGCGGCAGAGCAGCTCCGAGGCCCCTCATGGAGATAAACAGCCTCTTTCCTGTTCCCTCTCTGGTGGGACTCTGCCATAGAAGCAGTGGCCATGCCCACAGCAACTGAGCGTGGAGCTTCCTTCACAGCAGCCAGGCAAGAATCAGATATCCCGTCTGTGCACAGCTTCCCAGCACAGGCCGCTAGAGGTCGCCATTCTCCCAGGAGAGGAAGGCCACAAACTAGCAAGAAGGGACGTTCTCCCAGCCAACACACGCATCAGCTCCCCACAACTACCTCTACCGTCATGAAAAGGCAGAAGAATTTGATACAGATCAGATTAACCCACACAGTCTCCCCTGAAAAGTAACCTGGGGAGATAGATTTAACCAATCTTCCTGAAAAAGAATTTAAAAGTAAGGTCATAACCATGCTGATGGACTTGCAGAGAAATATGCAAGAGCTAAGGAGGGAGAATACAGAAATAAAATAATCTCTGGAAGGATTTAAAAGAAGAATAGATGAGATGCAGAAGGCCATTGATGGATTAGAAACCAAAGAACAGGAATTCATAGAAGCTGATGCAGAGAGATAAAAGGATCTCCAGGATTGAAACAACTTAACGTGTGACCAATCCAAAAGGAGTAACATCTGCATTATAGGGGTACCAGAAGAAGAAAAGAGAGAAAAAGGGATAGAAAGTGTATTTGAAGAAATAATTGCTGAAAACTTCCCCAAACTGGGTGAGAAATGGTTGCTCAGACCACAGAAATACACAGAACCCCCAACAGAAGGTACCCAAAGAGGACAACACAAGACACATAATAATTAAAATGGCAAAGATCAAGGACAAGGACAGAGTATTAAAGGAAGCCAGAGAGAGAAAAAACGTCACCTACAAAGGAAAACCCATCAGGCTATCATCAGACTTCTCAACAGAAACCTTACAGGCCAGAAGAGAATGGCATGATATATTTAATGCAATGAAACAGAAGGGCCTTGAACCAAGAATACTGTATCCAGCACAATTATCATTTAAATATGAAGGGGGGATTAAACAATTCCCAGACAAGCAAAAGTTGAGGGAATTTGCCTCCCACATACCACCTCTACAGGGTATTTTAGAGGGGCTGCTCCAGATGGGAGCACTCTTAAGGCTAAATAGATGTCACCAGAGAAAATAAAATCACAGCAAAGAAAGTAGACCAACCAAATACTAACTACAGGCAAAAAATAAAATCAACTACTCACAAAAGCAGTCAAAGAAAACACAAAAGAGCACAGAATTAAACACCCAGCATATAAAGAATGGAGGAGGAGGAATAAGAAGGGAGAGAAAAAAAGAATCATCAGACAGTGTTTATAATAGCTCAGTAAGCTAGTTAAATTACACAGGAAGATATTAAAGAAGCTAACCTTGAACTCTTGGTAACCACGAATCTAAAGCCTGTAATGCCAAAAAGTATATATCTTTCAATAATCACCCTAAATGTAAATGGACTGAATGCACCAATCAAAAGTCGCAGAGTACCAGAATGGATAAAAAAGCAAGACCCATCCCTATACTGCCTACAAGAGACTCGCCTCAAACCCAAAGACAGGCACAGACTAAAAGTCAAGGAATGGAAAAAGATATTTCATGAAAACAACAAGGAGAAAAAAACAGGTGTTACAGTACTAGTATCAGACAAAATAGATTTCAAAACAAAGAAAGTAACAAGAGATAAAGAAGGACATTACATAATGATAAAGGGCTCAGTCCAACAAGAGGATATAACCATTATGAATATATATGCACCCAACACAGGAGCACCAGTATATGTGAGATAAATACTAACAGAATGAAAGGAGGAAATAGAATGCAATGCACTCATTTTAGGAGACTTTAACACACCACTAACTCCAAAGAATAGATCCACCTGACAGAAAATAAGTAAGGACACAGAGGCACTGAACAACACACTAGAACAGATGGAGCTAATAGACATCTGTAGGACTCTACATACAAAAGCAACAGGATACACATTCTTCTCAAGTGCACATGGAACATTCTCCAGAATAGACCATATACTAGGCCACAAAAAAAGCCTCAGTAAATTCAAAAGGATTGAAATTCTACCAACCAACTTTTCAGACTGCAAAGGTATAAAACTAGAAATAAATTGTACAAAGAAAGCAAAAAGACTCACAAACATATAGAGGCTTAACAACATGCTCCTAAATAATCAATGGATCAATGACCAAATTAAAATAGAGATCAAGCAATATATGGAAATAAATGACAACAACAACACAAAGCCCTTCTGTGGGACGCAGCAAAAGCAGTCTTAAGAGGAAAGTATATACAATCCAGGCATATTTAAAGAAGGAAGAACAATCCCAAATGAATAGTCTAAAGTCAAAATTATTGAAATTGGAAAAAGAAGAACAAATGAGGCCTAAAGTCAGCAGAAGGTGGAACATCATAAAGACCAGAGAAGAAATAAATAAAATTGAGAAGAATAAAACAATAGAAAAAATCAATGAAACCAAGAGCTGGTTCTCTGAGAAAATAAACAAAATAGATAAGCCTCAAGCCAGACTTATTAAGAGAAAAAGAGAATCAAAACACATCAACAGAATCAGAAACAAGGAAGGAAAAATCACGATGGACCCTACAGAAATACAAAGAATTATTATAGAATACTATGAAAACCTATATGCTAACAAGCTGGAAAACCTAAAAGAAATGAAAAACGTCCTAGAAAAATACAACCTTTCAAGACTGACCAAGAAAGAAACAGAAAATCTAAACAAACCAATTACCAGCAAAGAAATCGAATCGGTAATCAAAAAACTACCCGAGAACTAAACCCCTGGACCAGATGGATTTACCTCAGAATTTTATCAGACATAAAGAGAACATATAATACCTATTCTTCTTAAAGTTTTCCAAAAAATAGAAGTGGAGGGAATACTTCCAAACTCATTCGATGAAGCCAACATCACCCTAATACCAAAACCAGGTAAAGACCCCACCAAAAAAGAAAATTACAGACCAATATCCCTGAGGAACATAGATGCAAAAATACTCAACAAAATATTAGCAAACCGAATTCAAAAATACATCAAAAGGATCATACACCATGACCAAGGGGAATCATCCCAGGGATGCAAGGAGGGTACAACATTCGAAAATCCATCAACATCATCCACCACATCAACAAAAAGAAGTACAAAAACCAGATGATCAACTCCAGAGATGCTGAAAAAGCATTTGACAAAATTCAACATCCATTCATGATAAAAACTCTCAGCAAAATGGGAATAGAGGGCAAGTACCTCAACATAATAAAGGCCATATATCATAAACCCACCGCCAACATTATACTGAACAGCGAGAAGCTGAAAGCTTTTCCTCTGAGATAGGGAACTAGACAGGGATGCCCACTCTCCCCACTGTTATTCAACATAGTACTGGAGGTCCTAGCCAAGGCAATTAGACAAAACAAAGATATACAAGGAATCCAGATTGGTAAAGAAGAAGTTAACTGTCCCTGTTTGCAGATGACATGATATTGTACATAAAAACCCCTAAAGACTCCAATCCCAAACTACTAGAGCTAATATCGGAATTCAGCAAAGTTGCAGGATACAAAATTAACACACAGAAATCTGTGGCTCTCCTATACACTAACTATGAACTAATAGAAAGAGAAATCAGGAAAACAATTCCATTCACAATTGCATCAAAAAGAATAAAATACCTAGGAATAAACCTAACCAAGGAAGTGAAAGACCTATACCCTGAAAACTACAAGACACTCTTAAGAGAAATTAAAGAGGACACTAACAAATGGAAACTCATCCCATGCTCCTGGCTAGGAAGAAGTAATATCCTCAAAATGGCCATCCTGCCCAAAGCAATATACAGATTCGACGCAATTCCTATCAAATTACCAACAGCATTCTTCAACGAACTGGAACAGATAGTTCTAAAATTCATATGGAACCACCAAAGACCCCGAATAGCCAAAGCAATCCTGAGAAGGAAGAATAAAGTTGGGGGTGGATCTCACTCCCCAACTTCAAGGTCTACTACAAAGCCACAGTAATCAAGACAGTCTGGTACTGGCACAAGAACAGAGCCACAGACCAGTGGAACAGAATAGCGACTCCAAACATTAACCCAAATGTACATGGTCAATTAATATATGATAAAGTAGCCATGGACATACAATGGGGAAATGACAGTCTCTTCAACAGATGGTGCTGGCAGAACTGGACAGCTACATGTAAGAGAATGAAACTGGATCATTGTCTAACCCCATACACAAAAGTAAATTCGAAATGGATCAAGGACCTGAATGTAAGTCATGAAACCATAAAACTCTTAGAAAAAAACATAGGCAAAAATCTCTTGGACATAAATATGAGTGACTTCTTCATGAACATATCTTCCAGGCAATGGAAATAATAGCAAAAATGAACAAGTGGGACTGTATCAAGCTGAAAATCTTCTGTACAGCGAAAGACACTATCAGTAGAACATAAAGGTATCCTACAGTATGGGAGACTATATTCATAAATGACAGATCCGACAAAGAGTTGACATCCAAAATATATAAAGAGCTCACACACCTCAACAAACAAAAAGCAAATAATCCAATTAAAAAATGGGCAGAGGAGCTGAACAGACAGTTCTCCAATGAAGAAATTCAGATGGCCAATGGACACATGAAAAGATGCTCCACATCGTTAATCATCAGAGAAATGCAAATTAAAACCACAATGATAGATCACCTCACACCAGTAAGGATCGCCTCCATCCAAAAGGGAAAGGGACTGAGGATGATGGGTGGGAAGGGAGGAATAAGGGTGGGGAAAAACAAAGGGGGCACTACAATTAGCATGTGTAATGTGTGTGGGGCATGGGAGGGCTGTACAACAGAGAGATGAGTAGGGATTCTGCAGCATCTTATTACGCTGATGGACAGTGACTGTAATGGGGTTTGTGGGGCGGGATTTGGTGAAGGGGGGAGCCTTGTGAACATAATGTTCTTCATGTTATTGCAGGTGAATGATACCAAAACAAAAACAGTAGGACAGCTTTGTGGCATATCTGTTGGCCCCTGCCACCACAGCCCTCCCTAGCTTGGTGGCAGTCCTGAATATGGTATCCCATGTTCCCAATGTGGGACCCTGGTCTCTGGTTCTGAAGGAGCAGAGTATATCTTATTCACAAATTACTGTTTGTTCATATCTGGTGCTACCTGAGGACTGAAGCAAAGTGCTTATCTCTGTTTCATATAAATCAAAACTCTCTCAAGGGAGAAAAACAGTGGGCGTTACTCAAAAACATTGTAAGACAAAAGAAAAACTGATAGCCACCTGGGATAATGGGATACAGTAAAGACATATAAAAGACTGATTAAAACCTGGAGGAAAAAAGCTAGGGAGAGAGTTTCTTTGACAAATGAGGATAATCAAAACACCTATGTACACTAGGAAATTAGAAAGCCTTACACATACCCTGGACAGGATAAATTCCTGGAAAAGATTTCACAAGACCCTAGGCTTTCCCATCTTTGTGCTCAGTGCAAGCAAGAGTCAAGAGTAAGGCAGATCTGTATGTGCGCACACTAAGTCCTAAAGAAGTGCCAGCACATACCCAATTGGCAAATACTGGGAAAGGTCCTGGCTGTTGTTTTATTTGGGGAGAGGGGCTTACCCTGACCTTGAAGGAAAAGTCTGACAAAACATTAACTGAATACAAGCTGAAGGAATAGATAATTCAGTGACCATAAATGTCAAAAAAAAGTCTTTGTAAAAAATGAAACAGTTCAGAAAAGTCATTAAAAAAGTGGATAACTGTAGCTATCAACAATAAAGAGCAGCAAAGCCTGGAGAAAGGCAAGAAAGTGATTTCTAAAAATTACATCATCATATACAAATTCCCAGCTTCAATGACAACGAAAGAAATCACAAAGCATACAGAGAAATAGGAAAGTATGTCCCAATCAGAGGAAAAATATAAATTGATAGAAATGTTTCTGAGGAAGAACAGATATTGAACTTCCTAAAGATACTTCAAATCAACTACAAAATATGCTCAAAAAGTTAAAGGAAATCAAATAGAAAAAAAACTGACAGCAGGAACAAAATTATGAACCAAATAAGAATTCAGCAAAGAGACAAATTATAATAAAGAACCAAACAAATTTTAGAACTGGAAAATACTATAAATGAAATAAAATATTCACTAGGGCGATTTAACAACAGATTTGATAATGAAGGAAAGAATAAGATAGGACAATTGAAGTTACCATGTCTGAGGAGCAGAGAAAAAAAGTAAAAGTAAACAGAACCTAAGAGACCTATGGGACAGCATCAAGCCAACCAAAATAAATATTACAGGAACAATAGTTTTACAATTGTAGGTGGACACTTTACTATCCCCCTTAAATTAATGATAGAACATCTAGATAAAAGATCAATAAGAAAACAGTACTTGAACAACACAATAAAGTAGACATAAGAAGTATGGAGAACACTTCACCTACCAATAGCAGAGTATATATTCTTCCCAAGTGCACAAGAAACATGTACAACATAGACCAGAGGTTGAACCATAAGACAGATCTCAGTACACTCTAAAAGGCCAAAATCATAAGAACCTTGACTATAATAGAATGAAACTAGAAACCAATAATAAAATGAAAATAGGAAAATAAAAAATTTGTGGATGTTAACACACTGTTAATTGAACAAAGAAGAAATCACAAAGGAAATTAGAAAAAACTTAGAAATAAAAGAAAAAGACAATACAACATATCATAACTTATGGGATACAGCCAAGGCATATATAGGGATATTTATAGTAGTAAATAACTGTTTCAAAGAAAAATGATCTTACATCAATAACATTACTTTACAGCTTCAGAAACAAGAAAGATAAGCAAATGAAACTCAAAAGTAGCAAAAGGAAGGAAATAATATTACAGAAAAGATAGAGAATAGAAAGGATAGAAACAGAAAATCCAAAACTATTCCTTTAAGAGAATAAAATTAAATAAGGCTTTAGCTATAATAAAGAAAAGAGAGAAGACACAAGGAACTAAAATCAGAAATGAAAGTGGGGACATTAAATAAAGAATAGAGGATATAAGAGTGTACTCTGAATGATTGTACCCAATAATTTAGATAACTGGGTGAAACAAATTTCTAGAAAATACAAATGATCAAAACTGACAAGAAGAAATACAAAATGTCAGCAGACATACAAGCAGAGATGATATCAATAACAAAGAAGAAAAGTCCAGGACAAGATGGCTTCATTGGTGAATTCTACCAATCAATTAAGGGATAATTAATACCAATGCTTCTGAAACTCATCCAAAATATGTAAGTGGAGAGATTATGTCCTAACTCATTCTGTAGGGCCAGCATTTTATTGATACCAAAGTCAGATAAAGACACAAGAAAATTACAGACTAATATCCTTTAAGGATATGGATGCAAAAATCCTCAACAAAATACTAGCAAACTAAATCAAGAATTAGATTAAATATAATTTAATAATGCCAAGTAGGATTTATCACAGGAATACAAAGGTGGTTCAATATAAGACAATCAGTGGAATATACCACACTAGTAAAACAAAAGAAAAACATCAAGTGACCATTTTAATTGATGCAGAAAAAAAGAAGACAAAATCCAACACCATTTGTTGACAAAAGGCTAAGAAAATTAAGATGGAGGGAAACTTCCTCAAAACGATTAACTGCATGTATGGAAAACCTACAGTTCACACAATGATGATGAAGGACTGAAAGCTTCCTCACTAAGATTAGAAATAAGACAAAGATGCTCACTTTTGCCACTGCTATTCACCACTATACTAAAAGTTCTAGGCAGAGCAATTAGGTAAGTAAAAGAAAGAAAAGACCCCCACATTTCAAAGGCAGAAGTAAAACTCTCATTGCATATGACACTATCCTATATATAGAAAACCCCAATGAATCCACATAAAAGCTACAAGAGCTAATAAATGAATTCAACAAAGTTACAGAATACAAAATCAACACAAAATAATCAGATTTTCTATACCAGCAATGAACAGTCCAAAATAGAAATTATGAAAATGATTCTATTTACAATATTATCCAGTAGAATAAAATACGTAGTAATAAACCTAACAAAGGATAAACAAAACTACAAAAGATTGCTAAAATAAATTAAAGAACACCTAAATAAATGGAAAGACATCCTGTGCCCAGGGACTGGAGGACCTTACATTATTAAAATTGCAATACCACTCAAAGTGATGGGTAGACTCAATGCAATTCCTATTAAAATCCCAACAGCCTTTCTTCCAGAAACAGAAAAGCTTAGTTTTTGAAGTGATAGAATTGCAAACAGTCCTGAAATAGCCCAATCTAAAACAAACAAAAAGAACAAATTAGAAGGCACACTTCCCAGATTTCAAAAATTACTACAAGGTACAGTAATCAAAACAGTATGGTACTGGCATAAGAAAAAACATGAAGACCAATGGAATAGTTTGAGTCCAGAAATAAACCCATACATCTATGGTCAACCTGATTTTCAACAGGGGGGCTGATACCACTCAATAGGGAAAAAACCAGTTTGGTCATGGAACAACTGGATGTATGTCCTAGTGAAATGATGTTGGATAACCACCTCAACATGATATTTAACACAAATATTCAAAATGGAGCTAGTAAAAGCTAAAAACCATAAAACTCTTAGAGGAAAATATAGGAGTAAACCTTCCAAACCTTGGACTTGGTAGTGTATTCTTAAATATGACACCAACAATGTAATTAAAGTAAAAACATAAATTAGACTTCATTAAAATAAAATTTTCTCTGCATTAAAGGACATTATCAAGGAAGAGAAAAGACAGTCTCCAAAATGGATGAAAATATTTGCCATCATGTAGCTGATAAAGGTATGACAGCCAGAATATATAAAGAAATTTTACAGCTCAACAACAAAGACTAGCAGCCAAAATTTTTAAATGGGCAAAGGACTTGAGCATTTCTCCAGACTTTTAAAAAAAAGAACATGTAAAAATATGCTCAACATCATTAGTCTTTTGGGAAATGCATATCAAAATCACAGTGAGGAATTGCTACACACACACTAGGATAACACTCATCAAAACTTGGAAAACATTTTGGGACAAATAAGAGAATCTGAAACTATCATACATTTCTTATGCAATAAGAAATGATTCAAGATGCTGAGGAAAAGTTTGGCCATTCCTCAAAAAGTTAAACATAGAATCGCCATGCAAGACAGCAATACACTCATTATGTATATAACATATACATCAAACAGAACTGAAAATAGATAGTCAACAAAGTACATGCACACAGATGTTCATAAAAGCCAAAAGGCAGAAATAGCCCAAATGTCAATCAATGGATAAATGGATAAAGAAACTGTAGTATTTACATACAAAGGAGTGTTATTCAGCCATAAAAAGGAATAATTTGAGAAAATTCTGGGAAGATGGTGGAGCAAGCACCAAAGATTTGTCTCCCCACCTAGACAACAAATACACTGGCAGGATCAGTCTGATGTAGACTTTGGAACTCTGGAATCTGTTTAAGGCTTGCAACTTCCAGGAAAAGGTTTGGATGGCATATTTTGGTTAATTTTGGTCAATTTCTGCCTATACCACAGTATCAGCCACTATAGTTTGCAGGTGCTATGGTCAGTAAAAAAACGCATCCTCCACAAATGTTAGGGATCTGTGCTCTGATTGCTAACAGATGCTTCTGATCACAAAAACCTACTTGTCAAAGTGATAGAACTGCAAGGAGTCCTGAAATAGCAGAGGTATAAAGAAGCAGACAGACATTACTGTTGCACTTCCCTTCATTGTCCCCCTTTTTTGGCTTTTACCCCTTCATTTCCCGCCCTTCATGTTTTGCTTTTCCCCTTTCAGGAACCAGAAATTAAAGACTAGGATATTCAAAAGCAACTGCATATGGTAGGAAAATTAGAAAGTGTGCATACCGATAAAAAGGCTCAGAAAAGACCTAAGAAGGCATCAAATTCACACATCAGGCTGATCCTTGGCACAATCACAGCCCACAACACTCAAAAACAAAAACAAGAACAATCAACTAAAAGAGAAGGAAAATACAGCAACTCCTGTGGAAGAGGAGAACCTGATTTCCAGAGTTGCCACATTACTAGATTCAACTGTCCAGTGTTCAACAAATAAAATAACAGGCATACAAAGAGTAAATAAGACTTTCAAATGAAAAATAAATAAACATAATTTGCCCATGAAGAAGACTTAATGACAGTTACATTAGACAAAGACTTTATGTCTAGACAGTTATCTAGATATACCTAGACAAAACAACTGTCTTACAGATACTAAAAAAAAACTAAAAGGAAGACATGGAAAAAATAAATAACACATGTGCAAACAAAATGGGAATATCCATGAGATGGAAACACTAAAAAGAAACCAGAAATTCTGAAGGTGAAAAGTACAGTAACTGAGATGAAAAGTTCATATATTCAAAGGCATATTTGAGCAGGTAGAAAAAAGAATCAGTGAGGTTGAGGAAAGGCAATGAAAATGATCAAGACTGAGGAACAGAAAGAAAAAGACTGAAAAAAGTGAAAAGGACCTGTGAGACACCATCAATTGGAATAAACTTTGCATTGCACAAGTCCCAGAAGGAGAGAGAGAAAAGAGCAGAGAGAATATTCAGAGAAATATTTGAGATGTAATCAATGAAATAGTATTCAAATGAAAACTTCTCAAGTTTGATGAAAGTCATTAACATCCAAGAAGCTCAACAAACTCCAAATAAGATGAACTCAAAGAGACCCACACCAAGACACACTACAATCAGAGTTTCAAAAGATGAGTGAATCTTGAAAGCAGCAAGAGCAAAGCAAACCACCACATTCAAGGGATCCTCAATAAGATTATCTTTAGATTTCTTATCAGAATCTTTGGAAGTCAGAAGAGAGTGGGCAGATTTATCAAAGTGCTAGAAGAAAAAAATCTGTCAACCAAGAATCCTATACCTGACAAAACTGTTATTCAAAAATGAGGAAGAAACAAAGACATTCCCAGATAAACAAAAGCTGAGGGAGTTCATGACCAACAGACTTGCCCTGAAAGAAATGTTTAAGGGAGCTCTGCAAGGTGAAATGAAAGGATTCTAGGTAGTAACTCAAAGCTGTACAAAGATCTCAGTAAATGCATATATACTGGCAATTAAGGCTAGCATTATTGTAGCAGTGGTGTATAACTTTACTTTGTTTTCTACATGAATTAAGAAAGTTATACATTTAAAGAAAACATTTATTAGAATTAAAGCTAGTATTAATGTAACTTTGGTTTCTAATGCCAAATCATGTTTTTCCACATATTTTAGAAATTGATGCATTTAAAAGAATAATTAACTTGTAAATGGGGACACACAATGTATAAAGGTATAATTCTGTGACATAAACAACTGAAGGGTGAGGACAGAGCTCTAAAGGAGCATTTTTGTAGGTTATTGAAGTTAAGCAGCTATGAATTCAAATTAAAATAATGTTAAGATGTTAAGTGTGATCTGCATGGTAACCACAAAGAAAACAGCTATCAAATATACATAACAGAAAATGAGAAAGGCATTTAAACATTTCACTAAAACAAATGAATGAAGTACAAAAAACAGTAATGCAGGAAATAGACAAAAAAGCCACGGGACATATTGAAAACAGCAAAATGACAGAAACTATTCTTTATCAGTAATTAAGTGGAAATTAAACCCTCCATTCAAAAGACATAATAAAGACACAACTGAACTATATTCTGTCTATAATAAAGTATGCACTTGAGATCCAAGCAAACATTAACCAAAAGAGAGATGAAGTAGCTACACTAATACCAGAAAAAATAAACTTTAAAACAAAAAAGTTTAGGAGAGACAGAGGTAATTATATATTTTTTAAAGTTCAACAGAGCAAGATACAATTACAAATATTTATGCAGCTAATGACAGAACATCAAAATTTATAAATCAAAAACTGACAGAATTGAAAGGAGAAATAGTTCTACAATAATAATAGTTGGAGACATCAATACCCATCTCACAATAATTGAAAGAACTAGACAGAAGATAAATAGGAAATAGAGGACTTAAAACAACACAATAAACCAGAACTCAACTAGATTTAACTGACATGCACAGAACACATCACTGAACAGCAGCAGGCATTCTTGAGTGCACATGGAACATTTTCCAGAACCATGTAGTAGTCTACAAATTAAGTCACAATACATGTTAGTAGATAGATATTATACAAAGTATCTCCTCTGACCATAACAGAATGAAGTCAGAAGACAACAGAAAGAAAACAGGAAAATAACAAAATTTTGGAAACTAAGCAACACACTTTTAAACCAATGAATCAAAGAAAAAAATCACAATGGAAATTATAAAATACTTACAAATGAAAAAAAAAACACAACATACCAAATCTTATGGGGTATAGTGAAATTGGAGCTTAGGGGGAAATCTGTAGCTATAAATGCTTATGTTAAAATATAAGAAATATCTCAAATCAACAACCTAATCCTAGAACTTAAGGAGGTAGAAAAAGAATAAACTAAACCCAAAGCTAGCAAAAGGACAGAAATACTAAAGATAAGAGCAAAAATAAATGAAATAGAGAAGAGAAAGTAAATGAAACCAAAAGTCGGTTCTTCAAAAAGATCAACAAAATTGACAGAACACTAGCTAGAGGGACAAGAAAAAAAAAGAAGACTCAAATTACTAGAACAGAAATGAAATGGGGTACTGACTACCAATTCTACAAAAATCGACATTACAAGAGAGTACTATGACCAACTGTACACCAAAAAAAAAAAAAAAAGAAATTGGTTAACCTGGATGAAATGGAGAAATTCCTGGAAACACAAAACCTACAAAGAAATAGAAATCTGAACAGATTAATAACTACTAAGGAGTCTGAATCAGTAATCAAAAATCTCCCAACAAAGAAAAGCCTTGGCCAAATATTTAAAGAATGCCAATCCTTCTCAAACTTCTCCGAAAAAATAAGAGGACAGAACACTTCCTAATTCATTATTTGAGACCAGCATATTTCTGTTAACAAAGCCAGAAACTGCAAGAAAATAAACCTTATTAAGCTGAAAAGGATGCTAATTAGTGATAAGAAAACATATGAAAGAATAAATCTCACTAAAAAAGAAATATATAGTAAAAGTAGTAAAATGATCATTTATAAAACTAGTATAAAGGTTAAAAGACAAAAGTAATAAAAAGCTGATTGCAATGATTAGCTAAGGGATACACAGATAAAAAGATACAAAATGTGCTATCAAAAACAAGAGCAATCAGACAAGAAAAGGAAATGAAATGCACCAAAATATTGGAAAGGTAGAAGTAAAACCATCACTATTTGAAGATTAAATATTATATATAGAAAACACTAAAAACTCCATCAAAAAATGTTAAAAAATCATAAATGAATTCCATAGTTGCAGATACAAAATACACAAAAATAAGCTTTATTTTCATACATTAATATTGAACTATCATAAAGAGAATAAAGAAAACAATCCCACTTACAATTGTATAAAGATTAAAATACCTAGGAATAATTTTAAACAAGGAGGTAAAAGACCTGAATATTGAAAACTGCAAGACATTAATGAAAGTGAAGAATACAAAAATAAATGGAAAGATACACCATGCACATGGACATGAAGAATCAATATTATTAAAATCTTCATAGTACCAAAGCAATCTCCAGATTCAATGTAATCCCTTCCAAAATTCCAACAACATTTTTCAAAGAAATAGAATAACCCTAAAATTTGTATGGAACCACCAAAAGAACCAAATAACCAAAGCAATCTTGAGAGAGAACAAAGCTAGAAACATGACACTTTTTTAATTACAACCATATAGCAAAGCTACAGTAATTAAAAGAGTATTGTACTGGCATAAAAACACAAAGATCAATGTAAGAAAATAGAGAACATAGAAATAAACCCATGCATATATGATCAATTAATTTACAATAAAGGAGCCAAAGTGTACACTGGGGAAAAGACAGTCTCTTCAACAAATTGTGTTGGGAAAATTGGACACCCACAGTCAAAACAATGAAACTTAATCACTTTCTTACACCATATATAAAAATGAACTGAATTTGGGTTTAAGACCTGAAACCATAAAACTCCTATAAGAAAACACAGGAAGACAACACAAAGAAATACAAGGCATCCAGGAAGAAGTTAAACTGTCCCTGTTTGCAGATGACATGGTACTGTACATAAAAAATCCCAAAGAATCCACTCCAAAACTACTAGCTCTAATATCTGAATTCAGCAAAGTTGCAGGATACAAAATTAATACACAGAAATCTGTGGCATTCCTATACACTAATGATGAACTAGAAGAAAGAGAAATCAGGAAAACAATTCCATTCACAATTGCATCAAAAAGAATAAAATACCTAGGAATACACCTAACCAAGAAAGTGAAAGACATATACTCTGGAAACTACAAGACACTCATGATAGAAATTAAAGAAGATACCAATAAATGAAAACACATCCCGTGCTCATGGACTGGAAGAATTAATATTGTCAAAATGGCCATCCTGCCTAAAGCAATATACCAGTTACCTAAAGCAGACCAGTGAAACAGAATAGAGACTCCAAACATTAACCCAAACGTATATGGTCAATTAATATATGATAAAGTAGCCATGGACATACAATGGAGAAATGACAGCCTCTTCAACAGCTGGTGTTGGCAGAACTGGACAGCTACATGCAAGAGAATGAAATTGGATTATAGTCTAACCCCATACACAAAAGTAAACTCGAAATGGATCAAGGACCTGAATGTAAGTCATGAAACAATAAAACTCTTAGAAGACAACATAGGCAAAAAATTCCTGAAAATAAACATGAGCAACTTCTTCCTGAATGCATCTCCTTGGGCAAGGGAAACAAAAGCAAAAATGAACGCATGGGATTACATCAAACTAAAAAGCTTCTGTACAGTTAAAGACACCACGAGAACAAAAAGGAATCCTATAATATGGGAGAATATATTTGTAAATGACATATCCAACAAGGGGTTAACATTCAAACTATATAAAAAAACTCACAAGCCTCAACATACAAAAAGCACTTGACTTAAAAATGGATGGAGGATATGAACAGACACTTCTCCAAAAAAGAAATTCAGATAGCCAGCAGGCACATGAAAAGATGCTCCACAACACTAATTATCAGGGAAATGCAAATTAAAACCACAATGAGATATCACCTCACATCAGTTAGGATGGCCAACATAGGAAAGACTAGGAACAACAAAACTGGTGAGGATACAGAGAAAGGGGAACCCTCCTACACTGCTGGTAGGAATGTAAACTAGTTCAACCATTGTGGAAAGCGCTATGGAGGTTCCTCAAAAATTCAAAATAGAAATGTCATTTGACCCAGGAATTCCATGCCTAGGAATTTACCCTAAGAATGAAGGATCCCAGTTTCAAAAAGTCATATGCACCCCTATGTTTATCACAGCACTATTTACAATAGCCAAGAGACGGAAGCAACCCAAGTGTCCATCAGTAGATGAATGCATAAAGAAGATGTGGTACATATACACAATGGAACAATATTCACCCATAAGAAGAAAACAAACCCTACTATTTGCAACAACATGGATGGAGCTAGAGGGTATTATGCTCAGTGAAATAAGCCAGGTGGAGAAAGACAAGTACCATATGATTTCACTCATCTGTGGAACATAAGAACAAAGCAAAAACTGAAGGAACAAAACAGCAGCAGACTCACAGAACCCAAGAACAGACTAACAGTTGTCAGAGGGAAAGGGACTAGGGAGGGTGGGTAAGAAGGGGAATAGGAGCATTACAATTAGTACACATAATGTAGGGGAGGGACACAGGAAGGCACTATAGCACAGAGAAGACAAGCAGTGACTCTATAGCTTCTAGTATACTACGCTGATGGACAGTGACTGTAATGGGGTATGTGGTGGGGACTTGATAATGCGGGCAATCTAGTAATCACAATGTTGCTCATGTGACTGTATATTAATGATACCAAAATAAAAAATAAGAAAAAGAAAACACAGACAGTAAACTCTTGACCATCGATCGGCATTAGAAATTTTTTTCTGGATATTTCTCCCCGGGAAAGGGAAACAAAAGCAAAAATAAATAAGTGGGACATCAAACTTAAAAACTTCTACATAGCAAAGGAAATCAGCAACAGAGCACAAGGCAACTTACTGAATAGGAAAATATAACTGCAAATGAGGTATCTGTTAAGGGGTTAATATCCAAAATATAAAGACATACAACACAACAGCAAAGATATCAAATAATCCAATTTAAAGATGGGCAGAGAACCTGAATAGAAATTTTTCCAAAGACTCACAGGTCTTCAACAGGCACATGAAAAAGGTTCAACACCACTAAACATCAGAGAAGGGCAAGTCAAAAACACAATGAGATTTCACCTCACATCAGTCAGAATGGCTAATATCAAAAAGACAAGAATTAAGTATTGGTGAGGATGTGGAGAAAAGGGAACACTTGTGCACTGTAGGAAAAGTATTGTGGTTCATCAAAAAAGTAAAAACAGAACTACTGCATAACCCAGTAATTACACTTTTGGGTATGTACCTGAAAAAAACCTCACTAATTTGAACAGATATGTGCATGTCTCTGTTTATTGCAGCATTATTTACAACAGCTAAAATATGGAAGCAACCTAAGGGTCCATCAGTAGATTAACTATAAAAAATAATGAGATTTTGTCATACAACATGAATGGACATAGAAGATATTATACAAAGTGAAATAAGTCAGAGAAAGACAAATATCATATGATTTTACTTATATGTGTAATCTAAAAAAATTAATAAATGAAACAGAAATAAAGTCATAAATACAGAGTACAAACTTGTGGTTACCATAGGGGAGGAGTGGGAGGATGGAAAAAAATAGGTGACAGGGATAAAGAGGTACAAACTTCCAATTATAAAATAAGTCACAGGAATGAGAACTACAGCATAAGAAATACAGTTAATAATAATAATGTAATAACTGTTGACAGATGGTAACTACACTTATGAACATTTAGTAATGTATATAATTGTCTATCACTATGTAGTACACCTGAAATTAGTATAATAATGTGTATCAACTGTACTTCAATTTTAAAAAAGGATCTACAAAGAAACTAAAAAAACCAATTCTATTCCTATATACTATCAATAAGCAATCAAAAAAGCAATTACGAAAATAATTGATTTACAACAGCATAAAATACTTAAGAATAAACTTTAGTAAGGATATATGATTTGCACACTGAAAATTCCAAAACAGTAATGAAAGAAATTTAAAAAGACCTAAATAAATAGAAAAACATCTCACATTCATGGATTGCAAGACTTAATACTGTTAATATGTCAATACTCTCCCAAAATGGTGTACAGATTCCATGCAATCTTTATTAAAATCTCAATAGTGCTTTTTGCAGAAATAGAAAGGCTAACCTAACAGTCACAGGGACTTTCAAGGGATTGCTATAAAAACACAGCTTGGTGATTTCATAGTAAGTTAAACATAGAATTGTTGCATGGCCCATCAATTTCACTCCTCAGAAAATGAAAATAGGTGTTCAAACAAAAATTTGTTCATGAATGCTCATAGCAGCAGTGTTTCCATTAACCAAAGATGCTCCAAAATATCCATCAATTCATAGATAAATAAAAGGTAGTATACATACAGTAGAATATTATGCAGTCATAAAAGGGATGAAGTAGAGATATATGCTACAACATGGATGGGTCTTGCAACATTAAGTGAAAGAAGCCACGCACAAAAGGCTACCTATGATTCCATTTGTATGAGATATCCAGAATAGGTAATCCATAAACAGAAAGCATATTAGCGCTTGCTAGGGACTGGGAGGGGATGGGCAGCAATGGCTTATCAAGTTACAGTACTGCATATTAAGGGTAGAGGGTTTCCTTTGGTGTGATAAAAATATTCTGGAGGTAGATGACATTGTGAATGTAGTAAACAACCCTGAATTTTACACTTTAAAATGGTTAAAGTATGAATTTCATGTTATACATATCTTACCACTATTTTTAAAAAGTGCAATACCTCACCAGACAACAAAGATTTAGATTCTGCCTGGTCACTAGGGCTTTCACCGAACCTGCCTCATCTGACTAACCACCCTGCATCACCCTGGTTTACCCAGACATGTCTCTTCTTTGAACAACACTGGCATGGTTCACTTGCATAGTCACATATTTTCTTTTAACTTTTCCTCTGAAATGGCCAAGAATCACTTTATTCCTACCACTTCTTTATATAATTGCAGGATTGTTGTTGGAAGATTCACAATGTCACCTAATGAAGCCTATCAAAAAATGTTTATGCCCCAGTTTCACAGCACAATTCTTATTGTCTCATAATATCATTTCTCATAAGATCACAAGATTATTTTCTCACAATGCATTTCTCACCAGATCTACACTAACTTACATGGTATCTTTGCCCTACCATTGATTTGCTGCTCTCTATCAGAGGTCAGCAAACATTTTGGTAAAAGGCCAGGTAATAAATATTTTAGGCTTGTAAATCATACAGCGGCTATCACAACCACCTAACTCTGCTCTTGAAATGTAAAAATAGCCATAGCCATAAATGATTGAGAAAGGCTGTGTCCTAATAAAACTTTAGATGCTGTAATTTGAATTTCATACAATTTTCAATCACAAAATGTTACTTTGGATTTTTATCAACCAACTAAAAATTTCTAGTTTGCAGGCCTTAAAAAAAAAAAAGGCAGCAGACTGCATTTGGCACATGGCCAGCAATTTGCTGACAACTCTTTATTTTCCCTGATGTTAACATATTCATTTCTACTATCTTCTATGAATGTATAAATATTTTACAAACCTCACATAATCATCGTTAAGCAAAACTGAATAAATGAACAACTTACCTGGATGTTTTCATTTTCTGCTAGTCCTTGAAGATTGTAGAGAACTGTGAGGGTAAGATGAGAAAGAAAGATCATGAGATATATTACCTGCCCCAAATCTCCACATAGCTGCTGGCAAAACACCTGCAAATAGAATGGGGGCATCTGCACATCTCTAGATGTGCTGCGAGTGTGCAAGCAGCTGGGAATCCAGAGAGCAGACACATGAAGAAGGGAGGGATGAAGAAGGCACTTCCTTCCCCTGTGGCTGGTTAAGTAACTCCTTCCACATGATGCCTGCACAGGTCCCCAAGGAGCAGTCTTCTGTTCCTTTTGCTTGCTCTCCTCTCCCAGCCACAGTTTATATCTCTGAAAGTTGGCACAAAGCTTCCACCATCAGCCAGTCTGTGAGGCTCTGGATGTGGCGGTGGTTCTGGCAGGAGGACCTGAATTGCTTCTGGTTGAGCAATAGAGCCTCTGCTTCCTCCACTTCCACACTCTCTCTTCTGAGTTCTCAGGCCAACTGACTGTCCTAAGAGGGTTTCCTGCTTCTGGAATACCCCTTCTCACCTCACAGGAGCTGTTTTGTTCCAAGACAGCTGGGCATAGTAAGCCAGTTAGAATGCTCATCCAGGGTCTACAGCTCTTGGCTCTTCCTGTCACCCTCAGTCACTTCGGGAAATGAGAACTGGTGCTGAGGACGGAAGCTGAAGGGTGCCAAAGGGACCTGGGCGCCTCCAGGTATGTGCCAGGTTAACAGCTGCCTTAGAAACAAGAGGGAGTTCCCAGTTCACTTGCAATCACTTCCTTGAGGGGCCAGGGTCACAAGGCTGCTCCCTGTCTCCTGACCGCGCCCTGGCTACTGCGTGGGCCGGACCGTTCTCGCTCCCGCCCTGCTTCGTTGGCCACCTGGGGCTCCCGTCACGATTTGGAGCCTGGTTCACTAAGTCAGGGGCGCGACGCGGGCCACAGATGGCTGGGAAGGCTGAGCGAGAATCTGAGGGGAGAACAAGGTTCTCCCGAGGCGAGAAGCGGCCAGCCTGCGCGCAGTCTTACCGAGGCCTCGGGCGACCCTCCACCACGGATGGCAAACGAAGTTTCCCCAGGTAACGAGCGCTGAGCCGTGATGGGTCTTGTCGGGCGCACGAGATTGAGCAAAATTCCTACCGGGGTCAGGCACAGAGCCGCCTCCCGCACACGCCCCTCCGGCGCGGCATCCCAGACCACCTGTGCTCCGCGGGCTCCGCCGCTGCTGCCCTGCCCCCGCGCCCGCCCGGCCTCCGAAGGCTCCAGTACCGTCTCCTCGCGAGGCCGCAGCAGACGAAAGCTGTATAAATATACAGCATTTATAAATGTTACAAGGCAGACATCCTAGTATCACCACCAGGTCAAGAAAAAGAACTTCACCAGATACCCGAAAGTCTTTCCCATGCCCCATTCCAGGATCAACCTCTTACCTTTCCCCATAGTAATACATCTTGAAATCGGTCTGGAGTTTCTGGATTGGATTCTGTAATCTGATTAGATTTAGATTTGAAATTAATGGCCCTGTTTCAGTGGTAAAGGGGCACTGATAGTCTTTGGTGTGCAGTGGCAATTCGTTTAGGTACCTGTAGAAAGCAAGGTTCTCAGGAATCAAATATTTGCTCCTAGATATTTTAGTGAACATAAAGAGTGTAAGAGGATCAACTCCTTACTTCTAAATGTGTGGAGAACTTGGGAAAACATGAGAAACTCAGGGGGTTAAATTCCCAGCTCAAGATCCCCACCAGGGACCTTAAAATATTCTATGTCTACTCTGAAAGAAGCTCTTACCCCTAAAGCTTGCAGGGCTGAGACTTATGAAAACCAGACACAGTGACAAATTCTTTGGACAGCTTAATTACAATGCAAATTGAGTTCCCAACCTTACAGGGTCTCTTATTAAAGTTAGTGCATGGTGGGACAAGATCCTAAAAACTGGGTTGGGAAAACATAAGTGGGTTTCAGTGCAGCTGAGTATCTTCAATGCCTACAATACCTTTGATGTATCTAGTGATCCTTCTTTCCAATAAAACCAGCCCCTCCACTTGTACCTGATGAGTTGAGTCGCCCTTGGCTTTAAGAACCTAATATGGCCTTCTATGTCATAGTTGTCTTGCAAAGAACTGATCCTCTTCCGGACCTACCGCACCACCTCTCTTTGCTTCTGGACCTATAACCAGACATAAATCTCAATAGATGTCCAACAGTACAAATTGTGATCCATGGAGAAGTGTGACATACCCAAGGAAGTGTATAATTTTATAACTTTATATTAACAGAAAACTGGGAAATATTTTGGAATCAGAGTGGAAAGAATATAAAGTTGAATCAGGCTGACTTTATTGACATGGGGCCACTAAGTATTTATCTCAAGGGGCTAGTAATGGCTCTAATTGTTTGCTTCATTTGGTTGACCAAAATATAAACCTATACGAAAGAAGTTGAAATGCCAAAACTTCCTTGGTATACTATAGAGGCAAGTATTCCAAGGTTTAGGAGTATTAGAATTTAGAGGGGATTTATGTAAGAGTTGCTTACCAATCTCAAAAGGTCCAAAGGTCAATGCCTTTTATCAGGGAAGCCTCAGAATCCTTGAACAGCACAGTGAGCCCAGCATGTCCCAAACCTGCAGTGTGGTTGCTCTTCTCTGTAAACCATAAATTACAGGGGAAACTGCTACCTTCAAATGGGGATATGTTAGTCCAATGAGGATGCCGATATCCTAGGGTGGCTGGGCCAAACTGTGTCAATTAACCATCAAAAACATGGATATGGTTACTGTAATGGACAGTGGAGCTGAAGTAGTAATCAGAATAGTTTGGCTTACAGAGATATTTGATGTTGATCATTGCATAACCAGAACTACAATATATGGGAAGTCCACAAAAGTCTTCATTTAAGTGGAAAAATCTCCAGGTATAATGAACAGAAGTATGACTTGAATCACCAATGAGTCATGCCCCTTCAATAAGGTGCAGGCCTTGAGCCAGTGTATAGACCCAGAGAATCACCAGAAGAGGCAAGTGTCCAGGTCTCCTTGTGGAAGAATCCACTGCCAAAAACATATACTGCTAATCTTCCCAGTGTTCCCCGAAAGGGACATAGAGCCACTTACCAATGTGACTGTGCACTGGGCAGGGGGAAACAGACTTTTCAGGGATTCCCCAAACACTGGTCCTGAACTGATGCTATTTCCCAATTACCCAAAAGTCACTGCAGTATACCATTCAGAGGAGGGGCTCATGGAGGTCAAGCAATCAATGAAGTTTTAGCTCAAGGTCCATCTCACAATGAGTCCAGTGTATCCCAAACTTATACTGTGGTTCTTTTCTCAATCGTGGAATGCAAACATGAAATAGAGACCAGATATTTTCAGAATTCATGCATTGGTTCCTTGCCCTATCAAGTGAGAGCTAGTATGGTAGGAAAGGCCATGTGAAAGTCACTAAAACTGCCTCTACCTGTGAAGATAATGAACCAAAAGCAATGCTGCATTCCTGGAGTGAGTGCAGGTATTAGTGCCTCCATCATGGTCTGGACAGATCCAGGGATAGTGATTCCCACCACATCTCCCTTCAAATGACTTATCTGGCCTGTGCAGAAGATATGTGGATCTTAAATAATGATGGTGGATTATGAATTTAATCAGGTGGCACACTCCATTCATTGCTTTTTTTTGGATTTTGAAGATAGCGTATGTCACATTTGGGCCTGCTAGTCCAAGCCGTATACTGAGTGACCAGAAAACCTACCAATTGGAGAGTCTAGAACAAAACTGTTCTGCAACAGATCCAAGTTGCCACGCTACTGTGCCATTTGGGCTATATTATCCAGCAGATCCATGAACCATGTTACTTGAAGTACTGGTAGTGAATGAGGATCCTGTTTAGAGCCTTTGGCAGGACCCTATATGTGAATCAGAGTGCATACCCTTAGGGTTCTTTAAGCAAAGACACACCATCCCCTGTGAACATCTACCCTCCTTTTGAGAAATAGCTTTTGTCTTGCTTGTTAATGGGTTTTAGTAGAGATTAAACACTTAACCATGGACTACTAAATTACTGTGTAATCCAGGCGGCTCTGATGTGTTGTCTGATGCGTCAAGTCATACAACTGGGTGTTCACAGTGGCACTTCATCACTTAATGGAAATGGCACATACAAGATTAGGCTCCAGCAGGTCCTGAGTGCATAAGTATGCCAAGATCCCTACAAATGCTGTACTCCATTCCCCTGTCTCTCTCTCTCTCTCTCAATCTACAGCTATGGCCTCATGAGTTCTTTGACTAGTTTACTGAGAAATAAAAAACTTGGGCTTGGTTAGATAATTCTTCATGGTATCTAGCACGACAGCCCTACTCTGAGATGGTCCTGAAAGTCAGTGGTGAAAGAAAAACATCCAGGTGAGCAAAAATTTGAGCAAGGCATCTGGTTATTTCTTTTGCCTGGAAAAAGAGATGCCACACTTATGAGCCTACCCCGATCCACACACAGGGGCTAATGGTTTTGATGGATGGTCAAGGACTTAAAAGGAGTCCTCTGGAAAACTGTGACAAGAAGACTGGGTAAGAGGTGTGGGCACAGACCTTTCCAGATGGGCAGTGTGAAAATACTGGTTTGCCCACATATATGCTCACCAAAGGGTGACTCACCAGAGAAAGGTTTAAAAATTAGGTGGATAGGACACATTCTGTGGATATCAATCTCCTGTGAGTCAGCCCTCTCCCCAGCCACTTCTGTCACTGAGAAGTGGGCTCATGAACAGGTATCTGTGGCAGCAGTGAGGCTTGTACACAGGCTCAGCAATGTAGACTTCCACTCACCAAGGCCAATCTGGCAAAAGTCATTGTTAAGTGCCCAGTATTCCAATGGCAGAAACCAATGGTTAATAACTAACTTGGCACAATTCCCTGGATAAGTTGAATACTTGGTATTGGGTTGATCACATCAGACCATTTTCATCAGGAAAGGGACAGTACTTTGTACACACTGGAAAAGATATTTACTCTGTGCACGGATTTGCCTTCTCTGTCTGCATGTGTCGAAACATCAGTGAATTTACAGCATGCCTCATCCACCACCATCATGTTCCATAAAGCTTTGGACCGAGAAACTCTACATGTCCTTGTAATCATTGGTTTACTCTGTTCCCCATCAATGATATAACATGGAGTGGCCATCTGAACACTCAGAGAACTAGGTAGGTGGGCTTGTGTAACATCTTTCAAGTTGTGGCATATGCTTAAAATCAGTACCCACTATTTGGTCCTGTTTCTCCCATAGTCAGAATTTATGGAGCCGGAGTCAAAGGAGTAGAAATGGGAGAGACATCTCTATTACTTTCCTGGTGATCTACTGGCAAAAATTTTGCTTCCGATTGACTCAACTTTAGGCTCTGCTGGTCTAGAGGTCTTATTCCAATATAAAGAATACTTCCACCATGAAACAAAATGATTCCACTGAACTGGAAGCTTAGACCTGGCCACTTACAGCTCCACAAGCCAATGAATCAACAGGCAAAAGAGATCACTGTACCAGCTGAGTGACTGATCCTGACTACTAATGGGAAACTGATTAACTTCTATCCAGAGTGGGTAACAAGGTGTATTTGACTGTAAGAGATCCTCTGCAGTGATTCTTATTACCCTTGTGCCCTATGATTAACTTAATGGAAAATTGTGACAATTCAATTCAGGCTGGAATGCTAATGGCCCAGATACTTCAGGAATCAATGTTTGGGTCAACCCAAAGAATCATGACAAGCTGAGGTGCTTGCTCAAAGCAAAGGTCAATGGAGTATGTAGAAGAGGTTCACTATAAATACCAGCTATACCCATGTGATCAATTGCAGAAATAAGTACTGTAACAGTTATTTGTACTTCTCACTTATTTTGAAATGGCAGTTTGTTTATATATTGACCAAATGTTTTTCTTTACCTTTCTCACCCCTTTATCAATTAACATCAGGTATATTAACAGTAGTTACTATTTAATTATGTCAGTATTTAAATTACAGGCTATCAGTGGATGAGTATGAGTCAGGTAGAAAACTGAACATCACCCAAAGACAGAAAACAACAAACACAACTTTGTTCCCTCTCCTGAGGAAAGCAGAAACATGTTTTTGGTTGTCTGCAGGACAGTTGTTCATGTTAGGTAAAAGCATGACTTTGTTTTTACTTGGAGATTATGTATGGCTTGGCGTTGTTTATAGGCTCAATTTGACAAGAGATGGACTGATGTGGAACTGTAATGTGTGAAGAAGGTTAGGTGAAACTACATTTCCCAAAATTTCCTTTCCTATGTTTCTAGTTGCAGTGCACCACAACTGAGATTCCTGTGCAAGAAGGGAATAAGTGAAGCTGCCACCATTTGCAAGTTCACACCCAGTGTCACTGATCTACTGACTCACTTCACCATATAAGTGGCATCTGGGCCTGCACATTCTCCTGTAGCTACTCCACTTTCCTTTGGATCCTACTTGAGGCTCTCCAACTCCTGAGGAGTATATGTTTTTTTACTGACGAAGGGCCCTGGTTTCTGCAGGACTCCTATACTACCAGGGGCAGAGGAAACAGAAACAGACCTCGGTTTCAGTTCATCCTTGTAAGTTCCAGCTTTTCCCCATGGGTGCTGGCTTGTTCTTGCTCTCCCATGTCACATCTATCTTCCTTTGACAATCGTCTGCTCTGTGGACTTTCAAGCTCCAGTATCAGATGTGCAGACAAAAGCCTTTCAGAGACTGCTTAACCAGCTACATTGCCTAAGGTCAAATTCCTGTAAAAAATTCTGTATTTTTATCTATGTCCTAATGGTTCCACTTCTTTGATTGAACCCTGACATATACATTCTGGTCAATGCAGCTTCAAAATTTGTGATTTCATGACTATAACTAGGATTAGGATTTCTGGTTCATAGGTAGGTACTCTTCAGAATGACTGCTTCCATTTATCCTCCCAGTGCCAAGAGAATTTAGGCAATAGTTCTTCTGCTGGTTAAGGTGAAACATACCTTTTTGTCTGAAATGGCTTGCTTTGTTTGGGCTGATGTAACAAAATACCATAGACTGGGTGGCTTATTAACAACAGAAATTCATTTCTCACAATTCTGCAGGCTGAGAAGTCCAATATCAAGACACCGGTACATCTGGTGTCTGGTGAGAGCCCACTTCCTGTTCACAGATGGCTTTTTGCTGTGTCCTTATATGGCAGAAAGGCAAAGGAAGCTCTCTGGAGTCTCTATTATATAAGGGCACTAAATCCCATTCATGAGGGTTCTGCCCTCATAACCTAATCACCTCCCAAAGGCCCCACCTCCAAATAACATCACATGGGGGATTAGATTTCAACTTATAAATTTTGAAAGGACACATTCAGTCTATAGCACCCTTTTACCTTCAATAACTTCTCTAAGATTTTATGGACTAACAAGATTAAATTTATGGAATGTCCAGGTGTAACTGTAATTTGAGTCCCATATTAAGGCTATGAAAGTTTGCCAATGGTACATATCAATAGATATTCATGTTAATTCAGCAATTATATAGTAGAGGTGGAAGAGCCAAAGGTGCCCTTTTATCATTTGTTGTATAAATAACTTTAGTAAAGTTTTGTATTTCCACTTTGGTCAATCTGTGGACCTTTCCTCTCCCTGTACCTAAGTCTTCATCTTTCTATCCCTTCATTCTTCCATTCTTTTTTTTTGTGCTCACCAGATATACTTCAGGGGTTCTTCCTCCTCTTTCTGATCAGATTTACAAATCTCCAGAAGGATCATCAGGGTTAAAGGCCTGCTCCATGGCAATGGCTGCTTCATATGGCTTCATTAAGTTGCATCTGAATTCCACTTTTGCTGGGCCACAGGGTGCTGGTGCGGGATGAGGGGTCCCCTCTAACCATGATGATGAGGATTCATTTTGTTTATTTTAGGAACAGCAAAGGCATTGCTTTTGGTTGACTGAATATCTGCTCTGCCTTTCTCTCCTGCCATGCAGGTTTCCTTCTCTCCAATCTTCCTCTGTACAAATTTCCTCAGAACACTTTGGACAACTAGGAATGTAAAGTCCCAGCTTTCAGCTTTGCCTCTATCCAAGCACCCAGGGAATAGACCTGCAGGGTGTTACAGAAGAAAGTACCAGAGCCCAGCAGTTGGCCTCCAAGGATGGGGATGCCAGTCAATCTCCCTGGGATCAAGGTCATTTTGTCTATGGCCTGAGTCAAGGCCAGCAGGCCCCACAATTGCCAAGATTAGTCCTTTGAGGTAAACAGCAGTGCCAGGCAAAACCCAGGTACACTGGCTAGGGGCTTTGTATTCAAAGAGCAGTTGAGATACCTCCTCTCTAATGTGGGAGTGGTTCCATTTTCCTTTCTCATCAGTGGGCCACAGCCCCCCTGACTGTGCTCCTCAGCACCCCTAGCATCAGGGGAGTATGTGCAGTGGCACCACAAGGAACAGCAGAGGGAGTGGGGAGGTTGTACCTGTGCCTGAATAATAACTCACAAGCAACTGGGCTGCCCAGGCTTAATTCTCCCCGGGGTGGCAGTCTCCTGCCTTTCCACAGACTTCACAAAGGACCACGACATGCCCATCCCAGAGGTACACAGAAACAAACAATGGTATATGTGGATACCCCAAGCAGCCATGGATGGTCACCAATCTAGCCAGACCCCTGGCAGATGGGACTCAAATGCTGAACAGTTGGGGCGTTGTGTTGTCACTGCCTTTACTGGTTGGAGCCTCAGCTGGCAAACAGACTGAATCCAATGGCAAGTCACCCAGGGTTACAGCCAATGAACCATTCTCCCTTAGGGACAAGAGCCTTTCAAAAAAAAAAAGAATGTAGTGCAGGTCCAAGTGCAAGTTTGCCAGCCATTGATAGTTCTGTCCCAAGTGTCATTTGCTGTATCACAGAACAAGTTAGCCAAAAGAAACTAGTTAATGCTGACTCGGTGAATTCGGTCATAGATCCCTTCTACATGACGACTGCGTTGCCTCCTATTCACTCTGTTGCTAGAGGAATGCCTGCCCTGGGCTTATCAAATGGTTGAACACATGACACCTGACACTGGAAAGACGAGTTCTACATAAGTTTATTAGTCACACACACTCAACAGACCAGGGGAGGACACCACATGCCAGGCAGGGCCACACAGGTTGTTACACATGCAAACAGAGGGACCAACTAGAGGTTTGGGAAAGTGGCTCTGTAGTATCAGGAGGATGCTGTGAGACCTGGGTCCTCAGAGAAAATGTGAATGGCTTGTTTGGAAAATTCTGCAGGCTGCCAGGGAAATACAATTTGCTAACCAGGGATAAGAAAGAACTACACCTACACCTGGTCCCCTTGATAAGGCAAGAGGATCATCTGACTACAGGACCTTACCTATAAGGAGAAGAAAGGAGAGGAAAGCTTACAGTTAGGCAATTAGAGGCCCTTTCAATGTCAAGAGATCCTATTATACCGGGCATTAGTTCTAGATCACAGTTAACTCTAATTTAAAACATTTCAAAGACTATAAAAACACTCAAATGTTTATCATTGATGATTATATCTGCAGTGCAGAGACATAAAAACTTTAGTACAGAAACAAGATATTACCAAAAGAGCTAGAAACTTAAAATTCCAAAAAAAAGATAATAACACTTACAAAAGCAGAAAGCTAGCACTTTAGTAGTGTCTTTGTATGAATTCTGAGAATGCATTTCCTCCCCCACCATGGAAAAACTGGTACTGAATGATGTGAGCTTTTAATTTAGTAAATACATAATAAAAAGGGTATCTTATAAATACATAAGAGGGTCCTCACAGATTCACCTATATTGCTGTATGCTGACATGATCATTTATTTAATATACTTTAGTTTTTAGAGTAGTTTTAGGGTTATAGAAAAATTGAGCAAAAAGTACAGAGTTCCTATATACCCCTTCACCTCTATCCCCTTCTAGTTTCCCCTATTATTATCATGCCTTAGTATGGTATGTTTGTTACAATTGATGAGCCAATACTGATTCATTACTATGAACTCAAGTCCATAGTTTACATTGGGGTTTACTCTTGGTGCTTTACATTTTAAGGGTTTTGACAAATGAATTACCTGTATCTATCATTAGTGTCCTACAGAGTAGGTTCACTGCCCTGATAAATCCTCTATAACTTATTTTCTTTCCCTAACTCACCCTGAACCCCTAGCAATCACTGATCTTTTTACTATCTCCATAGTTTTGCTTTTATCAGAACATATTATAGTTGGAATCAGAGTATAAAGCCTTTTCAAATGGTTTCCTTCATTTAGCAGTATGCATCTAAGGTTCCTCCAAATCTTTGATAGCTCATTTCTTCTTGGCACCCACCCAGGCATAATGCCCTGTAACCTAACTATAATTGCTAACTAGTGTTGGGAGCATTTTTCATTGCTGATTCTTTGTGGAGTTTTCTACATAAACAATCATGTTATCTGTGAACATAGTTATTCTATCTCTTCATCCAAAATTTATGTGCCTTTTATTTCTTTTACTTGTCTTACTGTGTTAGCTAGGACTTCCAGAAGGATACGGCAAAGGAGTGGTGAAAGAGGACTTACTTGCCTTGTTCCTGATCTTAATGAGAAAGCCATTAAGTCTGATATTAGCCATAGGGTTTTTATAGATGTTTTTTACCAAGTTAAGGAAGTTACCCTGTATTCCTAGTTTTCTGAGACTTTATCATGAATGGGTGTTAAGATTTTGTCAAATGCTCTACTCCATCTATGGATATGACCATATGATATTTCTTCCTTAGCTTGTTAATGTGATGGGTTACATGAGCTGATTATCAAAAATTGAACCAGCACTGTAAACCTGTAATAAACTCCATTAGCTCATCACATATGATTCTCTTTATACACTGTTGGATTCAGTTTGCTATTTTGTTCAGGTTTTCTACATCTATGTTCATGAGAGATATCTGTAGTGTTCCTTTCTTCTAATGTCTTTGCCTGGTTTTGCTACTATGATAATGTTGGTTTCCTGGAATGAGTTAAAAAGAATTTCATTTGCTTTTATTTCTTGGAAAAAACTGTAGACAATCAGTATAATTTCTTCCCTAAATGTTTTGTAGAATTCACCAGTGAACACATCTCTCCCTGACACTTTCTGATTTGGAAGACTATTGATTCAATTTCCTTAATAGATATATGCCTATTCATATTTCTCCTTGAGAGTTTTAGCAGATTGTATATTTCAAGGAATTGGTCCATTTCATCTTGATTATGAAATCTATGGCACAGAGCTGTCCATAATATTCCTTTATAACCCTTTTGATGTCCATGGGATCAGTAGTTTGGGCTCCCTTTTCTCTCTGATATTGGCATTTTGTGTTCTCATTTTCTTAGTTAACCTGGCTACAGGTTTATCAACTTCATTGACATTTTCAAAGACCCAGCTTTTGGTTTTATTTATTTTGTTTTATTTTCAGTTTCACTGGTATCTATGCTAATTATTATTATTATTATTATTATTATTATTATTATTAATTTTTAGGTACCTTGAATTTAATTTGCTTTAAGTTTCCTAAGATGGGCACTCAGTTTGTATAATTTAAGATCATTAATCTGTATGACCTTATTATTTATGTAATCTGATCATGTGATTTAATACGACACCTTTATTTACACTGTCAACAAAAAACCCACTCTAGCTCTCTTCTGGCCCTGTTTCAGCCTCAAACCTCCTTCTCACCTAGAAGACTCTAAGGGCCTAAGATCCCTCTTGGTACCTTGGACCCCAATTTACAGACTTGGGTGTCATCCAGTCTGTTTGTGGCTTCTTTTCTGGACCCTGTCTTGGAGGGCAATTGCTTACAGAGGGTTTGGACAAAATTTAGGCTGAAAGCTAGACAACTGACAGTAGTACATTCAAAGCGCCTCATGTTTTGGAATAAAGCATGGGTAAAAAACAGGAGGCAATGGGTTTAGGGTGTGGATATCCCCATGCATGGAATATGTTTTAATTAACATTCTGTTATTCTGATTTGTAAGTTTTAAGTGATTAGATATTATCTTTGTGGGCCTCACTTAAAACTGTTGCTCCAGGCCCTACACACCAACAGCAAAACTAGAAGTATCATTTCCTATTCACAATTGTATTAAGTTCCATTATGCATATGAAACATCCAGTTTATGCAACATGCCATTTATACACACATTAGTCCTGTAAACTAAAGGGATAGTTCACATATGCATTAAATGCTGTTGCCCAATTATTCAATCTGCCTCTGCTTTTAAAAAGCTTCATATTCAAAGGGCTGCCAGGATTAGGGTTGCAGAAAGGGTATGATTGTTAATGCACAGGAACCTCTTGTAGTGAAATCCTGATTCCTTTGTAATGATACAACACAGATTCCAAATTTCTTTCTGATTTTATAAACTGTTATTGATTACTAAAATATATGTGATAAAATTTCATAAAACTACACACACAAACATAAACTGCATATAAAAACTGGTGAAATCTGAGTAAGTATCTGACTTCATAGTAGAGTACCAATGATTCCTTGTACTTGATAACAAAGTACTGTTATGTCCCATATTATCATTAGAGGAAGCTTGGTGAAGGGCACCTAATAAATCCATGTACTATCATTGCAACTTATTGTGAGTTCTTTTCCATCTTCTTTTTTAGTTTGTCAGAGCTTATTGTATAGTACACATCTATAAATTATAATTTGTTACTTTTCCTAAAAATAACTATGGCATCAAAATGAAAAATACAAATTCTAAGGTCATATTCTAAAGAAAATGTTCAAGCTATATATCTCCATTGACAGATTTTTCCTCACTATAAATTCCAACATAACCTAGTTTTTTGCAAAAAACGTTTACAAAATCAAAAAATCGGTAAGATTTAATACCAGTATTGCTACCTGACATTCAATGTCATGTTACTTCTTAACAAAACCATCCTACATTTGTTGCAGTCTTTGGATTTGTCCTGTTACCATTGCTTTGGAGTAAAATAAGGCCAGTTTGTAGATGAAAGCCAGTGAACATTCAAGATATCAAAAGAGCTTTTTCCACAGGGTAAATTCTCTGAAGCAGTGAGTGCTGAACTGAGGTGACATTTCTAATAGTCACCTCAATTAGATTTTTCTTCTGTGTGTGTTCTCTGATGTACAATGAGGTTTGACTTCTGAGAGAAATATTTTCCACACATGTTACATTCATAGGGCTTCTCCCCTGTGTGTGATCTCTGATGTTTAGCAAGATCTGATTTACGGTAAAAAATTTTCCCACATTCATGACATTGACAAGATTTCTCCCCTGTGTGAGCCCTATTATGCACTGTGAGGGATGACTTGTGGCTAAAGGCTTTCCCACATTCAACACATTCATAGGGTTTCTCCCCTGTGTGTTTTCTGTGATGTAAAATAAGTCCTGACTTCACACAGAAAGATTTTCCACATTCATTACATTTATAGGGCTTTTCTTCTGTATGAGTTCTCTGGTGTACAATTAGAGCTGATTTATGGCAGAAAGCCTTTCCACATTCATGACATTCATAAGGTTTCTCCCCTATGTGAGTTCTCTGGTGCTGAGTGAGCTGTGACTTCTGGCAGAAGGTTTTCCCACACTCATTGCATTCATAGGGTTTCTCCCCTGTATGTGTTCTGTTATGTTTAGTTAGGTATGACTTGTTATAAAAAATTTTTCCACACTCTTGACATTCATAGGGTTTTTCCCCTGTATGTGTTCTGTAATGTTGAGAAAGAGTAGACTTATGGCTGAAGAATTTCCCACATTCAGGACATGAAAAGGGTTTTTCCCCTGTGTGAGTTCTCTGATGTACTGTGAGGTCAGACTTTAAGCAGAAGGTTTTCCCACATTCATAACATTCATAAGGTTTTAACCCTGTATGAATTATCTGATGTCTAGTGAGTACAGACTTGCAATAGAAAGTTTTTCCACATATAGTACATTCATAGGGTTTATCCCCTATGTGAATTCTCCGATGTTGTGTAAGATGTGACTTCTGGCGGAAAGATTTCCCACACTCAGGACATTCAAAGGGTTTCTCTCCTGTATGAGTTCTCTGATGTACTGTAAGGTGTGAATTCATACAAAAGGTTTTCCCACATTCATAACATTCATAAGGTTTCAGCCCTGTGTGTGTTCTCTGATGTTTAGTGAGATCTGACTTCTGGTAAAATGTTTTCCCACATGCATTACATTGATAGGGTTTCTCCCCTGTATGTGTTCTTTGGTGTAATGTTAGGGCTGACTTGTGGCTGAAGGCTTTCCTGCATTCCTTGCACTCATACAGTTTCTCTCCTGCGTGTGAACTCTGATGTTCAGTGAGGTTTGACTTCTCCCAGAAAATTTCTCCACATTCATTACATTGAAAACACTTCTCTTCTGTGTGTATCCTCTGATGTCGAATGAGGTGTGACTTCTCCCAAAAAGCTTTCCCACATCCATTACATTCAAAGTGTCTCTCTCCTTTATGAGTTTTCTTAAGTTCTGAGAGGTATAACTTCCTCCTGAAATAATTCTCACTTTCATTACATTCATAATGTTTAATATGATGTTCCAAAAGGGTAGAGTTCACACAAAAGGATTTCTCACAATCACTAAATCTATAGTGATTTTCCTTTGAGGAATTTATCTGATGCAACAAGGATGAGTTATCACAGAAAGTTCTCCCATATTCATTATATGCACAGTCGTTCCCTTCTGTGATGTCTTTCTTTTGTGTATTAAATAGTGCCTTTTCAAGGAAGGTTTCTTGATGTATGTTATACTCAAAATTTTGCTCTAAAGTTTTTATCTTCTTATGCTGAATAGGGTCATTATGACAGAAAGTTTTCCCATATTTAAAAAATTCACCTTTCTCTCTAGTCTGAGTTTTCTCATGTTTAATACTGAGTAGCAATTGTCCACAAGCATTAAATTCATCAGTCTTTTCTCCTGAAGAATTTTTCTTATTGATAACCAATTCTGAAATGTAGTTGAAACTCACTCCACAGGAGTCACACTGACAGAGTATTTTCCTGGAAGGAAAAGAATCTGTGCCCAAGTTAAATGGTTTCCCTATTACATTACCTTGTTCTTTAGTCAGCATTTTGTTATTGATGAAAACAAATTCCCACACAGGTTTATTCTGGTTATCCTGGTTCCTTCCTTTGATGTGATCAATTTTCCAGACTTCTAGAAATAAGAGAAGTTAATCTTACCTTGTAAATATTAACACATTTCTTATAAAAGGTGCTCTACATGCATATGCCCTGTATTGTAGCTGACTTTGATTTCCTGCCTAGTCTCCAGGGCTGTAAATAACTGTAAACACACAGATTTTTATTCTCTTGATTTTGAATTGGAAAAATAAAAAGAAACCTGGTTTAGTGAGGAAAAGGAGAGAAAAGTTAGAACATATATATTTGGTTTCCAATGTCTAAGGAATAATAGCAAATTCTTAAATATGAATGTGTCTATGTATCCTCCAAAAAACTGTAAGGGTTGATAAAAGGAGAGGAAATACAATTACCTACACCAACCCATGACTTCGGCATAACTATGAGATACAGAATACTACACTTCAAATCCCTACTAAGCAGGGAAGTAAATACTCAAATATAGAAGAAACTAATATAGAGCCCAAGTCTGTGAAAAGACTCAGCTAGTGACTGTGGCAACCACATGTGAAGGAAGATACAGAGAACTCAGAGATTATTAAATACAAATAAAATGACTCCCAGAAAGGGAAAGTCCCACTGTGAGTGAGATGATGGTTCAGACTACTGGGTAATACAAAAGAAGAGACTTATACTACAGGGGAGCCAAGGAGGCAAAGGATATCAAAAAGTGAGAATAAAATTATGAAAAGAACAAAGTGATCCTAGAATGAGGACTTAAAATTACAAGGAGCCTGTTATGAACTGAATTGTGTCCCTTCCAAATTCATAATGTGGAAGCAGGCCTAACCCCAATGTGACTGCATTTGGAGATGAGGCCTACAGGGAGGTAATTAAGCTTAAATTAGGTCATAAAGGTGAGCCCTAATCTGATAGGAATGGTATCCTTATCAGAAAAAAGAGACAGCAGAGCTTGCTTGCTCTCCAAACATGCACAGAGGAAAGGCCAAATGAAGAAACAGCAAGAAGGTACTGTCCACAAGCTGAAGAGAGCTCACCAGAAACTAGCCCTGCTGGCACCTTGGACACAGAGACTGTATGTGTGAAAAAATTAATTTCTCCTGTTTAAAACATGCTATCTGTGATATTTTGTTATAACAACCCAAGCAGACCAACAGGGCCCAAAGGGAAAATAGACAACTTAAATTTTAATAAGTAGCATTGAAAAAACAGGTATGAAAGCAGAAAAAAGAAAGGTTAAAGAAAGAAAATGGGATCAGAAATAAAGTTCTGGAGAAGAAAGGTGGCCTGTTAAAAAAAAAAAACAAATAAATAAATTTTAATTTAGTTATATATATTTATGATTATGATCTCTAAAGATAAAAAAGTAATCTTGTATAAAAACCATAACTAATAAAATTGTCCAGAAATAAAAAAGATTTGATCCATTATATTAAAAAACTGACATGCAGCAGTTAAGACATACCTTAAAGATGAAAAAGTCTTCTGGGCAAAAAAGATGAAGTCTCAACGAACAAAAATAAGGTTATAGCACTTATTTTTTCACCAATAAAGCAAGCCTAAGCACAGCAAAATTTTCAAGAAAAGGAAAATTATAAACGCTATTGGAAAAGGTATAAAATAGGTTTAAATATACAAGTAATACGGTGATACTATAATCATAAAACCTTCTAGAGGACAAACTTTAAGCAACCAAGGTTTGGACAGGAAAAACTGGCAGGAATCTGAGCAGTGCATATATTTACTGGATATCTAAGATCAAAACAAAGGTGAGAACAAGAATAGAATAATAATACATAAATGTTGTATTTTATGGTGAAGCAGAAAAAATGAAACAAAAAAAGCTGTAAGACACCACTCAATTTTATCAGACATTTGGAAAACACATAATACCCATTCTCCTTACAGTTTTCTAAAAAACAGAAGAGGAGGGAATACCCCAAACTCATTCTATGAATGCAGCATCACTCTAATACCAAAACCAGGCAAAGACACCACAAAGAAAGAAAACTACAGCCCAATATCCCTGATGAACATAGATGCAAAAATACTCAACAAAATATTAGCAAACCGAATTCAAAAATACATCAAGAGGATCATACAACATGATCAAGTGGGATTTACCCCAGGGATGGAAGGATGGTACAACATTTGAAAATCCATCAACATCATCCACCACATCAACAACAAAAAAAAAAGGACAAAAACCTCATGATCACCTCCATGGATGGTGAAAAACCATTCGACAAAATTCAACATCCATTCATGATAAAAACTCTCAACAAAATGGGTATGAGGGCAATTACCTCAACATAATAAAGGCCATATATGACAAACCCACAGCCAACATTGTACTTAACAGTGAGAAGCTGAAAGCTTTTCCCATAAGAAGGGGAACAAGACAAGGATGCCCACTCCCCCCACTTTTATTCAACATAGTACTGGAGGTCGTAGCCACAGCAATCAGACAATGCAAAGAAATAAAAGGCATCCAGATTGGTAAGGAAGAAGCCAAACTGTCACTGTTTGCAGATGACATGATATTGTACATAAAAAATCCTAAAGACTGCACTCCAAAACTATAAGAACTAATATCTGAATTCAGCAAAGTTGCAGGATACAAAAATACACAGAAATCTGTGGCATTCCTATACACTAACGATGAATTAGCAGAAGGAGAAATCAGGAAAACAATTCCACTCACAATTGAATCAAAAAGAATAAAATACCCAGAAATAAACCTAACCAATGCAGCAAGATCATGTTTTACAAAATGTATAAATCCAAACACATGCCATCTACAAGAGACACACTTTAAAAGAAGAAACAAGGTGAAAATTTTTTAAATAGGAAAAGATATTACCAAATACACAATATCCATAAGGAGGCTGGAGCAGCTACACTAATAGAAAAAAATACACTTTAATACAAGAAATGTTAGTAAAGATAAAGAGGAGCACTATAAAAGAAGATATAAATCTAAGTATACATACTGCTAACAACAGTCTCAAAGTGTAACATATACCAGATGGACTTACATTTACAGAACATTAAATCCAAAGTAATCAGAATACACATTCTTCTCAAATGCACAAGTGACACTTTCAAGGACAGATCATATGTTAGGTCACAAAATACATCTTAGAAAATTTAAGACTGAAATCATACCAAGTTTCTTTTCCAACCACAATGGTAAGAAACTGAAAATCAATTACAAAAAGCTAGAAAATTCACAAATATGTAGAGATTAAACAACACACTCTGAATACCCAATGAGTCAATGGAGTAATTTAAAAAAATAGCCTGAGACAAATGAAAATGAAAATCTAACACATAGCAAAACTAATGGAATACAGTAAAATCAGTTCTAAGAAGGATGGTCACTGTGATAAATGCTTACAATCAAAAAACAAGAAAATTTCAACCTCACTTTACAACCTCAAGGAATGAAAAAGGAAAAAATGAATCCCACATTAATAGAAGGAAGAAATATCAAAAATAAAAATGGAAATAAATGAAAAAGGAACTAAAAAGGTGACAGAATAGATCAAAAAAACTAAGAACTGGTTCTTTGAAAAGATAAAATTAACAGACCTTTAATCAGACTCACCAAGAAAAATAGAGGACTCAAAAAAAATCAACAATGGAGATATTATAACAGATACCACAGAAATACAAAGGATCATAAAGACTACTATGAACAATTATGCCATAACAAATTTGACAATCTGGAAAATGGATAATCTCTACAAACACACAACCTACCATGACTGAATTTTTAGCAAACAGAAAATCCAAACAAACCAATTATTAATTAAGACTGATCAGTAGTCAGAAACCTCCTGCCAAACAAAATCCAGAACCTGAGAGTTTCACTGGTGAATTCTACCAAACATATAAAGTAATTTATGAAAAAGGAGCCAAGGACATACAATGGGGAAAGGAGTCTCTTCAATAAATGGTGTTAAGGAAACTGAACCATTATCTTCCACCATACACGAAAACAAACTTGAAAATAAAACTTGAGAGTAAACCCTGAAACCAAAACTACTAGAAAACATAGGCAATAAACTTCTTCACTTTGGTCTTGGTGATTTTTTGGATTTGACACCAAAAGCAAAGGCAACAAAGAAAAAATAAACAAATGGAACTACATCAAATGGATAGGAGAAAATATTTGTAACCATATGTCTGATAAAGAGATTAATATCCAAAATATATAAAGAACTCAACAGTCAAGAAACACAAAGCAACCTAATTAAAAAATGGGCAGGGGATCTGAAAAGATATTTTTCCAAAGGAGACATAAATGTTCAATAGGTACATGAAAAGGGGCTCAACATCACTGATCATCAGGGAAATGTGAATCAAAATCATGAAATGTCACTTCATACCACGTTAGAATGGCTTGTAACAAAAAGGCAAGAAATAATATGGATTGGCCAGGATATAGACAAAAGAGTATCCTTGTGCACAGTTGGTGAGAATGTAAACTGGTGTAACCAGTATGGAAAACTGTATGTGGTTACTCAAAAATGTTAAAAATAGAACTGCCACATGGTATTTTGGGTATTTATCCCATGTCCAGCAATGGATGAATGTAAATAGAAAATGTGGTGTGTGTATGTAGACAATGAAATATTCAGCCATAAAAAGGAAATAAATCTTGCCATTTGGGACAACATAAAGGTACCACGAGGGTATTATGCTACATGAAATAAGTCAGAGAAAGGCAAATACTGTATAATCTCATTTATATGTCTTGTTAAGATATATATCTTAAACAAGATTATATATCTTAAACAAAATTTAAAAAATCCTGAACAAGACAAAAAAACTCACAAGTTCATAGACATAGAGAACACTGGTGTAATTTTCGACATAGAGGCATGAATGCCAGAGGCATGAACCCCTTACAAGAATGGGTTAAGGGGATCAAACAATATAAATGTACAGTGTGATGACTATAGTTAACAATACTATACTGCACATTTAAAAGTTACTGAGAAATGGATCTTAGAAGTTAGTATCATAAGCAAAAAAAAAAATCTGTCATTATGCATGGTGATGGATGTTAACCAGACTTAGCAGGGTGATCATTTTACAATATATGAAAACATCAAATCAGTATGTTGTACACCTGAATTAGTACGTCAATTATACCTAAATAAAGGGTGAAAAAGAAAATAGATACAAATATATGTCTCAAAAAAATAAAATATTAGCTCAAAAAATAAATCTTTAGGAAAACTTAGAAAGAAATATATCTTTTTGTTTTGTTTAAATTATCAGGCCACATAGTAACTATAGCCATTTGCATAGCAGGCATTCTTACATATCATTTGTTCACAGGAACTCTGTGAAGCTGGTATAGTCACAAAATGTTAACAGCATTACAAATTATAAACTTGATCCTTAAATTTCTGCAAGTAATTGTTGAAGATCCCACAGAGACAGACCTTCCAATTCCAATTTCATATTCTTTTTTACCCTACATCAAAACATGAAGGACTCAGCTGAAACTTACATCCAGAAATTATACAAATAAAGATTCTTGGCAGTATGAGATGGCATAATAGACCACAGCTAGTAAGATACAAATTCTATTCAAATGAATGGCATACTGCACACCTTGATGTTCTCTAACTAGCTACCTAGTGACAGAATTTAGTTTTAATGAATACTGTACACAGCAATTAAGCAGATAGTAAATGGCTTTAGTTTGCAGTATTAGTTTAATTCAAGTATGTTTGTGACTATCTGATGTAAGGCTGGCTCTGAAGGATACAAAAGTGACTGAGATATTTTCCCTGCCCACAGAACTCAAGATTTTGAGTCATATTTTAGCATGTATACTGATGACTTAGGAGCCGCCCACACAAAAAAAATAAAATCAAGTAATAGCCAATATGAGTAAGAAAAAGGACAATAGCCACCTGGTCACCTGAATACACACAGAAAAAGTATTTGACAAAATCCAACACCCTTTGATAAAAACTAACAAATTGGAAATAGAAGTAAACTTCCTCAACCTGATGAAAGGCATCTATGACAAGCTCATTGCTAACCACATGACTGATGGCAAAGATGGAATGTTTTCCCCTCAAGATCAAGAACAAGACAAGAATGCCCCCTTAACCATTATACAAGAAATTCTAGCCAGCAGGGGGAAAAGTTAGGATTGAAAAAAAGAGTAAAACTGATGTATTTGCAGTTAACATGATCTAGTACATAAAATTTAATCCATTAGGACACTATTAAAACTAATAAAGGAATTCAACAAGGTTACAGGTTATTTCCATCTACTAACAATGAACAATCTATAAATGAAACTAAGAAAATAATTCTACTTGCAACAGTATCAAAAAGAATAAAATACGAGTAACTTTAGGCAAGGAGGTATACAGCTTATAGTCTGAAAACCACAAAACAATACTAAAGGAAATTAAAGAGGGCCTAAATAAATGGAAACATCTATCTCATGTATTAAAAGACTCTATACTGTTAAAATGGCAGCAACTGCCAATTTGACACTAAATTTGACATAATCCCATTCTAAATGCCAACTGTTTTTCTGCAGAAATTAACAATCTGATCCAAAAATTCATTTGAAAATTCAAAAATGAAAGTAATCAAAACAGTCTTGAAAAAAAGTAGAAAGGTGGGAGATTCTTACTTCCAGAAATCTGTTACAAAGCTACAGTAATCAAGAGAGTGTGGTATTGGAATAAGGAGAAACTTACAGATCTAAGGAATTAAATTTAAAGCCACAAATAAATATGAATATGTGTTCATTTCCATAAGATTCAATGGTGAAAAAATACCCTTTCACACAAAAAATGCTGCTAAGGCAATTGGATATCTACACGCAAAATAAATAAACCTCTTCCTCATACCATATACAAAAATGGGTCATAGACCTAAATTTAAGAAAATATAGCACTGAACTTTTATATCCTTGGGAGAGAGATACAGCTCTTTTAGATACAACACGAAAAACAAGTGACAAAATATATGATTGATAAACTGTACTTCATGAAATAAAAAACTTTGCTTCAGAGCACAAGGCCAAGATAGTGAATGACAACCCACCCAGAAATGGGAGAAAATATTTGCAAATTATATACCCAACTAGGAATAGGTATACAGGATATATAAAGGACTCTTACAACTCAACAATAAAAAGACAACTACAACTTAAATAAAGCAAATAACCTTTGAACAACATGCTTGTATCCTGCAACCTTGCTATAATGACTTACTCATTTCACAAGTTTGCCAGTTTTAGGTTTTTCTACTCAGATTATCATGCCTGTGTGGAAAAAGGAGTTTTATTTCTTCCTTTGCTATATGTATACCTTTCATTCTCCTGTCCTATTGCATTACCTAGAACTTCTAGAAGGATGTCAAATTAAGAGCGGTAAGACAGGACTTCCTTGTCTTGGTCCTGACCTTAAGAAGCATCCAATTTCTTTCCATTATAATGTTAACAGGTTTCATGATAGATGTTTTTCATCAAGCTCAGAAGATTCTCTCTTTAGTGTGCTCTTTTATTCATGAATGGGTGTTGGATTTTGTCAAATGTGTCTTTGGCATCTACTGATGTGATCATATGATTTTTCTTTCTGTAGCCTGTTAACAGGATGGGTTATATTAATTGATTTTTTAATGTTCATCCTACCTTTCATGTCTGGAATAAGGCCTACTTGGTCATGGTATGTAATTCTTATACACTACTGAATTCTTTTTGGATTTTTGGATCTACACTCATGAGAAATACTTGTCTATAGTTTCTCTTTCTCATAAAATCACCATCTGCTTTTGGGATTAGGGAACTATTGGTTTTCAACAAAGAGGTTCCCTCCAAATACAGAACATTCTATGGCATCTCAAAGAAAGCTCCTAATATACAAATTTTCAGCAAGGTTGCAGGGTACAAGATCAACACCCAAAAATCAATTGTGCTTTGTAAGAATGGACATAGGTTAGCATAAGTGTAGCCATCTTAAGGGCCTAGAAGCCATTTTCTGAGTATGTGACTTAGAAAGAAAAACTGGAACTGGGTAAGGCCTTGAAAAACAAGCTAATCATGAACACCAGGTGGTGGGCAGCTGTAAACCTTGGTCAGCTAACCTTGGTCAGCTAATCTTACATACCAAGCTTATCATGCAGAACCTCCCTGACAATTGAGGAGTGGTCTTATCTTGCTCTCGCTTAACCCCAGGACTTGCAAAAATAATGTGCAGCTGCGGGAAATTACTATGAGTTAAGTGTTTTGAAAATGCTATATAAACCCTTGGCTTTGAGTGCTCGGGGTCCTTGTTGAAACCTGCTGTGTCGGGCAGACACTTGGACCCCAGCTAGCTGGAACAATAAACCTCTTGCTTGTTGCATCGATCTGCTGTGGCCTTCGTCTCCTCACTGGGGGGAAGCGCAGACCGGAATAGGCCGTTGGGTCTTACAGCTTCTATATACCTGCAATCAACAATCTAAAAGGAAATGAAGAAAACAATTCTATGGAAAAGAGCATCTTCTTTAGCCTAACTATGGTGGATTATGCTGATTTTTGAATGTTGAACCAGCCTTGTATACCTGGCATATACTCTACTTGGTCATGGTATATAATTCTTTTTATACATAACTTGTTTCCATTTACTAATATTTTTTAAGGATTTTTACTACTAAATTCATTGAAAATATAGCTCTGCAGTTTTTAAATTTTTGGTACTATCATATGGCTTTGGTATCAGAATTATAAAAAAAACTTGTTAGTGTTGAAGTGTTCCTTCCTCTTTTATTTGCTACAAGAAATTGTGTAATACTGTTAGCTTTTATTTAAATATTTGGTAGACTTCTCCAGTGAATACATCTGTGGTAGACTTTTCTTTTTTGCAACTCTATTTAAAATTAAGTTTCTTCAATTCAAACTACATTATCTTCTATAACAATCCATGGATCATTCAAATTATCTGCCATCTTAATTGAGTTTTGGTAGTTTGGTTACTTAAGAATTGGTCCATTTCTTCTAACTTATCAAGTTATGATCATAAAGCTATTTACAGCATTCCCTTATCACCCTGTTAATTAATTCAAGAGTGATATCCTATGTCGGCTCCCCTCTGCCTCCAACCCATAGATTGGGGGGAACACGACAGACAGAATGCTGAAGATCTGAAAGGCCAGCCAGGGGACTCAAGGTGTCACAGCACAAAAGTAATGCTGAAAAGGCACTCTTCATATTTATTGAGCAAATGAACTTAAAGATCTAAAGAATTCCGAGTAGGGGGTTCAACACAGGATCAACACACAATCATTATCTGACCTTGAGTCCAGCCCTAGGGCATGATGCTCCTCAAGGACACCGAAACCATGTGAGGGCGGTGACAAGTTGTAGGAACTGTTTTGGCTCTAATTCTGTTTTTGATTACGCAGCTGGAGTTGTAGGAAAAACAATCAAGTCATATGTATTTGTACATTTGATTTCTATATTACTTGATTTATGTATTAATCTCATTAATCCCACCTTTCCCTCTTTTCTTTTAAGTAGTAGACAGATATAATAAAAGAATATAGCAAGTAGACAGTTTCTAACGGAAGGCTTTTTAACATAGCTTACTTCTTGACATTCTGAAGTATAAAATAAAAATCTACTTCTTGAATTTATGTGATGTAAAATAAAGATAGAAAATAGACTTACTGCAATTAGAAGGTAATTGCAGGTGATCAGGTCTATGCCTACAGACTGAGTTTTGATCTGAGCTGGGCAAAGGCAACAAAACAGCCATGGGTACAGAAGTTTTCTCTCAGAACTGGTGGTGTGAGGTTCTAAGCCTCACCTCTGTTGATCCCCAATTTCTCACCTGATGGCCCCTCTACAACTGTGCCTGTCTTAGGTTATTCTTCCCTTGAGGAATCTTACCCATCTCTGGCTAACCAGCCATCTTCCAGGGCTACACAGGGAGATGTAAAGTTGATAAATGAGAGAGAAGTAGTATTCTTTGAAGAGGTTAGCTTTCTGCGTTTTTGAAAATTTATGCTTCATGGTTACTATGCCCAGCACTTATATTGAGGCATCCTCATTAGCTGGGAAGGCTTCGATACAATATAATTCTATGTATGAGACACAAATTCTAGAAAAAGGGTTATATTCAGGAAAGGAGAAGAAAAGTTACAGAAGTAGCAAACAGAAGAAAAATGTGAGATTATTTCTATGATGTAACTTCTTGTAGAGTAGCATAAGCCTGTATAGGTTTTAACAGACTATTAACTTACGTGCACACATTAACAGAACAGGAATACACATACGTAACAAAAGCAGACCTAAAATTAAGGACCATATCCAATGAAGCCAGTTAAGTAACCCAGGCATTCGTGAAACTTATTAATATTATTATGAATATTGTCTAGTTGATTTTGAATGGTTTGAGAGAAGTTAGACAAATTAAAACAACACATTCCTGGAAGTTGTTCATATCCCATATATTCTTTTAACAGCAGACAGTCTATAGTAGCACGATTTTGAAGTACTGAAATTCGCACTTCTCCTAGCTCTTGATTGAGTTCAGATAATATGGAAGCAGTCAAATTCGTTGTCTTGCTATACACACAGGCCAGCTTAGACATTTCCTTTTGCATTCCACCGACAAGTCCGGGAACCAGCAGGATGAATGCATCTGCAACTCCAACAGAGGTGGGATCTAAAAGCTTCATGTTGTCATCACAATCAGATGGCAGAGCTCAGAGCAATCTTTCATGACTATTTCCGGGATAATCTATTAGAGCAGGAAGGATGCATCCCATGCCACATATACCTTGATAATGTGAAGAGAGGGCTTAGGGTGTGGACTTGGACCACCTGCCCTGCCGCTAAGGTGCACTGGGTTGTTGTCTGTTTGCTAGGGCTGTTTACAGTGAAGTCACGGGTTATGCTGCAATACCCTTCTTTATTTGCAGAACACTCAAACATTTCAGGCCAAGTTGTTCCTGGCCTTTTGAGCTTTAACTGATCTCACTGAAGATGTCTATATTCCTAGTTGGGTATCTTTACTCTAGAGAATTAGTGTGACCTTGCGTAATGCTTAACACAGTTTTGATAGGGACTTCTTTGTCCACTGTTACATTGCTGACTGTAAATATCCTGCCTTGCTTTTTCCAGAGGCCTCACCCTATTCTGACTATACCCACGGTCCCTGTCTCATTCCCCCATCTACAGATGGAGACCCTAGCTGCTGCCAGGGAAAGGGGGTGATGACGACTCTGGCTGCTTCATACTGAGATGAGGCGCAGTAAAGGGTGGTTAGGTCTCCAACACTGGTGGGTCAAGAGGCCTCGGGAGATGGGCACTTTCATCTTGGGTTCCATTTCTATTACTATTTGCAGTTTTATGGATTTTAAGGCAAGATAGAACAAGTCGTGTTATTAGATTAAGTAGCAACATCTGGAGTTGGATTTTCCATTTTGGATCAATTTGACGAGATTAAGAATGCATGGCTGAATATGAGAACTAGAAATAGTAAAACTTTTATTGAAATAATAAGAGAAAACTAAAATATCTGGAGAATTCATAGCCAGATATTTTGGGGAAACTAGAATTATGGATATAATCTATGTCCCAATGACTAGTATTAGGTTTCAGTATAGACAAGGTTGCATTATTGAAACAATACTTTTCTCTAAAATCACCTTCATTTTTATTAGAAGTAACCAGACTAAGAAAATAATTAACACTTGGCTTGATTATTTGCATAAGTGCAGCCAGAAGAGCAATTGATTATATAGGCTCTTTTAAATGTGCTTTGCTGGTACTGAGACAGAGACAATGGCTGTAGTCAGAGTAGGGTGAGGGTGTCCAGAAAAAGCAAGGCAGGATATTTGCTGTCAGAGCAATGTAACTACATGCAAGGAAACCCCCTACTAAAACTCTCTGTGTTAAACATTCAGCTCTAAAGTCATTCTTCAGTGAGATCAGCTAATATTCCCCAGATAAAGAAGAGTAGCACATGTTTTTATTATGCTAATCATTTATAATTATGTGTAAGATTCACTTTAACATGCTAAAAGGCCCAGGCCTATGTGCTGTCTTTCCTTCTTCAGATCTGATGAAGTGATTTTGCAAACTGGGCAAACTAATTTAGCAAGTAAGCCCAGGCATAAACAACACAGTAAAAAACAAGGATTCCACCTTAAAGATAAAATTGCATTTTAATACCCAAGAAGTTAAGACATTAGAAATTCTTAACTTACTCTTTAGCAATCAATACCTTAGCCCACCTTGGGGGCTGAGCGGGTGGCCTTGTTTCATATGCCCCCAGACCAAGATGCTGGTATCTCAAGGAGAAATCATCAGAGCAGGAAGTTGCTTGGGTTAAGTTCATTCTAAATATTCAGGGACCACTTAATAAGTCCACACCCCTAAGCTTTTTTACATGTTCTCGAAAAAACCCTCAACTGCCTATAAAACCCCTAGACAACGCACCACCCCAGACTCTCTTGTCCCCTCCTGGCGTAAGCCAGGAGCTCTGTCCTTTCACTTTATCTCTAAATGAAAGCCTGTACCTGGCTCTCCTACCTTGAGTGTTTGTGGAACTCACTCTTCGGCTTCGTGAACAAGAACCAGGCATCAGTACTTTTTATAAGGAATTTCAGATTGGACTTTTAAAGGCCTCTGGAGGCCAGAAAGCCAAGCCAGGCTTGCCATCATGTTTTGCCTGCAGTACCTGTAGATTTGGGCGAACCGAAGACATCCTGAGGTTCCTGCACCTGCCAGGAAGTAACCTTCCTTAGTTTACTTAATCCTATGTAACCAATACTTGTTCTGCTGAAATCTAGTTCTTTACTAGTTTAGGAGTAATAAAACAGTGACTATAAATGACAAAAGACTTCCAAATAACAATGGCTAAGGATCTGTTGTGAGCTTACTGTAAGACAGTTGACATAAGGAAATTTGTATATTTCTGTAACACAAAACATTTAGTAACAAAGTTTAGCATCATTCCCTTTGACAGTCCAGGTAATTAAGCAGGTAATTATATATCAGATAAGTAAGCCAAATTAGCCAAATACTTCCCCAATAAGAAAAAAGTTCCTCTGACATGTTCCAGGGGCCCTCTGGAAAATATCAGAGTTAACTAGAGATAAAAGCACCTTTTTTGGATTTGATTTTCAGAAGTTGTCAGAAGGAAGTTTCTTTGGCACTTGCTTAACTAAGATTATAGGTTGCCATGAAGCAACACATCCATTTAACCAGAATGACAACAAAATACCTCAAAGGCAAATACAGAAGGTTACACAGTTAGCAAAGTTTAGCTTTTAGTCCTTTTAATATTAAGATCTCATATTCTTAAATATTTAGACAACTCATTTAGACTTTAAGCACAAGAAACTGCTTTGATAAAACAATTAGAAAACCTTTTGCAGTTTTTCAACATTAAGAGCAGACTAACAGTTTAAGAAAACTTTGTCCTTTTAACTGAAAACAAAATTCTAATTTGCTGTGCACCTGATATTGAGACTTACTTGCTTTAATTTCACATAGCATGACCTTATCAATTCTTCTACAGTTTCTACAATTTTTTTTTCATTTAGAGTTCTTCCTCTTTAAATAAACAGCTGTACTTTAGAACTAAGTTATTTTCTTTTATCAAAAGACATATTCCTACAACGAATTTGACCGGATCTGTACTGTTGGAACTCAACCAGGAGTTGGGAGGGGTGCAAGTTGTAGCACTCCAAAATCTCATGACTATAGACTATGGTTATAAGAACATATGGGATGTGAACAGATCCCAGAAATGGGCTGCTTTAATTTGTCTGATGGTTCAAGTACAGTTGGACAATATTCATCATATCATAGATAAATTTTCACAAATGCCTAGGGTGCCTAAATGGTTTTCTTGGCTTCACTGGAGATGGCTGGTAATTATAGATTTGCTTTGTTTATGTCACCGTATTCCTATTATGTTAATATGTGTGTGCAAATTAGTTAGTAGTTTAAAACCTATACATACTTAAGGTACTATACAAGAAGATATGTCAAAGAAATAATCAATCCTCCCAAGTTTCCTTCATATGCTACATCTATAGCTTTTCTTCTTCCTTCCTAATTACAACCCTTAAATAGAATTCGTGCCTCATATCGAATTTACCGAGTATCATAATTCCTCCAGGTGGTAAAGATACCTCGAGACAAGTGCTGGGCATAGAAGCCACAGGGCATAAATCTGCAAAGAAGTAAAAAGCTAACCTTTGCAAACAATATGGCTTCTCTCTCACTTACCAACTTTACATTTCCCTGTATGGCCCCGGAAGATGACTGGTTAGCCAGAGACGGGTAAGATTCCTCAAGGGAGGAACAACCTAAGACAGGCACAGTCGCAGGGGGACCATCAGGTGAGAATTTGGGGATCAACAGAGGTGAGGCTCAGAACCTCACCCCCCCTGCTTTGAGAGAAATCTTCTGCATCCGTGGATGTCTTGCTGCCCTTGTCTAGCCTGGATTAATACTTAGTCCATAGGCACACACCTGATCATCTGATCATCTACATTGGCCTTCTTACAGCACTAAACTATGTTTTCTACCTTTATCTTGCATCTACCTACCACTTCAGCATTTTATTAAAAATAAAAATAATAATAATAGGAGAAATGTGGGATCAACATATAAATCAAGTACAAAAATCAAACGAATATTCATATTTGACCTGATTGTTTATAGGTCATATTGCATGATCAAAACCGAAAGTTTCTGTGATGACTGCCCTTGTACTGTTCACCATGTAAGAATTTATTCACTATGTAAGAATTCGTTCACCATGTAAGAACTTGTTCGTTATGCTTCAGAAGATTGGAGACTGACGAGAATTAGGCTTGAGATGGATTAATGATTGTACATTGAGCGTTGACCCCCCTATACTGAATTTTATTGTTGTTAACAACCATTTGATCAATAAATATGAGAGATGCCCTCTCAAAAAAAAAAAAAAAAAGACATATTCCTTAGCATGCAGAAAGAAATGGTTTCCTTATTATTTTAAATAGCTTTAATTAGAACTTAAAATGATTAGGAACTTTAATTTTCAGTGAACACTGAGAAGTGGGCTATTGTAAACTTACACTAGCATTCTTTAGATTGACAAACTTATTAACACATTTCATAATTTCTGGAACCATGTGCTTTACAGCACAATCTCTCACTAAGCACAAAATACGTCTACTTACTTAGCAAAACTTTAAGATTTTAGGTTACCACAAAGATTCTCAGGCTGTTTGTAGGTATACACACTGTAACACATAATTATTAAGATGTTTACTTGCTACACTTATTTAGTTTACTCATTCCTAACAACCATGCTGCCAAAACTTTTACCAAACATTAGACAAAGTCAAGCCTCTTTTTAAGCATTTTTTTCTTGACAGATTTAACATATGACATCTGAAGGGACCCCACCAGTAAGATGGCAAACTTCCGGCTTCTCTTCGGGGTCCTCGGTTCCCGCCGGCGCCACCTGAAGCCCAATCACCTCTCGCCCCCCTCCCAATCCCAGCACCTAGCCAACAGCCACCAGCCCCGTAGAAGTGACACCTCAATCAATTCATGCCCCTTCCTATATAACCCAGCACCTTTCCCTAATAAAGCGGAACTCTCCGGTGAATTGCTGCTGTGTGTCGCTCCTTTCCTTTCATTGGTGCCGAAACCCGGGAGACGGGGCACCCCAACTGGGCCCTGTCTTCCCCCCGACACCAGCAGCAGCTTGCCCTCGTCCTCTTTTTTCTGGCGCTGGCTCATCACACTCACCACTCCTCTCTGGCCTTTAGGTAAGTTTTCCCCCCACCGGAGCGGGCCACTCTTCCCTGAGCTATCGCAGTGCCATTGACCGTGATCGTCCGGCAAGGCCCTGACGCTCGGGGATGAGGAGGGAACTTTCCCCGCCTCAGGCCTTCACGGCTGCGGTGGACCCTCAAGCCCCTCCTCCAACAGCCATAAATCCCCGCCTCAAGCCTTTACGGCTGCGGCGGACGCTCAGGCCCCTCCTCCGACAGTCATAAATCCCCGCCTCAGGCCTTCACGGCTGCGGCCGACTCTCAGGCACCCCCCACCAACAGCCATAAACGAGGTGACTCCTTTGTGGATGAGAACGCTCCCTTTCCCCCCCCCTCCTCCTGCTCCGTCCGCCGAAAACACCTAGCGCTAGGTACCTCGTGACTCCGGTGTTGGCAGCCGCGCTCAGAAAATAGCGCCCAATGCAGGGCAGCCGGAAGGCCCCGAACTTCCTAATGACAAATCATCCCACACCACTAAACTACATGCTAATTGCGCCTTGGCATAAGGACCAATGAGACCCACCAAATGGTTATGCTAATAAGGCATATGGAGCCGCACCAACCAGGTCAGAGCATGAGAACTATATAAGCAAGCCTCTCCTTCCCCTCTGGGTCCTGCCCAACTCATTTGTTTCACAAAGAGCTGAAGAATAAAGCTTTCTGCAGAAGAATCCTGCTGTTGTTGCGTGCTGTTCTTGCTGGCGAGGACGGGGCGCGCGACAAGTGGTGCCGAATCCCGGGAACCAGAACATCACCGGCACAGGGAGGACCCTTCAGACATCTGGAGAGGATTCAGAACTGCAGGTCAGAAGAAAGCCCGGAGGGGTAAGTTCCGAGAGGCCCCTGCTTTTTAGGATGATGGTTGATGGTTCTCTGTAAATAAGGAGGCACCATGGGGAATGCACCATCATTAGTCACGGCGCTGCAGACAGCTCTCAAAGAGCGAAACTTGAAGGTCTCCAGCAAAGTCTTAGGATCTTTTGTGAAGGAGATAGACCGTGTGGCCCCCTGGTTCATTTGTTCAGGGTCCCTCTCAATCCCGAGCTGGGACAAACTGGGGAAAGATCTTGATAGAGAGGAGGAGGAGGGTAGCCTGAGGGGAGGCACCAGGCCCCTCTGGAAACTGATTAGAGCTTGTCTGCAAGATGAGAGATGTGAAAAGGTAATAAAAGAAGGTCAGAGAGCATTGACAGATATCCAAGAGAGCATGTCAGAAATGGAACAGGAAACAGAGAGCGCGCGCGGCCGAAAAAAGGCCACAAAAACGAAAGTAAAGAAACCCCAGAGTGAGGGAGAAAGCCCGCCTAGGGCAAAAGCGAAAGAGCCCCGAGAAGCAAGTGACGATCGCCTCGGAGAAAATAGTAAATACCCCTGGAAAGAGTTGAGGGACCTCCAACTCTCCAATAGGGAATCTGAGGAGGAATTAACGTCCGCAGAGGAAGGGGAAGAGAATAAAACCGCAGAGTGCAGAAGTAAGGGAACCAGCAAAGTTGAAAAGCGGACCAAGGAAAAAATGAAAGCAGGGTGTCCCCCGACGCCCGTTGCCCCGCCACCTTACGTGACTGGCGCACTCTCCTTTTGCCACCCAGATACTCTTCAGGCAATTAGACAAATGTTTCCTGTATTTGAGGATAACGGTGTACGCTCTCACCAGCCCCTGAGCCATAAACAAGTTAAGGAGTTAGCAGAATCCGTTCGGGCTTATGGAGTCAGTGCTAACTACACCATAGCACAAATTGAAAGACTAACAGAGACAGCCATGACACCCGCAGACTGGCAATATGTAACTAAGGCATGCCTTTCTAGTATGGGGCAATACATAGAATGGAAGGCATTGTGGCATGATATCAGTATGACCCAGGCACGCGCAAACACGGCCGAAGGACAGCCTGCGTGGTCATATGATATGCTGACGGGCCAAGGACAGTGGGTAGCCAACCAGACCGCCTTCCCCTTACAGGTATACGCACAAATAAACACGTGCGCTGCCAAGGCATGGAAAGCCCTCACCAACAAAGGAGAAGTGTCCGGCAATTTGACAAAAATTATTCAGGGGCCGAGCGAGCCATTTTCTGACTTTGTCGCTCGTATGATGGAGGCCGCAGGCAGAATATTTGGAGATCAGGAACAAGCAATGCCCCTAGTGGAGCAATTAGTATTTGAACAATGTACCAAGGAATGCAGACAGGCGATAACACCCTGGAAACAGAAAGGGATACACGCTTGGTTGAAAGCCTGTAGAGAAATAGGAGGACCACTCACCAACGCAGGCCTAGCCGCAGCCATATTACAGAGCCACAAACAAGCCAGGATCACTAACAGAAGTATTAAATGCTTTCACTAATCTGTCACGAGACCTGTCCCAGTATCTTTCAGGAAACTGGTCCCAGGACTTCGATGGAGCACTAGAAGAGCTGCGGCGAGAAATTATCCACATCAACTCCACCCGTCTAGATATCTCCTTAGCAGAAGGACTCTCTTCCTGGTTCCTCAGAGCTCTCTCCCACGTCAAGGAGTGGGCGGGCATGGCTGGGATGGGCGTGTTCCTGCTTGGAGGTCTCATGCTCTTACTCTGGTTGTTATGCAGACTCCGCAACCAACATAAGCAGGACAAGGTGATCCTTGCTCAAGCCCTAATGGCGATAGACGTTGGCGCCTCTCCCCAAGTGTGGCTCAACATGCTTAAGAAGGAAGCTCGGCTTTAGCTTGAGGTAGTTCTTGCACCCTGAGCCCATGTGGCACTGCACCAGGCCCGAGTACCTCAATGCTTAATCACAGCTTTCTTTAAGAAGCTCATGGTGCAAGAGGGTTGAGAAAAAGGGTCCAAACCCTTTGTACCAAGCCCTATTACAGTATACCAGCCTAGACCCAGAAACACCTAAAGGAAGACATGTCCTTATGACATACTTCCTAGCTCAAAGCTACCCCGACATTAAAACTAAACTCAAAAAGTTAGAACAGAGCCCCGCTCCTAGCCCGAAGCTACCCCCTGAGCCTTTCACAGACTGAGATCCTAACAGTAGCCTTTAAAGTCTTCTATAACCGGAAGGAGGAGAAAGCAGGTCTGAAAAAGGCAGCTCGTAAAGTAGTCAACTTTCAAAAGCCGTTAAAACTAAACTCAAAGCTGATAAAACCACAACCTGGGCACCCCTATACAAACAAGCCCCCCCCCAGGAGCTTGGTTCAAGTGTGGAAAAGAGGGACATTGGTCAAGGGCGTGCCCCTCCCCCAGATCTCCTACCACCCCATGCCCCAGGTGCCACAAAAGGTGCCACTGGGGGTCTGATTGCCCAACCACCCGAAGGGGAGGCTGGACGAACAACCCCCATCCTAAGCCCGCCGTAGTGGGGCTGGCAGAAGAAGATTGATGGGGCCCGGGGGCTTCTCGCCCGACCATTTCCATCACCAAACAGGAGCCCAGGGTTACTTTAACAGTAGACGGTCGCCCCATCTCCTTCCTCCTAGATACAGGAGCCACCTTCTCAGTCTTGTGAGAATACTGGGGCCCTACCATGCCAGCCATTACTCCTATAGTCGGGGTAGGAAGTAAACAGATTTTCCCATTAAAGCCCCCCCCTTTTATGCACAATCCAAGACAATCCCATACCTTTCTCCCACTCCTTCCTGGTTATGCCCCAGTGTCCCATCCCTTTACTAGGACGAGACATCCTTTCCCTCCTCCACATTTCCATAACTATATCCACTCCCACAGCCCCCAGTACTCCCTTTCTGATGGCCCTCATAGCTGACGACCCCCCTCTACCCAATGAAAGCTCCGGTTCTGCCCTCATACACCCTGTAAATCCCAAAGTTTGAGACATTACAAGCCCCTCCGTGGCCCTATGTCCTCCTGCCTCTATCAAATTACGTGACCTCTCTCAGTATATCTGTCAGGCCCAATATCCCCTAACCACTTCAGCCCTCATAGGCCTCCAACCCATCATTCAAGATTTCTTAAACAAAAATTACCTCAGACCCACTCACTCCCCATTTAATACCCCCATATTAGCTGTTAAAAAAACCAACGGATCTTTCCGCCTTGTCCAAGACCTTCGCCTCATCAACATAGCCGTTGTCCCTATCCATCCCTTAGTTCCAAATCCATACAGCCTTTTATCGCAGATCCCTGCCTCAGCATCCCACTTCTCAGTCCTAGATCTCAAAGACCCATTTTTCTATCCCTCTAGACCCCTGCACCTGGACGGACCCATACACAAGACATTCTAAACAACTCACTTGGACAGTTTTGCCACAAAGCTTCCAAGATAGTCCCCATATTTTTAGACAAGTCCTAGCTCAGGACCTCAAACAGTTTCATCATGATCACTCCAAGTCCACCTTATTATAATACATGGACAATCTTCTACTATGCAGTCTCTCGTGAGAACAATCTCAACTTGACACTGCCTCCCTACTTAACCTTCTAGCTTCCAGAAGTTACCGAGTATCCCCCGTCAAAGCTCAAATCTCTTCCCCTCCTGTCACTTATCTCAGATTCCTTCTATCTCAACAAAGAAAGTCCATTACCTTAGACAGAAAATAGCTCCTCTCTGACCTGCCCATTCCCAAAACCAAGACAGAAATCCTTTCCTTTCTAGGCCTGGCTAGATATTTTAGAGCATAGATCCCTAACTTCTCCCTGCTCCCTGTTAGCAAGACCCCTATACGACCTCAGCAAGAGCCCCCCTAAAAAACCATTATCCTCCTCACCCCGACACTCCTTCATTAAGCTCCATCAAGCCCTTGTAGAAGCCCCAGCTCTCCATCTTCCTGATTTGTCGAAGCCCTTCTCATTATACATTCATGAGAGGTCCAGTCAAGCTCTAGGAGTCCTAAGCCAATATTATGGCCCATCCTTTGCCCCAGTAGCTTATCTCTCCAAGCAATTAGACCCCATAGTTCAGGGATGGGCCCCCTGCCTACGAGCATTAGCCGCTAGACAGCTCTTGCAGAAAGAAGCTCATAAACTGACATTCAGGGCGCCCCTTACCATTCTGTCCCCACTTCACCTAAAAGATCTCTTAACCTACAAAAGTTTACAGACTCTCCCTCCCTCCAGACTCCTGACCTTACTGTCCTCTTTCCTCCAAAATCCCGTTCACCCCCTTTGCCATCCATACCCGAATCATGACTTTTTCCTCCTTTACTGTTCTCTTGCTTTTTTTCCTCATTCCTATTGTCTTCCCCGCCACCCCAGCCTCCTCTGTATGGCGATTCAAAGTCAGAGAGACTTACACACAGCATCAAACAAAAGTTACTGCCCCCATTGCCACACACCAGACTGCCCTCTGAAAAGCTGCTCTGAGCCTTTATACCTCCACTTTCCTCCCTCCACCGAAGTGTTCACTAGCAGCTACCCTTATTCTCCTTACCTCTGCTTCCTCTATGACCAAAAACAAGCCTATTGCAGGTGATGGCCAGACACCTACAGGAGATGTCCCTACTGGTCTTGTGCCATTCACTACATGAGTAACTTCCAGTACCCACAGTATTACTCCTCCAACCGTTTCATGAAATATCCCAACGGCTCATTCTCCTTATCAATCCCAGATCCCTGGGACTCTCGATGGGCTGCCAGAGTCACAGCCTCAGTTTACTACGGGGGGTCCTCGACCCCCCACGGTACCCTTCATATCTCTCGAAAGTATGTTCCCTCTCATTCCCAGATCTCTCAAGTTGCATCAGATAGCAGACATTCCGAAAAAGTCATTATCCAAACTCTTGACAGCGCCTCTTCATCTTCTTATCCCCGCCCCTCTTCCCATTTCTCCTACTCTTCGTTACAGCTCATTCAGGACACCACCATCTTTCTCTACACACCCTTAACACCGCCAATTGTTTCTTGTGTGCATCACTACAGCGCCCACTGCTGGCCGCCGTGCCCCTTAATATTTCCAACTACTCCTTCCATGCAGAAAGACAACCCCTCTGCCCCCTGGCAGACATACCCCTATGGGAACCAGAATACACAGATAATCTCACCATCCACCACTGTGTAAGCCCAACTCCACCCCCCTCCAGCGCACTTCACTGCCTCTCTATCTACACCCCTACCTCCGGCTCTAAGACTTTCACACAACCGGGACACTTCTTTTAGTGTAATGGCAGTCTTTTCAACTCACTGCCTCTCAACTCCGATACACCCTGCATTCTCGTCACCCTAATCCCACAGCTTACACTTAACAGCATGGCAGAATTCCTTGAGCTCCAACCTCCCTTGCCCTCACGCACAAAAAGAGCTGCTTTCCTTCCCATCATGGTCAGTATCTCTTAGATCACCTCAGCCATTGGAGGAGGGTTTTCGGGAGAAGCCTTGGGTCACTCTCTATGGGCAGATAGAGATCTCGACGCCAAACTTGAGGGAGCCCTGACATCCACTGCCAATTCCCTAGCCTCTCTCCAAAGACAGGTCACTTCGCTAGCTAAAGTCACCCTTCAAAACCGGTGGGCCCTAGATCTGCTTACAGCCGAGAAGGGCGGCACCTGCGTCTTCCTCCGGGAAGAGTGCTGCTATTACATCAACGAATCCGCATTGTAGAAACTGACATTACCAAAGTCACCGACCTTGCCTCCAGTCTCCACTCTGCTTCCAATTCCAACCCATTCTCGTCAATACTAACAAACCCCTTCCTCACCTGGCTCTGGCCCATTGCAGGCTCCATAATAATCATTCTTCTCACCTGTCTCTTCTTACCCTGTATAATAAAGTTCATCAAATCCCAAGTGGGAAAAATCTCTAATCAAGCTTTCAACCAGCTTTTACTCAGTAACTACCAGCTTCTGGCCACAGAAGATCCCTCACCCTCACGTGACCTCCTCACCACACGCTGAGATGGACCCCTCTCTCCACTGGAAACTGTTCCTGGAAACAATGGCCGCAGACGCCTGGCTCCTGACACCCATATCCTCTTGGCACCATTGGAATCAACAGGTCCTCGACCTATGGTTACAGGGAACCTTCACTGATTTCCAACCTGAAGAAGTCCACATCTACTCGTCCTTACTGCGGGGAGTCCTATCAACCCTTTCCTCCCAATCCTCAAGCCCTCACTCCCTTCTCCGCCCCTGTTCAGCAGGAAGCAGTCAGAGAGAAAGCAACGTCCACAACCCCATAGAGGAGAAAGGGGGGAATGAAGGGACCCCACCAGTAAGATGGCAAACTTCCAGCTTCTCTTCGGGGTCCTCAGTTCCCGCCGGCGCCACCTGAAGCCCAATCACCTCTCGCCCCCCCTCCCAATCCCAGCACCTAGCCAACAGCCACCAGCCCCGTAGAAGTGACACCTCAATCAATTCATGCCCCTTCCTATATAACCCAGCACCTTTCCCTAATAAAGCGGAACTCTCCGGTGAATTGCTGCTGTGTGTCGCTCCTTTCCTTTCAACATCAACTTAAATGACTTTAGGTAAACTTGGGCAGCTGATAACCATAATGACATGTCTGTTTCAGTTCAACTTAAATTAGCATTAATGCTTAATATCTTCTGTCAAAATTTTCTGGAAGTTTTAGAATGCCCAATTTTTACAAGTGCTTGTTTTTAAATAAATTTTTATTAATACCATCTGGAGGTAGAAAAATATTGTTCATTTATACACTTAGACACACAAACAGATTGAGACGTAATGACTACAGTTAGCAACACTTTTCATAAAAGAACATATACACAGACAAACTGATAAAAAGATTTGAGTTACTAATATTCAATTGCCTTCTTTCTTTTTTAGCTTATTTGATTAAAAGTGTCTCAGTTTTCAAGAATACACTCTAAGGGCAAGCAGTTTACATAACTGGGTTAAGGTTTAGACGGCCCCAGATGAACAGGGCCGATGAAGGCTCTGTACTGATAGGGACTGTGTGTGTCTAGGGGGCTGGAAATGAAATGCAAGTACAATTCTAGCACTAGTTATTTAAAGCCAGGCTGTATTGCAGAAGATACATTTCTTCCGCTTCAGGGAGTCGAGTTTAAAAACCTCCCAATTTCTGAGGATAATGATGAACCCATTAAGTAGAATGGATTTCCACCAAAATAATTTAGAAAACTAGTTCCATATTGTAGTAGTTCACGGGACTTTTGACTATTTTCTTACCTTGCATTAAAATAAATTCAGCTGCATAACCTTATAATATTGTATACTTCTCTCAGGGGCCAAGCCTCTCCATTAGAGTTTGTACTGAGGCCAGGCTTGTGTGCAGAAGATAAAGTGTAGGAAATTTGGCTCAGCCACTCCGACATTTCCATCTGGAGGCGGGGGATCAAGGAGGGAGAAACCTTTCACCCAAGACTTAAGACTGGTAGCCAACACTAATCAACTTTTAAGTGGCTAACAGGTGCCCAGACACATTTTATGAGATAAAGAGTACAGCATTTAGTCAGGAATAAGAGCAAAGTGTGGATCTCCTACCTTGCGGTGGTGGTGGGCATCAGGTTCCGTAAAACTGGTGAAGTAAGAAGAGAATTAGGAATGCCCCCTGCCTCACTCAGAGGCCAGGGTGGCCAGAAGAAGCAGGCTGTAAGTCAGAGATAGTCACTCCTTGTGGATACCCAGTTGGGCAGTTGGGGTCTGATTCCAGACATGCAGACCTTTGAGAAGCCGCTGAAGTGTACCCTCAGCCTAGACTCTCACAGTTGCCCATGGCTTCCCTCAGTCCCTCGCAGGCAAGGAGATACCTCTGAAAGGGAATCCTGGCCTCCACTCAGGTGACTTTCCTGACTCCCAAGTGGAGATGCAGGGGAACCTGCAAGTGGGCTAATCCCGTTTAAGTGGCTGATGAGCACCAGATGTTCTGTGCCATAGACAGCTTTCTTCTATAAAGGACAGTGAAAGAAAAGGCAGGCTTGAATGCCGATACTTACCTCCTTAGTTATCCCCAACGAGACCCCAAAAATGATGCCGGGATTCTTGTTTGCAGAGTTGAAGAATGAACTTAGCAAACACCCAAGGTAGGAGAGCCAGGGAGAGGCTTTTATTTAGATGAAGTGAAAGGACACAAAGAGCTCCTGGCTTATGCCAGGAGGGGACAAGAGAGCCCTGTACACATAATTTTGACAAATTGTTTGGCTATTTAACATTCCTTGAGGAAATACTTTCCATTGGAATCTTTCTGAAGGAGCTTGTAAACTTAAGGAGGGTACAGTAAAGGCAAACTTTTCCCTGCCAAAGCTAAAGGAATACTGAAAAAACAATCTTTAAGATCAATGATAGCCACGTCCCAGTCTTTCAGAATCATAGCTGGAGAAGGCAGGCCTTGTTGTAAAGGTCGCATAGGTTTAAGGACTGCATTAATTTGTCCTAAGTAATGTAAGAGTCTCCATTTTCCTGACTTTTTCTTTATAACAAATACAGGGGAATTCCACGGGCTTGTGGAAAATTCTAATCTATTCAACTGAAGCTGTTCTTGAACTAATGTGTGTAAAGCTGCCAGTTTTTCTTTATTGAGGGGCCATTAATCCACCCAAACAGGAACAGGGATAATGTTTCCCTGTTTGTGGGCCTTTTTGAAATCTCTTAATACATTAATCCAATCAGCTTGTCTGAGGGTTCCTTGTGGGGGCAACCAGTAACAATTTTTTAAAATATATTTATGAGGTTGCACAAAATCTTTTTCAGAAATTTTCACTCCTGATGTTTTTAGGAGGGCACGGAGTAATTTTAAGTAATCCTCCGGATTATCTGCTTTAGTTTCATGTTGGCCCATTATAGTGTCCCTGACATCTCTATCCTGTCCCTACATACGCTTGCCCGGGAGTCTTACCGGATTGATGACCTTGAGGAGCTTTCCCGCTCTGAGATCCCTGTTCGGGCCCCACCTGTTGGCTCCCCCCTGCCTCCAACCCACAGATTGGGGGGAACCCGACAGAATGCTAAAGATCTGAAAGGCCAGCCAGGGGACTCAAGGCGTCACAGCACAAGAGTAATGCCGAAAAGGCACTCTTCATATTTATTGAGCAAATGAACTTAAAGATCTAAAGAATTCTGAGTAGAGGGTTCAGCACATGATTAACACACAATCATTATCTGACCTTGAGTCCAGCCCTAGGGCGTGATGCTCCTCAAGGACACCAAAACCATGTGAGGGCGGTGATGAGTTGTAGGAACTGTTTTGGCTCTACTCATTCTGTTTTTGATCACGCATCAAGAGTTGTAGGAAAAACAGTCAAGCCATATGTATTTGTACAGTTGATTTCTACATTACTTGATATATGTATTAATAATCCCATTAATCCCACAATCCTCCATTTCCTTCCTGATATTGATTTGTCTTATAATTTTTGTCAAGATTGCTACTTGATCAATTTCATTAATATTTTCCCAAAGAACCAGCATTGTGCTTCATTCACTTTGTTTTCCTATTTTCAGTCTCATTGATTCTTGCTCTTAATTTTTTAATAATTTTCTTCCCTCTACTTGCTGTGAATTTAGTTTGCTCTCTTCCAGTTTCTTGAAGTAGAAAGTTAATTATGGAGTTAAAATCTTTCATCTTATATTAGCATTCAGTGCCATAAACTTCCCTATCAGCCCTGCTTTAGTTGCTTCCCACATACATTGACAAGGTATCTCATTTTCATTCAGTTTTATGTACTCCTAAATTTTCCTTTGAGCTTTCTTTGACACATATTTTACTTAGATGTGTTTTAATTTCCAAGCACTTGGGTATTTTTCTATTGCCTTTGTTATTGATTCATAGTTTGATATCATAATGGTCAGAGAACATATTCAGCACAATTTTAAAAAGTTTTCTTTTCTTATTACAATTTTTTCAATTAAGGTATTATTGATATACATTCTTATGAAACTTTCATGTGAAAAACAATGTGTTACTACATTCACCTATATTATTGAGTCCCCCCACCCCCACCACACATGCCGCATTGCAGTCACTGTCCATCAGTGTAGTAAGATGCCAGAGTCACTACTTGCCTTCCCTGAGCACAATTTCAATTCTGTAAACTTATTGAGGTTTGTTTACATCCCAAGGTATGTTCTACATTTCTGAATGTTCCATGGGCACTTGAGAAGAATGTGTATCCTGCTGTTGGGCAGTGTTCTATAAACGTTGCTTCAATCCTGTTGGTTGATAGTGCTGTTCCATATCTGGGACTCCCGGGCAAGCGTATGTAGGGACAGGATAGAGATGTCAGGGACACTATAATGGGCCAACATGAAACTAAAACAGATAATCCGGAGGGTTACTTAAAATTACTCCGTGCCCTCCTAAAAACATCAGGAGTGAAAATCTCTGAAAAAGATTTTGTGCAACTTCATAAATATATTTTTAAAAATTGTTACTGGTTGCCCCCACAAGGAACCCTCAGACAAGCTGATTGGACTAATATATTAAGAGATTTCAAAAAGGCTCACAAACAGGGAAACATTATCCCTGTTCCTGTTTGGGTGGATCAATGGCCCCTCAATAAAGAAAAACTGGCAGCTTTACACACATTAGTTCAAGAACAGCTTCAGTTGAGTAGAGTAGAATTATTCCTTATTTGCTGATTTAATATCTAGTAGTCCTACCAAATGCTGAAAGTGAGGTGGTTAATTCCCCAGATGTAATTGAGGGTTTATTTCTCCTTTTAGTTCATCTGATTTGGTTTGTATACTTTGAGGTTCTACTGTCTGGGGGGACCACATTTGTCTTTATGTTGGAATGTCCCTATTTTGTCTAATAATTTTGTTTGCTCTGGAAACTACTTTATCTGATATTAATAGGGCCATCCTTGCTTTTGTCTTCATTAATGTTTGTATGATATAACTTTTTCTATTCTCTATCAACTTTATTATGGTGTATTTGAAGTGGGTTTCCTTATAAATAACCTATTTTTTAATCATGTTTTTGGTTTGATCCACTTTGTCAGTTTGTATTTTAATTGGTGTACAAGCGTACTTTATTTTATTGCACTTCACTTTATTATGCTTTGCAGATATTACATTTTTTCCACAAAGTGAAGGCATGGCAGCCCTGTGTCTATCACATTTACTAGCATTTTTCCAGCATTTGCTCACTTCATATCTGTGTCATGTTTCGATTATCACAGTATTTCAAACTTTTTTATTATTACTTGTTACGGTGATCTGTGATCAGACATTACAACTCACTGATGACGGTTAGCACTTTTTAGCATTAAAGTATTTTTTAATTGAGGCATGTACTTTTTTTCAGACATAATTCTATTGTACACTTAACAGACTATAGTATAATGTATAACTTTTACATGCACTTGAAAACCAAAAAATTAATTTGACTTTATTGTGATAATTCATATTACTGCCATGGTCTGCCAAATCCATAATACCTCTGAGGTATGTGCCTGTATTGAAATCATATACACCTAGTGTAAACATTGCTAGAATAGACTTAATTCTGCTACTTCATTTGTTTTGTTTGTTTTGTCAAGTTTCTCATTCATAGGTTCCAAATTTCTTATTTTCCTACTGGTTACTTGAACATTTTTTAAAGATTCCATCCTGACTTATTAACAGTATTTCTAACTGTACCACTTTCTGCAGTTTTCTAGTGGTTGTTCCAGGTATGTTAGGGCATTTCAACATAAATTGTACATATATAATATCATAGTCTTCTAAGATCAACATTTTACCATTTAAAACTTTACCTCTACTTAAATCCCTTTATCCTCCCTACTTTTTAAACGAATTATTTCCTCTACACACAGAAAATATCAATATATTATAAATTCTGCTCCAATCATCAAATATGATTTCAGAAACTCATGAGAAGGAAACTCCATTATATTTACCCCTAATTTTTCTACTTTTGTTCTTTTCTGAAGTTCCAAGCTTTGTGTTATATTCTATTTAGAGAAGTTCCTCTAGCCATTTTTTATGGTAGGTTTACAAACAATATTTTCATTTCATTTTCCTTTGTATAGTATCTTTAGTTCCCCTTCTTTCATGAATGTATTTTCATAATATAGAATTTTTACTTGACAGCTTATTTCTTTTAGTACTTGAAAAAAGGTACTATTTCCTTCTAGCCTTGTGGTTTCAGATCATTCCCAGTCCACCAACATTCCCAAAAGTAATGCATTGTTTCTCTCTAACTACTTTCAAGATTTTTTATTTTTAGTTTTCATAAATGTAATGCCTTGAGCATGAATGTCTGGATTTATCTCATATGGAGTTCACTCAGATTCTTGAATGAGAGGTTTTTATGTCTTTTGACAAAGTTTGGAAGTTTGCATTATTCCTTTAAATACTTATGTGCTATCCTATCCTCTCCCTCCATTACTCTGATGAAACAAATGTTAAGCTCTTTTGTTATTGCCCCACTTTCCAAATACAGAGAATCTAACCTCTTCTCATTACTCCATGCCTTCTAATTTTGTCTAAGCAACCACAATAGTAAGGAAAACTCTAACAGTCCCCTAATGAGCTATTTAAGACCTATGTTATCCCCAATATTTTCTCTATAAAGGTAAGAAAGATCTTAGACAAATATAAATCAGATGTTGCTCATTTGCCAAAATACGTTAATAAATTAAGAATAAAATTAAAACCTTAAAAGGAGTTATATTCTCATCTTTTGGACCACAGCTGCCTGACATCACTATCTACCCCTTCTCCTATCAACTACTCCCCTTTGTCAATTGCAACTTTTTGTTATTTTTCAATAACACCAAATGCATTCCTGCCCTGGGCTTATTAAAAGTTGACGTTACTCCTGTTGAGAATAGTCAGAATCATTATGGCACTTCATTCAAATTCTGTTCTAATGGTAGTCTCTTTAAGGTTTCTTCTGACTTCTCTTCTTAAACTAACACAATCAATTTAACCATTCTCCAATTTGATAGTTTTTACAACCAGAGCATTTAATACATAAAAACATGTTTATGTATTTATAGTGTTTTTTGTTAATGTACATATGATTTATAACTGTATTTATAGTGTACAATTTAAGGTGTACATTATTTTGATACTTATATATTATACTACTACAATGATTAACACTGTAGTGATAATTAGCACCTTTTTCATGTTATGTATTTATTTCATATTAGTGGCTAGAATAATTTCTAGTCTTTTAGCAAGTTTGACTATAATACAATATTGTTGTCTATACTCACACACCTGTGATATTGATGTATAGGGCTCATCTACTATTCAGTACTAAGTCTGTCCTCTGAGACAATATCTATTCTATTCCTCCACCCCCAACCTCTGGTGACCACTATGTTACTGTTCCCACAAGTTTGGCATTTTAGATTCCACATATAAGTGCTACTACACACTACGTGTCTTTCTGTTTGACTATCTCGCTTAACATAATAAACTCAAGGTTCATTCGTATTATCATGAATGGCAGGATATCCTCCTTTCTCATGCTAAATAATATTACATTATACATTGATACCACACCTTCCTTATCCATTCATCTGTTGATGGGCACTTAAATTGTTTCCATATCTGGCTATTGCAAATAATGCTATGATAAACATGGAAGTGCATATTACTCTTCAATATCCTGTTTTCATATCCTTTGACTATGTACCCAGAAATGGAATTGCTAGACAATATGCTAGGAACCTCCATATTGCTTTACATCATGGCTGTACCAATTTACATTACCACCAACAATGCACAGGTTCCCTTTCTCCAACATCCTCGCCAGCGCTGGTTATCTCGTCTTCTTGATGCTCACCATTTAAAGTAGTGTAACATTCCATCCAATTGTGGTTTTGATTTACATTTCCCTGATGATTAGTGATGTTACGCATCATTTTATGTAACTGTTCACCATTAGAAGTACTTATATAAACTCATTACGACACACATTTTTTTCACTATTATACTCTCAGCTTTCAGTACTCAAAAATTACTTGAGTCAAAAAATGAGCATACAAAAGAAAACCTGATAATAGCAGGAATGCAGAGAAAATAGAGATAAGGTGGGCAACTTAAATTACTTTCAGAGATGTAGAGTAACCAAGAAAAACAGCAGTTGAAGTGGGCAAAGACTGGGCTGCTGATAGATTTAAGAAAGGTAAACATTCAAAAAGCAAATCAAAAGGAACATTTTTTGTGAGTACAAATATAAAAATCAGTATTCTCAGTCACTTCCAAGGATTAGGACTTCTAAAGAGACACTCTTGAAAAAATATTTCAAAGTTGTCAACTTCTGAATTAACCACTGAGAAATAATAAATCCCTAATGCTCATCTGTGCAGTATACATTAGCTCACTTGGATGGGTCTGGCTTTGGAATTCTTCCTCCAGGATCCATGGGTCCTCTCCTTGCTCCAGCCTGAAGATCACCTCTGGTTTGGTAACACAATAACCTGTCACAGTGAAATAATTTAGGACTTAAGACCAACTTCAGGGATTCTAAAAGAGGAGGACCTCTAGAGCTACTCAATGAAGGCATGACTGAACATTTTACTGGAGAGGTAAACACAAATCTCCTGGTGCCCCGAAGTGATAAATCAACAATGACTCTTAAATTCTCATTTTAAATATCATTAAACTCAAAAGAGTGTACCTATGCTTCATAATTAAAAGAATTTAAAAATGCTATTTAGAATTGCATAATAAACAGACCTTACCCACTGAGACAAGGTGGCCATAGGTCTCCAGCATCACGTCCCTGTACAGGGATCTCTGAGTTGGGTTCAGGTGCTGCCACTCCTCCTGGGTAAAGCCCACGGTCACATCCTTAAATGATACTGATCCCCAGAATTTCTGTCCAATCTGAAATGTCCAAAATGAGATGACATGGTAAAAGCTGTATGGGAACTAATCCTCATCATGACTACTGTTTACATTTTGCAAACCATTCTGATCTTCGCTGGAGAACATCTGTTGGATGAAGAGTACTACCAGGTTTTTCAGGAACATAGGACCAAGGCACAAGCAAAGGCAGATGGCCTCTAACACACTCAGAAAATGAGCAAAAAGGCAAACAGCATAGGAGGAGTTGAGAATACAGCCTGGAGCTGTGATGAAAGAAAGGGTCATGGAGGTATTGAGGGAATGAACTACACACTAATTTTAGACTAAAAGTCTCCAAAATATATGATCAATTTCCACCTTGAACAGTATTTTTAAGAACTTACACTTATATTTGTAATTTATATAATTAAACCATCAATAAATTTATTACAAATGTTGACTCTATACTTAAAACTTGAAAATATAAAAAGATAGCATATTTTATTTCACTGTAATATATATTTTAGGTTCTAACCCTTCAATTCAGAAACAATGATTAGGATGTGGAGAAAATGAGAAGTGAAAGATTTTGGAACTCTTATATTTGAAATATCAGTAGAACACATAGATATCCAATCAAACTGTTATATTGAACTTTAGGGATCACTGTTATAGAGAATGGGGACCCAAATGAGAAGTTTGAGCATATTTTGGAATTATGTGACCAGATTTTTTACTTGTAGAAGCAGTTCTTTTGGAAAAGGGAAGGGGGCATTATTAATGTACCAATGTAACATTAGGTAGGTTATATTGATAATTATCCTTATATATGTTCAATTGATAATTATACAATATATACTTGTTAAAAAATGTATTTCTTCTGTCTTTTTTCAAGATGGTCTTGTCTATTACAGACAAGCCCCTTGTCTTAGCCTTTGCATTTTCATATATTTTAGAATTAGCTAGTCTAATATCCAAGAAAGTATCTGCTGTGATTTTGTTTGAAATTACTATGAATTTGTATGCAGCATGGGAAGAATTGACATTTTTATATCGAGCAGCCTATCCAAGAATTTGTTATATCCTTCCATTTATTTGTGTCTTCCTTATTTCCTTGCATAATATTTCATAATTTCCTTTGCAGAGATTTTCATATTTTTCATGCTATTAATTATACCTTTAAAATTCTTTGATTGTCTGAAATGTGTTATTTTGAACTTGTATTCAGTTTCTAAAACCTCTATTTTGGATACTTTTATTTGGGTTTTCTGTGTTATTGTTTTGTCATATTACTCTAAGAACTTTGGGAAAATGTTGAATAAAATTGAAGACAGCAGACATCCTCATCATGGTCTTCGTTTTAAGTTACACTTTCCATATTTGACCATAAGTGTGATATTTGCTGTAGGTATTTGCAAAAATCCTTTATCACACTGAGGAAATTCCTTTCTATTTCTAGTCTGGCAGTTTTTGCTAATCATGCTCTTCTGTGTACTAATATGATCATATCATCATCTCTTAGTTTTAAAAACTATATATTGTTATTTTTGTTTCCACCTTTCAGAAAATTCCTTTATGGTAGTGTGACACAGGCATAAGGATTTTCAAATGGAAAATGGAATGAATGAGAGTCCAAAAACAGACCCATGGTCATCTGAAGAATGACAAGAGTAATAGGACAATCAATTCAATAAATGGTGCTGGCTTAATTATTGTAAGCATTTATTGCTATCCTAAGTGAAAGCAGAAATCCATTTCGGGCAGCAAACTGATCTAAATTTACAAACTAAAATAAAAATTTTAGTAAATGTCATAGAAAATACTTTTACGACCTCAGGAAAGGCAGATTTCTCAAACAGGACACAAATTATATTAATCATACTGTATTAGAACCCAACCTTATCAAAAGAAAAAGAATAAAAATGGAACACAGAGTGGGAAACAACATTCAGAATACACATATCTAACAAATAAATACTATCACTAATATAAAAATTTCTATAAATTAATGAGGGGAAAAAAGGCAAGCCATCTCAATAATAAAACTGACAGCAAACATTTCAATAGAAACCATGGAAATCAGAAGACAGTGGGCAAAAATTTGAATAGGCAGTTTTGCAAGTAAGAAAATCAAAAAGGAAAGTCATTTTAAAAAGCTAACAAAAATGTCACCAGAGAATTCTAAATCCACCAAAAATATTCTTCTAAGTACATTTTCCACATAAAGGTTGAAAAATTTGTCAACAGTACACACACAGAAGCTCACATATTTGTTTACAAGATTAATGGTTTATTATGAAAAATACAACTTAGGATAGCCAGATTAGAGACATAGGACAATGAATGGGGGGAGGAGTACAGAATGCCCATGCACCCTCAGGGCACACTACCCTCCCAGCACATCCAAGTGTTCACCAGCTCCAAAGCTCTCTGAATCTCATAGTTCAGGATTTTTATGGAAGCTTCATTACATGGGCATGCTTGATTAAATCATTGGCCATTAGTGATTAATTCAGTCTCCAGGCCCTGAACATTTTCCTAAAGACAATGTACAAATGGCCAATAGGTATATGAAAAGGTGTTCAACATCACTAACCATAAAGGATATGCAAGTCAAAACTACAATGAGATATAACCTCATACCTGTTAGAATGGCTAATATGAAAAAAAAAAAGAGATAACAAGTGTTGTTGAAGATACAGAAGAAAAAAGAGCCCTTGTGCATTCCCCTGGGGGAGGACAAAAATTGGCTCAGCCACTATGAAAAACACCACGGCAGTTCCTCATTAAATTACAAATAAAACTGCTATAAGATCCAGCAATCCCATTTCCAGGTATAAATCCAAAAGAAATGAAATCACTATCCCAAAGAAATACCTGCACCCCCATGTTCATTGCAGCATTATTTATAATAGCCAAGACATGGAAACAGCCTAAGTATCCATCAACAGAGTAAAGAAAATGCGGGAAGGAGAGGGGATGTATATTTATATATGTATGGAATATTACTCAGCTATATGAAAATAAAGGAAATCCTGCCATTTGCAATGATGTGAGTGGACCTTGAAAGCATTATGCCAACTGGTTAAGTCATACAGAGAAATACAAATACTATATGTGGAATCTAAAAGGAAAGAAAGCCAATTTCACATTAACAAAGAATAAAATGCATGTTGCCAGGAGAGGAAGAGGGAGACATGGGGTAATATAAGTCAAAGGGTATAAATTTTCGGTTATAAGACAAAGTTCTGAGGATCCAATGACAGCATGGTGATTACAATTAATAATGTAGTATTGTATGCTGGAAAGTTGCCAAAAGTAAATCTTAAGCACTTCTCACCATCACCAAAAAAAAAAAAAGAGTTAGCTATGTGATGTGATGGAGGTGTCAGTTATCTTTATCTTAGTAATCATTCCACAATGTATACATATATCATGGTATCACAATATACACTTTAAATACACACATTTTGTTGATTATTTTGGAAGTCAAAAAATACATAACTATTATTAAACATACTAATAAAAAACTGATGTCAATTCATTTCTTTATGTTTGGAAACAGGATCAGATGTAAGAAAATTAAGGAAGGAAACATGGAGAAAAATTCTGCTACATATGAAATAAGTAATCTTATTGATTCCTGGTTTTACCTTATAATATTCTTGAGACTTTTTTAGATAAATTTGTCATTGTCACCTTTTTGTGATTTTGTAATTTTGTTGCAGGATAATACATGCAAAAAACAATGCACAAGTGTACTTATGTGTACAAATGGCTAAATGAATTTCCAGTGAGCACACCCACATAACCAGCATCCAGATCAATCAACAAACATTACCTGAAACCCAGAAGCTCCCTCATGCGCTATTTAGTACCTACTCCCACCCTACTCTCACATGATAGCCACAACGTCCTATACAGAGATGTCTAAGATGAAAAACTCAGAAAAAAACAAATGGAGATACTGTCAAGAACATGAAGTAATTGGAGCCTTTATAACTTGCCAGTGGGAGTATAAATATATATATTTTGAAAAAATATTTGGGAATTTCTACTAAAGTTTTATGTAGCAATTCCTCTCCTAGTTATATACCCAACATAAATGAATGTTTTTACCAAACAAAAGGCCTGAAGAAAATGTTGTTTTGTTTATAAAAGCCAAAACCTGAAGATAGTCCAAATGTCTATCAACAGAAGAGAGAACTATAGTATAATCCTAAAGTAGAGTACTATATAGCAAGAGAAAGAAAAACTGGTACATTGGGAAAAATGGATAAATCTCACGCAAACTATACTGAGTGAAAGCCAAGCATACAAGCAAAACTAATCAACAATAACAGAAGTCAGAATGATGAGGAACTTGCAACACCAGTGACTCTTATGGGATACTGGGTGGTAATTACTTGGGTATATACATACATACAAATCCATCAAGCTTGGTGCTTAAGTTATGAGTATTTTACATCAATGAACTGAGAAAAAATACAAGTGTGTTTTGGAATTACACACTTGACTAAGTTCCTCAAATAGAACTAATATATTTTCATGGAACTAAACAAAAATTTCTGAAAAATCATAAAACCAAGGAGCTTGTTCGGGAGTGACATGTAAAAATAAAATCTGAAGTTCTTTTATAGCTTGGATGAAGAGGAGAAATGAACAATCAAAAGATTCTGAGGAGAAAACATTATTTAATATAAAAATACAGAGTCAATGAACAGTTAGTAATGTGCAGGTAATCAGCACTGGAAAGCAGCAATCCACCAAATTAGAAAAAAAGAAATTTGAACAGCAGTACAAAATGTAAAGAAACAGAAAGCATGACAAAGACTATAATATAAAGTAAAACATATAAAATATCAATGATGTTAAACCAAGATATACATAGTAAACTGTAAAAAAACACCTGAGCTATAAGATGGCTTTATGAATGTGCTAAATTTCTTATTGACAGATATTATCTGATTTGAAAACAAAATCTGCCACAGGTTATTTGTGAGAAAAGATCAATTATGAACTTAAAATGATGGGCAAATATCAAATAAGTTGCAGAAAATAAAGGCAAAATAAAAGTAGGTTTGGCCATATTTCTATCAGATAAGGTAATATTAAGGGCCAAATGAATAAAACAAGCAAAGATGTTCTCCAAAAAAAAGAGTTGTTTTTTTTTTTTTGGCACAAAATACCACAAAAGCCAAACAAGGAAAAAACTAAGTACAAGGACACTCTGATTAAGACACACTCATGTATCCACAAAAATACAAGAGGTAGGAAAACAAAAGAGAATATTATATGAAAACCTAGAATAGATGTTTTCTTTAGAAGCTTTAAGGAGCTACCAAAATTGACTTAGAGACAGAAAATTGGTCTAAAAACCAATAACCAGAAATACAACTTAATAATCAATTGAAGATCTTGACAATATACCATGGAAAAATCACCAGTGCCAGAAACATGACAAGCCATGTAAACAACATACCACAGAAAAATACTTGTTAACTATCATAAACTCAATACCAAACTATTGTTCAAATATCAAAACCAATACCAATACTATTTTTCAAGAACAGTTCACATTTCACATTTAATTCTGATACCAATATTCTAAAGAAACTTTGGCAAACCCAATTCACAATAGTCTATTAAAAGAGTAATTCAGCATGTTCAACCAGCACACTCCAGATTCCAAACAGCTTCCAGAAAAGCAGATTACTCTGTTCACAATATGTACTCCAAACACTTAAAACAGTCCATGACAGGTGTTCAAAAAAAAAAAAAAGACCTAGTATATTTTTTCCAAAAATTCAAAGTTAGACACACAGGAGCTACAGATACTGGAATTATCTGAAATGGAGTTAGCAACTATGATTAAAATGATGAAGGGGAAAAGATGACAAAATGGAGGATTTCACAAAGAGAACTGAATACTATAAAGAAGACTGAAGATAAATGGAAAACAAAGCAGCCAAAAATAAAGGAAACATTAACTTCAAAGGAGAAAAACGCACCCCAAATTGCAGAACATACTTCTCAAATCCACACAGACCTTTTGTACCAAAGTTGACCACAGTTTGGGCAACAAAGCAGATTTCAACAAACTTCAAAGATTTGGCATCATACAGAGAATATTTTTTTTACAGTGTTTAAGATAGCAATTAGTAACAGAAAGGTTAAGTAGAAAATTTTCCAATGTTTACAAATTAAGAGCTACATTTCTAAACAGAGAAGAGAAAAACTTTTTTAATGAATTATCAAATATACAACACATCAAAACCTATGAGATACAGCCAAAAAGTAAAAAAAATTTTTAAAACTAAATCTTGTAAGAAAGAAGAAATACTAAAGAATTCATGTTATGAATTCAACATCACCTTGATAATAAAACCTAACAAGAATATACACTCTAAAAAAACTTACAACTCAATCTCTCTCATAGACAGAGATGCAAAATATTAACAAACTAAAGCCAGTAATATATAGAAAGTATAACATGACTCAGATTAATGTTAGGGATATCTAGTTAGTTCTACATTTGAAAATTAATGTAATTCACCAATTTAAAAAACAAAGGAAACAAAGCATATGATTTCAATAGATGTTAACAACCATTTAATAAAATTTAACAGGCACACATGAAAAAAAAAGACAAAACTTTTAATAACTAGGAATAGAATGGGACATCTTTGATGTGATAAAAAATTAAAAAAACAAACAAACAGCAAAAATCACATTGAAAAGAAATTTTTCCCCTTGAGAACACAATCAAGATGAGGAAGCCGACTCTTGCTTCTACTCAATATTGTATATTGGAGGATCTAGCAACACAAAATACAGAAAAAAAGGATTAAGAATTGGAAGAGATAAATAGGAACATCATTCCCAGATTACATATTTATATATACAGAAAATTTAAATAAGATAGAGATAAGTTATTTGTTGTAATAAATTAGTGGAGAAAATTGGTGGATACAAGGTCAATATCTAAAAAAACACCTTATCACAATAAACTAGGAGGTAAAATTTAAGTTATATTTATATTAATAAATAGAAATAATAGAAATAATTTAGCAATAGGTGTGCAAGGATTCTATACAAATTTTAAATAACTACAGATTTACATAAATGTAGGAAATATACCTGTTCATGGATTTAAAAATTCACTATCCAAAAATAAGCAATTTTTTCCAAATTTATTTATAGATTCAATTCTATTCCAAAGAAGCCCCAGCAGATTATTTTGTGAATACTAGCAATATTTATATGGGAATGCAAAGGGCCAAGGGGAGCCAGGTTCTGGCTGAAGAAGAAAATATGTGGAAGGACATATATCACTAAACATATATATTAAATGCTGGCATAAGAAGAGACAAATAAATGAATGGAACAGAGTGGAGTCCAAGAAAGACCCAGACATAGATGCATACATTATTATGACATGTATCACACTACAAAAGTGAGAATAGTCTTTTTCAAAAATGACTCTCGGTAACTCATATTGGAAAAAAGTAACCTGATGTCTACTTCCTACAAAAGTAAACATCAATTCCATTAAAATAGGCATAAATGTGAAAGCCAAAACAAAAAATATTTTTAAAATAACAAAGGAGATTATCTTCATGGCCTTGGAGTAGAAAAATTAATTTTAAGCAATTATTGGTTAAATAATACCAACACACTAACAATTTAACAAACTAATCTAGGGATTGGCAAACTTTTCCTTGTAAAGAGCCTGACAGTAGATAGTTAAGGCTTTAAGAGCCAGATGGTCTTGTCACTTCACCACTCAACTCCACCACTGAAGCCACAGATTCTATGTAAATGAAACAGCATGGTGGTATTAGGGATTGTGAGAGGGGCACAAGGAAATTTTAGGAGTGCTAGAATGTTTGTTTTGACCTATGTGTTAGTTATGTACACTGGATTTGTAAAAACTCATTCAGCTCCATACTTAAGACCTATGGACTTTTCTATATATCTACTATGCATATAGAAATAAAATACACTTAATTTATTGACCAAAGAAGGCATCAGAAAAGAAAATGAAACGTAGAAAAAAAACAAAATTAAGCACTACATGTTGATAATTGGGCTTTGCAGGTACAGTGGCAAATAGAGGGAAATTATATCCTTAAATGCAAATACTAAATAAATAAAGTCACTTTCAACAAAATGTTAGAAAAAAAAAAACAGTCTCTAACCAAAGATAGCTGAAGGAATAAAGGTAAAAGTAGAAATTAATGAAAACTATAGTGAGAAATCAATGAAACCAAAAACTGTTTCCTTATGAGACTAATAAAATACCTGTGATAAAAATAGTCCAAAAAAATTTTTTAAAGGCACAAATGAAACACTATTAGGAATAAAAAGGAACAGATTAAACATTTTTAAGAACACTATAGACTAGTTTACAAAAGAAATGTCCATACAAAAAAACAGAATTATGCAGATCATTAAAAGAACACTTTCAATCAACTGGGGCTTGTTTCAGAACACAAAGATTAGTGATTAAGTATTGTGGAAATGTAGTTCAACAGATCTAAAAAGAAAAATCATATCATCATCCCCATAAAAATGTTAAGAAGGCATTTGGAAAAATTAAACTCTCATTTTTAATAAAATAAGGCTCAGGAGATACTTTGTGACCATGACAAAATCCATCTAAGTCCAAAGCAGGCAGTATGCATGATGAAGAAACATGGCAGGCATTCCCATTCAGATCTGTCTGGTAGGTCCTTGGTCAGGAGTGTTATCCTTTTATCATGCTGCTTATTTTTTACAGATGGACAAATATAAAATTAGAGCCTTTCATCACATTAAAAAAAATTCCACATGGATTAAGAAATATATTTTTTTAATTTAAGTGTTTTAATTTAAGTTTTAAATTAAAAAAAAAATTTTAGGCAAAATATAGAAAAGTTTAATTGGGCCCCTGAGGTAAGAAAAACAAGAATCAAAAATACAAGACACAAAAGGGTTGTATCACAATATTAAAGTTTTGGAAAGGATACCCTTACAAGACAAAATGCATACTGAGAGAAGATCATTAGTAACAATGAAAAGATTGCCATTTGAAACAGAGAATTCTTACAAAACTCAGTAGAAGAAAACAACCTGAAAAACCATAATTTATGAAAGCTGTACTTCAATAAACAGAAAAATGAAAATTAATTATTTTTTCCATATTAGCATAGAAACAATATTTATATAGAGAGAGGAGGGAGGAAAAGTAGTCATCTAATGAACAACAATGTACCTAGAAAAATCAGAAACCCTCATATCCTATGATTCAGAAATATTAGTCACAGGACTCTAAGGCAGTGTGGTCCTTAAACTTAGTGGGTATCAGCATCACATGAACACCTTGTTAAAACAGACTAACGCCTAGAACTTCTCTTCCAATTGGCTTGGGATGAGGCATGAGAATCTGCATTGCAAACACGTTTCCAGGTGATGCTTCCTGCCAAAGAACCTCACTTTGAGAAACTGCTCTAGAGTCTAGAGATACACTTGCATTTGTGTAGACATAACAACAAGGGCATTCATAGCAGCATTGCTTGTAATAGTGAAAAATGGAAATTTCCTAAATGCCAATCAATAAAATGTGGTATTTAGAATATAGTGTAGCCATGCAATGGAAAAAAATACAGTATCAAATGGAATGAATTACATATGGACAAATCTCAACTTACTGGTGAATTAGGGAGAAAATGTATATACATTAAGATAATTTACATACTTTTAAAAACTACTCAAAACAAAAAGCATTGTTCAACTATCTACATATATTTTTAATGTGCATATAGAGATAAAACTAGAAAACTGGTAGGCAAAGGATGAAAACTTAGAACCAAACTAGGGGGCACAATGAGAAGAACTCCAAGAAAGAGTCTTCAGAAAAGTGCTCTCAGAATTGGATAAAGGAGACTTCCCAGAAGAGAGAACTCAGTAGAGAAATACAGCACTTGTTCAAGGAAAGCAACTACAATTACATCTTCAGGAACTTCACATGGATAGATTCTGAAAAATGGAGAGGAAGAGCCAAGGCAGAATACTCTAGGATAAAATTTGACTGGGAAGCTCAGGTCCCAGAGAATTTACCATTGGACCATCGATATATACACCTGGCTAAAATAAATTAGTTATGGAGAGTTCCTGTAAGAAGCATGCAGGCCATTCATTCCTCTAAATATACTAGGTTTCACATCAGGATCAAACAAGACCACTATAAAATTGGCTGCCTGAACCATCTCTTTTCCCCTTTTACTCCCACTGAGGTAGTTTTAAGCACTCACTCCACGACTGTCACTGGAAGGTTATTCACTATGTGTTCCTATGTTAAACCCAAAAAAGTTACCATCTAGGAAGTCTTTTTGTCTTGAAAGAAATCAGTCTGTCTGTACCCAAAAGTACAGTCTCCCTTTCTGATTATTGGAAACATCAGAGACATATCTCCAGGTAAACTTAAAAACTACAATGTAATGATCAGTATATAACTACAAGCCAACATGGCCCTGCTATTGATCTGTTACTCTGTATTTTCTGTGAAGTTTGATTTTTATCCATTACTAATTTCCCTTCCTAACTTACGAACTCTTTCTAAAAATTTCACAAAATCCATTGTAAAATAAAGTAAGGAATGAACAAACAACTTACCTGGGATTTGCTCATTTTCTGGTGTTCTTCGAAAGACGTACACAACTGAAGGAATGCTGGGTTAGAAGAAGAGGAATGGGATCATGAAAGATCTGGCCGGCCTGGCAGTCCCTGAATTTCCTGGCCCTATAAAAGCTATACACACACACCAGATAGGAAGAATGTCAATGTCCCCTGGACCTTCACAAAATACAGGTGGATGTAACATGACTCTAGTATAATCATGTAGCTCCTGGGCATAAATTTTTCACTAAAAGAATGTAGTATTTGCTTCCTAGTAACTTTTAAGAGTTCAAATCTCCTTTGGTGTTCACAAAATCTTTTACATGACAAAATTGGTTAAAACAAATAACCATACACCAAATGAAGAAACATCAACTCTTCACCAAAACTGCTGTAAAAAACACTCAGGGCTAAGCTCCTTATAAGTTTTCCTACTAATGTTACTAAACCTTTGCCTAGTAACTCCCCCAAAAGCTATAAAAAGTGGAGTTCTAAGGACAGGTCTGTTTTAACTGATCTTTGCTGCTGTTTCTCAAAAGGACCTCTTCTACGAAACTTGATTTTACTTGCGTGGAAAATTATAGTACCGGCTAAGGAGTTAGGAAGATATGACTCTTAGAGGTAACGACATAATCTCCACCACTACCAAACTGTGATCCTGAACAAGTCACTAACCCAGGAGAAAAAAATAAGTTCTTAGATAGGCCAAAAATAGGCAATTCTTTAAGAGCCTTCCTAAATGCTACAGCATGTCAGGACAGAGTAACAGTACATATCCAGACGCAGTTATGGACATGGCCAGAGAGCAGATCAGAGCCCAGAAAAGGATAACTGGAGAACCAAGGGACGGGAGCCCGCCTGGACTGGGGAGCCTGAACTAGCCCCAGGACCGGCCCTCACGCACGGCCAACGCCTTACCACGGTCTGCGCACCCGTCACGCAGATGTACGTGCCCTCCAGTGGCCTCGTGAACGTGAGGCCCCGTCCGCTCAACGAAGGGGCAGATCACGCTGGGGCTCCGACCCCTGGTTTCTACAGTGTCGCCCTCGTCCTGCCGTCCTAGGACTATGCGGAGCTCCTCACCGCCACCGGGCACCAATCCCCTATCGCTCGTCGTCCGAGCCGCGGGGGCTCCCCTCAGCCGTCGTCCAACTTTCTGGGGCACACCAGCCGCTCGTTTGTCGTGTGGCACTGCCCCAGAAGAGGTCATGGACGCGCCGACCCAGCAGAGCCTCCCACGCGAGGCCTGAGGAAACAGAAGAAGGCGGAGGTGCAGAGGCCGAAGGTGGCACTAGGCATGCGCAAAAGGCGGCACCAGGCATGCGCAGAGGCCCAACCGCAGGGCCGGCGAGCTGCCCTTATCGGCTCCGCATCCCAGAAGTCTGTGACTAGCCAGCCCCATCACCGGCCAAGAAGGTAGTCTTCCCCAGCGCTTGGGAATTTGGTGTCTGCGATAGTTCCCCAAGCTGCTCACAGCCCACCAGTGGCCGCCCAAAAGTTATAGATACCAGCCAAGCTCTATGTGCAGCCAGGGACCAATTCTGACAAAGGAACCGAAGGTCAATCTTACTTTTTTAAATATTAGGAAATAGGTCCTAGCCATAAAATAAAATAGTATCTGACACCATCTGCTATTTTCTCAGGAAAAGAAAAGGGTGAGGGGCAAGAAGGCTAATTCATGAAAATCATGAAAGCAATGAACGAAAATTGTAGGTAAATCTCATTATGCTCAGTGAAATAAGCCAGGCGGAGAAAGACAAGTGCCAGATGATTTCCCTCATTTGTGGAGTATAACAACGAAGCAGAACTGAATGAACAAAACAGCAGCAGACTCACAGACTCCAAGAAGGGACTAGCAGTTACCAAAGGAGAGGGGTAGGAGAGGGGTGGAGGAGGGCAGGTCGGGAGGGAGGGACAAAGGGATTGAGGGGTATTTTGATTGGCACACATGGTGTGGGGGGATCATGGGCTAGACAGTGTAGCACAGAGAAGGCAAATAGTGACTCTGTGGCATCTTACTACAGTGATGGGCAGTGACTGCAATGGGGTACGGGGAGAGATGATAATATGGGTGAATGTAGTAACCACACTGTTTTTTCATGCAAAACCTTTATAAGCGTGTATATCAATAATACCTTAATTAAAAAAATAAATAAATAGAATAGAGGTTGCCAAGGAGCTAGGTGAATGATGGGATAGGAAGTGACTTTAATGAATATAAGGTTTGGTTTTGGGTTGATGAACTGTAATTAGTAATAACAGTTGTACAATATTGTAATGTACTAAAAGACATGTGTACACTTCAAAATGGTTAATACAGTGAATTGTTTTATGTGAATTTTATCTCAATAAAATAGGTTAAAAAAATTGTGGGTAAATCTGAAAATAGACACAATCCAAAGGGAAATATTCATTTATACAATATCCTCTGTGATATTAAAATTACTTGAATAAATGGAGATACACCCTTTTATAGAAAGGCTCAATGTTCTTTGACAAAATTCCTATAAGAATTTCAACAATTTTTTGTATTTTTTTTCCTCTCTGATTTTTAACATACTATGTACTCTACAAAGGCATTCTAAGTCCTAGGGATGTAATGTAGAGCACAGTAACTATAGGTATTTTAAAAGTTGCAAAGAGTAGATCTTAAAAGTTGTCATCACAAGAAAAAAATTAAATACATGTGGTGATGGATGTTACCCATAGTCTGGTAATCATTTTGCAAAATATACATATATCAAATCATTATATTTTTTGTCTAATATTTGAGAAATGTTATATGTCAACTGTATCTCAATTTTTAAAAAATGTTAAAGCTAACCAAAGCCATCTATATATTCAATGCAATTCTATCAAAAATCTAACAGCATTTTTCACATAAATAGAAAAAAACAATACTGAAATGTGCATGGAACCACAAAAGACACAGAATACTCTAAGTTAATCATGACAAAGAATGAAGCTGGAGTCATCACACTTCCTGTTTTCACACTCTACTACAAAGCTTCAGTAACTAAGGCAGTATGGTACTGTCATGAAAATAAGACACACAGACCAATGGAACTAGAATCAAGAGCCCAGATATAAACCCTTGCATAGTTAACTAATATTTACCAAGGTAGTCAATAACCCTCAATGTGGGAAGGATAGTCTCTTCAATAAATTGTTCTGTGAAACCTAGATAACCACATGCATTAAAATGAAACTGGACCCTTAACACCAGTCACAAAAATTAACTTGATGTGAATTAAAAACTTAAACATAAGATCTGGTAGCATAAAATTCATGGAAGAAAACAGGGAAGATGCCATTTTCATGTTAATCTGGCAATTTTTTGGATATGACACCAAAAGCACAGCAATAAACGAAAAAATCAAGTGGTACCACACCAAACTAAAAAGCTTCTTTCAACAGAATAATTTACTTTAAAAAAATAAAGCCTAAAAAGCTAAAAATTATCAGTTAGAGCTACATATATCACCATGAATATTATCCAAAACCATTATGTTGGTTTTAATAAAGGAAGTGTTCAGGATAAGGCACAAATTGTGAGATGACAAAATGTTACTAGAACCACTGAAATTCACAATAACTGGAGTATCATACACAGTGATACAAAGCAGAGAATGAACAGAAATGAGTCAAGGTGAACTTATAATGCAAGTTAATTGATTCAGACTTGGTCTCAGGGTAGGGGACACCACAAACAGTTTTCAGTGAATGTAGAATATCATAGAAAACTCATTCTGACTACTGGTAGATGGGGAGGAAACAAAATTGGATGGAAGAACACAGCTGACTCTGTTGCAGTCATTCCAAGAGCAAAGTGATGTGGATCATGGAGGAGAAGAGAACACACATGTTAGATATTTTAGGAGTTGAAATGAAAAATATTTGGTGACTAATTGTTGAAGTTCACAGAGAAAAGCAGTGGAGGAGGAATTCCAGGGTTCTGGCTTGGGCACCCAGAGGTATCCACTGAGATGGGGAAAATCACATGCTCATGTTTTTGAATAGTCTCTCATAAAAATCACTGTCTCCTTCTTACAGTGGCTTTCCCTATTAAGGACTTCAGGTATCCTGTCAAATAATATATGATTCACATAAAATGCTGTACATTTCCATGCTGTATGTCCTTCTTTTCAAATACAGGATGCATACATTCACACACACATGTAAAAATCACAAATAGTAGTTTTACAGTAGCTAAAGTTCTTTTCACTAATCTTTTACTTTAATGTTATACTATAGTTGAGTGGTTAACACACCATCCTAACATATAGTTACACTTCTCTAAGTCTGACTGTCCATTTTTCTCCATTACCAGTGTATTTTGTACTTTCACATGCTTTCGTGTTGCTGATAAGTATCTTTTCACTTCATCTTGAAGAACTCCTTTCAGCATATCTTGCAAGCATGACCAGGGATGATGAACTCCCTCAGCCTCTGTCTGGCAAAGCCTTTATGTGTTCTTCATATCTGAAAGATAACTGGCAGACAGAGTATTCTTGACTGGAACACTTCTTAAGCCTGTTCACTATCAAGCTTCTCTTTACTTTTCTGCATTTCTCAACATATTAATTTTATTTTCTCTTACTACAAATGCATGTTCTTAATATAGCTATTCCAGGGACATCGCATACCTGGAATTTAACACCTCCAATTACAAAAATCCCTAGAAAAATCTCTCATTCGCTCAACTCAGGTCAAATACTCATCAATGAAATCTTCAGTGTGGGACTAGGTGGGTGGTGCTTTATGAATTGGCCCATCTGGGTTATGTACCAGCAATAGCATAATGTGGACAGGAATTCAGAGCCTACAAATGCAATACCCATGCCAAAGGATAGTTCTGTACACAATAAAAATGGGATTTCAAATCAGTGAATTAAGGGAGAATGAATCAGGTGGTGAAAGGCCAACTGGCTATTCATTTGGAAAAATAAAAAGTTGGATCTTCACTTCACACCATATTTAATCAAGCAACAACAAGGAGGGGCCAAAAGTCTAATCTAACATCAAATAAATTAGATTATTCAGTTTAATTTAAACACATTTGTTTCATATATTTTAGAGGAAAACAAACCAGATAAAATACTAAGTTCTAAGAAGAATTTTCTTGTATCAATTTATGAACCTGAAATTCCTTTCATACAATGGACTGATAGACAATTTCATTTCTAATATTCAAGTTCTGATCATAAATGCTCCTATCTCTAATAACAGAAAGTCCAAGTTCAGTAATTGTGAGGAAGGTAATATTATCTCTGTTTTGCAGATGAAGAAATTGAGCCACAGAGATGAAATGAGTACCTAGATCACACAAATAATAAGTGGCAGAGATTGAACAGCTTGTCTGAGAAAACTATGCCATGTTGCATACTTCGAGGAAGGAAAATGTGGCATTCTACCACACTATATACAAATACAGATAGTTCTCGGCTCACACAGAATCTGGACTTCACACCTAAATTTTAAAACATTTCAAAAAAATTTGGACTGAGACACAAGGGTCCCCTTATATATTTAACTTTAGGTTTCAGTAGTTTCTCAGGATCAAAGTGCCTTTTCCCTACCTAGTTTGTGTGAGAAAAAATGTGGAAAAAATGGAGAAAAACTATAAATAAACAGACATGTAATTATTCAGCACTTTATAAATAAAACTTTCAGAATGATCAGAGTTGAAGATATGAATTTGAGAAAAAGTAAACAGAGAATGGAAGATTTTACAGGAGTGGTATATTCAGGTTGGAGGGCAATCACACAGAATAGGATGGGTTCAATCGAGCAAAGGAAGAGTATCAATGACAAGGAAAACCAGAAGACAAAGATGCTTGTGGAGAAAACATGAAAAACTGAAGAGGAGATTCTCAAGACGGCAGTGTGAGAAGGGCAATAGAAATCTCCTCCCAAAACCATATATATTTTGAAAATACAGCAAATACAACTAGAACCTGAGCACTTCCCTCACCCCAGCACACCAGTGGGAGGAAGGGAATCAGAGTGGGAAGGCAGTGGAGGTACAGGAATGCTAAATAACCAGCTCTGGTGGTCGGCCCCGGGAGCACAGACACACATTGCATGGTGCACAGGAGGATATTGGAAGAACAGAAAAGCCCGGTCCGAGACTGAAACTGCAAACAGGTTCCCACAGCTGGCTGTCCTGGGACAAAAGAAAAGCAGATGCTTTAAAAGTCTTAAAGGGACAAAGGATTAACAGGTGGAAAAATCGTCCTGGCACACCCACCCCAGCTGGCTGGGAACTTTAAGGAACTTCAGGCACCCTAACCCCCTGGGTGGCAACGCAGCTCCAAACCTGCTCACGGTGATGAGCAGCCTGCTGTTCCTTTTCCCCTGCTGGCACTGCAAGCCAACCAGCTGACACGCCATTGGTGTGGAACAGCTGGGAAGCAGGCCTGTCTACAGCAACCACACAGCTTAGCAAAGAGGCTTCTCCCTATGGGCGGCAAACCAGCCCAGACCCAAAGGCTGCTCCCTGTGTGCAGTTGACTGACACAGACAGCGGAGACCAGCACTGAGTCCAAGAGGCACAAAGGGGCTTTGTTCTCACAGCAGAATACGCACCGCTTGCCTGCAACCCCTGTTAGTGCCCTAGGCCATCCCAAGGACCACCCTGCCCATGGCAGCTCAGGGGATTAAACCAGAGGCTGCTCCCTGGGCACAGTTGACTGGCACAGAGGAGATGGGAGCAGAGTCCAGAAGGCACGAAGGGGCTCTGTTCTCGCAGCGGAACATGCTCCACTTGCTTGCAACTGCTCCCTGTGTGCGGTTGGCCAGTACAGACAGCAGAGACAGGTGCAGAATCTGGGAAGCATGAAGGGGCTCTATTCTTGCAGCAGAACACACGCCACTTGCCTGCGCACCCTGCCATTGCCCTAGACCATCCCAAGGGCTGCCCTGCCCATGGTAGCTCAGGGGATTAATCCAGAGGCTGCTCCTTGTATGCATTGACCAGCACAGACAGTGGATATGGGTACAGAGACTGGGTAGGCATAAAGGGGCTTTGCTCTTGCAGCAGAACATGTGCTGCTGGCCTGCAACCCCTGCCAAGGCCTCCCCACCCATGGTAGCTTAGGGGATTAACCCAGAGACTGCTCCCTGTGTGCAAATACATGGCACAGACAGGCAATGCAAACAGTAAGCAGGAAGGGACATTGTTCTCCCAGCTGACACATGTGCCACTCACTGGTGACCATTCCCATTGCCATGAAAAGGCAGAAGAACCCTGTTCAGTCCCAAATCCCTCATACATGAGAGAGAGGGCTTGGTGAGACTGAATCACCAATCTTCCTGAAAAAGAATTCAAAATAAAAGTCATAAGCATACTGATAGAGCTACAGAGAAATATTCAAGAGTTAAGGGATGAATTCAGCAGGGAGATAACAGAAATAAAACAAACAATGGAAGGATTTAAGAGCAGACTGAATGAGATGGAAGAGACTGTTAATGGAATAGAAATTAGAGAACAGGAATAGAGAGAAGCTGAGGCAGAGAGAGATGAAAGGATCTCTAGGAATGAAAGAATATCAAGAGAACAGTGTGGCAAATCCAATCAGAACAATATTTGCATTATAGGGGTACCAGAAGAAGAAGAGAGAGAAAAAGGGACAGAAAGTGTCTTTGAAGAAATAATTGCTGAAAACTTCCCCAAGATGGGGAAGAAAATAGTTCCTCAGATCATGGAAGTCCACAGATCTCCAAACACAAGGGACCCAAGGAGGACAACCAAGACATATAATAATTGAAATGGCAAAGATCAAAGAGAAGAACAGGGTATTAAAGGCAGCCAGAGAGAGAAAAAAGATCACTTAAGAAGGAAAACCCATCAGGCTATCATCAAACTTCTCAGCAGAAACCATACAGGCCAGAAGGGAATGGCATGATATATTCAATGCAATGAAACAGAAGAACCTCGAACCAAGAATACTGTATCCAGCAAGATTACCATTTAAATTTGAAGGAGGGATTAAAACAATTCCAGATGAGCAAAACTTGAGGGAATTTACCTCCCATAAACCATATCTACAATGTATATTAAAGGGATTGCTCTAGATGGAAGTATTCCTAAGGCTAAATAGGTGTCAACAGAGAATATAAAACTACAGCAAAGAAAGTAGACCAACCAAATACTAATTAAATGCAAAATAAAATCAGCTATCCACAAAATCAGATGAGGGAAATACAAAGAGTATAGAATAAAATACCTAAAATATAAAGAGTGGAAGAGGGGAAAAGAGGATGGAGAGAAATAAAGAATCATCAAACTGTGTTTACAATAGCATAAAAAGTGAGTTAAGTTAGAGTTAGATAGTAAAGAAGCTTTGCTTGAACCTTTGATGACCATGAATCCAAAGCCTTCAAGGCAATGAGTACATATCTATCGATAACCACCCTAAAAGTAACTGGAGTGAATGCACCAATCAAAAGACACAGAGTTATAGAATGGATAAAAATCTACACCTATCTATATGTTGCCTACAAGAGACTCACTTCAAACCCAAAGACATACCCAGAATAAAAGTGAAGGGATGGAAAAAGATATTTCATGCAAACAATAGGGAAAATAAACAGGTGTTGGCAGTACTTGTACCGGACAAAACAGACTTCAAAACAAAGAAAGTAACAAGAGACAAAGAAGGACATAATATAATGATAAAGGGGTCAGTCCAACAAGAGGATATAACTATTAAAAATATCTATGAACCCAACACAGGAGTGCCTACATATGTGAAACAAATACTAACAGAATTAAAGGGTAAAATAGAATGCAATGCATTCATTTTAGGAGACTTCAACACACCACTTCAATACACAAAGGACAGATCAACAAGAAAGAAAATAAGTAAGGAGACAGAGGCATTGAACAACACATTAGTACAGATGGACTTAAAAGACATATACAGAACTCTCCACCAAAAAGCAACAGGATACACATTCTTTTCAAGTGCACACAGAACATTTTCCAGAATAGACCACATACTAGGCAACAAAAAGAGCTTCAGTAAATTTAGAAAGACTGAAATTGTACCAACCAACTTCTCAGATCAGAAGAGTATAAAACTAGAAATAAACTTTACAAAGAAAACAAAAAGGCTCACAAACACATTAAGGCTTAACAATATGCTCTTAAATAATCAATGGATCAATGACCAAATTAAAACAAGATAAAGCAATATATGGAGACAAATGAAAACAACAGCACAATGCCCCAACTTCTGTGGGACACAGCGAAGGCAGTACTAAGAGAAAAGTATATAACAATCCAGACCTATTTAAAGAAGGAAAAACAATCCCAAATGAAGAGTCTAAAGACACAATTATTGAAACTGGAAAAAGAAAAACAAATGTGGCCCAGAGTCAGCAGAAGGAGGGACATAATAAAGATCAGAGAATAAATAAATAAAATTGAGAAGAATGAAACAATAGAAAAAAATCAATGAAACCAAGAGCAGATTCTCTGAGAAAATAAACAAAATATATAAACCCCTAGCCAGACTTATTAAGAAAAAAAGAGAATCTACACACATAAACAGAATCAGAAATGAGAAAGGAAAAATCATGACAGGCACCACAGAAATACAAAGAATTATTAGAGAATACTAGGAAAAACTATATGTTAACAAACTGGATAACCTAAAAGAAATGGATAACTTTCTAGAAAAATTCAACCTTCCAAGACTGACCGTAACACAGGAAGAAACAGAAAATCTAAACAGACCAATTACCAGCAATGAAATTGAATCAGTAACCAAAAAACTACCCAAGAACAAAACTCCCATACCAGTTGGATTCACTGCTGAATTTTATCAGACATTTATAAAATACCCATTGTCCTTAAAGTTTTCCAAAAAAACGAAGAGGAGGGAATACTCTCAAACTCATTCTATGAAGCCAGAATCACTCTAATACCAAAACCAGACAAAGACACCACAAAAAAGGAAATTACAGAACAATATCCCTGATGAACATAGATGCAAAAATATTCAACAAAATATTAGCAAACCGAATTCAAAAATACATCAAGAGGACCATACACCATGATCAAGTGGGATTCATCCAAGGGATGCAAGGATGGTACAACATTTGAAAATCCATCAACAAAAAGAAGGACAAAAACCACATGATCATCTCCATTGATGAAAAAGCTTTCAACAAAATTCAACATCCATTCATGATAAAAACTCTCAACAAAATGGGTATAGAGGGCAAGCACCTCAACATAATAAAGTCCATATATGACAAATGCACAGCCAACATCATACTTAACAGCAAGAAGCTGAAAGCTTTTCCTTTAAGATTGGGAACAAGACAAGGAAGCCCACTCTCCCCACTTATAATTATTCAACATAGTTCTGGAGGTCCTAGCCAGAGCAATCAAACAACACAAAGAAATACAAGGCATCCAGGTTGATAAAGAAGAAGTCAAACTGTCCCTGTTTGCAGATGACATGATACTGTATATAAAAAACCCAAAAGAATCCACTCCAAAACTACCAGAACTAATATCTGAATTCAGCAAAGTTGCAGGATACAAAATTAATACACAGAAATCTGTTGCATTCCTAAACACTAACAATGCACTAGCAGAAAAAGAAATCAGGAAAACAATTCCATTCACAATTGCATCAAAAAGAATACAATACCTAGGAATAAACCTAACCGAGGAACTGAAAGACCTATACCCAGAAAACTACAAGCCACCCTTAAGAGAAATTAAAGAGGACACTAACAAATGGAAACTCATCCCATGCTCTTGGCTAGGAAGAATTAATATTGTCAAAATGGCCAAAGCAATCTACAGATTCAATGCAAACTGTATCAAAATACCAACAGCATTCTTCAACAAACTGGAACAAATAGTTCTAAAATTCATATGGAACCACAAAAGACCCCAAATAGCCAAAGAGATCCTGAGAAGGAAGTATAAAGCAGGGGGGATCCCACTTCCCAATTTTAAGCTCTACTACAAGGCCACAGTAATCAAGAAAATTTGGTGCTAGCACAAGAACAGACCCATAGACCAGTGGAACAGAATATAGAGTCCAGATATTAACCAAAGATATGGTTAATTAATATGTGATAAAAGAGCCATGGATATACAATGGGGAAATGACAGCCTCTTCAACAGCTGGTGTTGGCAAAACTGGACAGCTACATGTAAGAGAATGAAACTGGATTATTGTCTAACCCCATACACAAAAGTAAACTCAAAATGGATCAAAAACCTGAAAGCAAGTCATGAAACCATAAAACTCTTAGAAGAAAACATAGGTAAAACTCTCTTGAATATAAACATGAGCAACTTCTTCATGAACATATCTCCACGGGCAAGGGAAACAAAAGCAAAAATGAAAAATTGGGGCTTTATTAAATTTAAAAAGCTTCTGTACAGCAGAGGACACCATCAGTAGAACAAAGGGGCATCCTACAGTATGGGAGAATATATTCATAAATGACATATCTGATAAGGGACTGACATCCAAAATATACAAAGAGCTCATGCACCTCAATGAACAAAAAACAAATAGCCCAATTAAAAAATGGGCAGAGGATCTGAACACACACTTCTCCAAAGAAGAAATTCAGATGGCCGACACGCACATGAAAAGATGCTCCACAATGCTAATCATCAGAGAAATGCAAATTAAAACCACACTGAGATATCAACTCACACCAGTTAGGATGGCCACCATCCAAAGACAAACAACAACAGATGTTGGCAAGGATGTGGAGAAAGGGGAACCCTCCTACACTGCTGGTTGGAATGTAAATTAGTTCAACCATTGTGGAAAGCAGTATGGAGGGGCCTCAAAAAACTCAAAATAGAAATACCATTTGACTCAGGAATTCCACTCCTAGGAATTTACCCAAAGAATACAACTTCTCAGATTCAAAAAGACATATGCACCCCTATGTTTATTGCAGCACTATTTACAAAGCCAAGAGACAGAAGCAACCTAAGTGTCCATCAGTGATGAATGAACAAAGAAGATATGGTACATATACACAATGGAATATTATTTAGCCATAAGAAGAAAAAAAACCTACCATTTGCAACAACATGCATGGAGCTAGAGGGTGTTATGCTCAGTGAAGTAAGCCAGGTGGAGGAAGACAAGTATCAAATGATTTCACTCATCTGTGGAGTATAAGAACAAAGCAAAAACTGAAGGAACAAAACAGCAGCAGACTCACAGAATCCAAGAATGGACTAACAGTTACCAAAGGGAAAGGGACTGGGGAGGATGGGTAGGTAGGGAGGGATAAGGAGAAAAGGGGACATTATAGTTAGCACACATAATGTAGTGGTGGGCACCCAGAAATCAGTATAGCACAGAGAAGACAAGTAGTGATTCTATAGTATTTTCCTATGCCTATAGACAGTGACTGCAATGGGGTATGTGGTGAGGACTTGGTAATGGGGGGGAATTTAGTAACCACAGTATTGCTCATGTAATTGAATATTAATGATACCAAAATTTTTTAATTTTAAAAATTAAAAGAAAATAAAAAAAATTGAGGATACGGACGATATATTGTTTTAGTAACATCGTGACAGTTTTCCTGCTTCCCATTGTTTCTTATTTCTATTCTGTACATTAATGTCAAAGCACATTTGTGAATGCATCTATTGACTGTGTTTATGGAAGGAGTCATTAGCTTGCTCACTAATTCTCTTTCTCCTTGTAATTCATGGGAATATCAACATCCAAAAGAAAGTATAATATAATCACAGGATATAAGATGCCCTGTTGATCTGGACCTGACTAATTGCTCTATTTTGATTGTGACACCTCACTATTGATCTATCATAGCTGGCCAACAGATGAACCTACTATGACAGTGACATGTATGTTCACTATTTTCTTCAAAGTAGCCTGTCTATATCATAATGCTTAATTGTGCTTTACATTTCACATCGTATTTCCACATTTCAGATTTCTGTTTCTATTAGCATTTAAGAATCATATTTTTCAACCCAATCCCAGAAAATGAGTACCATTATGTTTATTTACCATTTAGTCTTTTCCATATTTGTTACCCAGTACAACAAAATCTATCCCAAGCTAAAACACCACTGACCTGACCCAAGTACCACATAGAAAACTGTTACCAGTCATTATTTGGATATGACACCAAAAGCACAGCAATAAACAAAAAACTGAAGTGGTACCACACCAAACTAAAACACTTCTTTCAACAGAATAATTTACTTTTAAAAAATGAAGCCTAGGAAGCTAAAAATCATCAGTTAGAGTTACTTATATCAAAACAAAAACATACCATTTAAAGGCTATCATATTTTCAAGCTACCATTCTCCAACTCCAACTCCACATCAATATTCTGTGCATCAGTCTAGTAAATTCTTTGTCTCCTTAAATTCTTCATCCTTAACAATCTGAAAATGTCTTCTCACACTCAGCCAACATTCCAGCCTTGGCTTTACTTAGTATAGAAAAATGACATAATGATACTATTATTCCACATTTCAAGAATGTCTTTTCAAATCGTCCTACTTGAAAACTTTCAAAAGTTATATTTATTCCGAATCTAAATGTAGTTCCTGACCAGACATGCTGTTCTAACACTTTAGATAGCAATGTTTTGTAACATAACTGTATTCATCCACTGTTAGATACATGTACTTAACATTCTAAAATCAGGGTGCATCTTATAAATTATCACAAACCTGTGATCAGCAGGTTACAGTTAAATAGGCAGAGTATTTTTTCCTTAGAGGTTGATCTAATGGTCCAGTTGCAAACTATGGCTTCTTAGATTTAAGAGAATATGACAAATTTTTCTTAACTAAATGCTGAACCGAAAATGCGTCATGCAGTTTTATACACACTCTTCAATCCAGGGGATGGCAAATTTCCTTAAAGGGCAAAATAATACAAATTTTAGGTTTTGCAGGCCATATTGTCTGTCACAGTATTGAGCTCTGCTATTAGAGCATGAAATCAGCCAAAGACCACATGTAAATAGGGTATGGCTGTGCTGCAAAAAAAAACAAAAACCAAAAAAAAACTTTGTTCACAAAAACACGTCATAGTTTGCCAATCTTTGATCTAACTATAACCAATGCTAACAGCAGATATCGTTAAGTCTCCAATTTCCTTTGAACTTGAGTGATTTTTAGTTAATAGACCTCAAAAAACTACATGTACCAGCATTACCTGGAGAGCCTTTTCAAACACAAATAAACACTGCCATTTTATGCCTGATGAATCTAACAGGTTTGACCTGAGCATGTAGTCAGAAAGTTTCCTTATTATGTTTTCAGAATATGAAGCTTTTTCCTTTATTTGCTTCCAAACAACATATGTTTATCAAAGATATACTTTAGATTATTTATCAAAGTAAGAAGAAGTAAAGAATATAATGCGGTGGCGATTTTCTTTGTTAGATAAGCCAGGTATGAAGAAAGCTAGATACTATTAGGTAATAGTTATAATGCTTCGGCTTAGTTTCTGGTAAAAGACCCATTCATTCCGAGTTTGAGTGAAAAAAGAGATTATATTCCCAGACATCCCAAACATTCAATAGCTGCTACTTTGAAGAGGACAGACTTAACCTACACTACAAGATAGGCAATATAGTAACAGTAAAAATAATCTTTTATTATATACTAAGTAATGTTCTGAGCATTTTACTTTTATTAATTCATTTAGTAACTAGTCAGGGAAAGTACACAATGAAGAAATATGTGACATAGGAAGGAATATGATGTGCCTAAGTGACATTCGAGGAGAGTGGCTCAAAGAATGTTTAACATGAATATGGGCAACAGAAAAATAAAATCAGGGCAGCCAGATGAGGCCATAATGTGATAGTCAATTAAAGGCATGTAATTTAAATTTCATGAGATAAATAAATAGAGAGAGCATAGATTTATCTGTCAGGCTACTAAAAAAGGAGATGTTCTAGGTGAAACAAAAATACCATCACCAGTATCACCAACAACAAAAAGCCTATCTACAATTAGGAATTGAAAAAAAAAGAGTTATGAGAGAACATGGCTCTTACTGATATCAGTGGAAAGTTAGACTATGAGAATACTACTAAGTTTACAATGAGAAAATGCTCAAGAATACAAAAAAAAAAAAGAATCAGCTTGTCTTGTGTGTTTGACAATTTTACTACCAATTTCTGGTTTTATCAGACTGTGGCTGTCGTATTTCTACTTTCTAGGATTTGTTGAGAGTTTCCTTTTACAATTATATAGTTTAACTTATTTCCAAATGTTCCTTAGGCACATTAAAGGGTTTTCTTCATTGTTTTTAGGTACTAAGAAAAATACAATCTTATAAAATTAAGAAGGATGTAATTTTGTTATAGTAGTTAATCTTCTAAGTATGAATTTGTAATTCTGTTAATTATTTACTTGCTTAGATAGTATCAAGTAATACTCAACTACATGTAACAGTGAAATTAGTGTTTCTTCTCTCCTCAGGAACCAAATTTCAGTAGATTTTGTAAACTTTCTTAGTTGTTATATTTATGATATTAAACATACGAATGCCTATATTACTTGACTTGGACCCCTAGCCTGAACAATCAGAAAATCAGCTTACATTCCTTCTCAGGCATTGCCCTTTCCTCTTCTAATTTTATTATACATGTGTCCTTTCTATATTGCCAAAGTACGTGTCACTAAGAAGACATTTTTGGAAATATTTTAGGTACCCAACTTCTAAACTGACCACTTAGAATATAATTTCGCCTGGCTTCCTCTTGCCTGGTACTCACTTATCTGGGTAGTTCTGGTATAGAAATTCTTCCTCTAATATCCATCGCTCCTTTCCTTGTTCCAACTTAAGATCACATCTAGCTTGATGATGAAATATCTTGTAAAAGGAAAAATGACACAGAATTTGGGCCAAGTTGCATGGGCTACAGGAACCCTAAAGGAGGAAGGAGGTAGCTTTTGGGCCTGTACCTTGATGAGGCTCATTTAAACCTTTCATGGGATGTGAGAATATAAAAATTCTTCCTGGTGAACAAAAGAGGTAAACAACCTCAGAATCCTAAATCAAAAGCCTTAACAATATTAACCACAAAAGACCACAATCTAAGAAATAAAATGCATGCTATTTGCAGTTTAATGTGGAAACTTTGCTTAACCTCTGAAATGAGGTGGATGTAGTTCTCCAACATCATGTCCCTGTACAGGGTGCTGTGAGCAGAGTCCAGGGTTTAGGTGCCACCACTTCATTCCTGGGTGAAGCCCACAGCCACACCTCCAAATGACAATGGCCCCTGGAACAGCATGTTTATGCTCAGACTGAAGAGGCCAGAACTGAGGTGGCACAGAAAAGATGTAGAAAACTAAGACTTGAGAGGTTCACTGTTGAGACTGTGGCTGTGTTCCCAATAAACTTCATTTACAAAAACCAGTAGTGTGCGGATGCATAAAAAGGGGAACCCTCTTACACTGCTGGTGGGAATGTAAACTAGTTCAAACAATGTGGAAAGCAATATGGAGGTTCCTCAAAAAACTAAAAATAGAAACACCATTTGAGTCAGGAATTCCACTCCTACGAATTTACCCAAAGAATACAACTTCTCAGATTCAAAGACATATGCACCCCTATGTTTATCACAGCACTACTTACAATGGCCAAGATATGGAAGCAACCTAAGTGTCCATCAGTATATGAGTGGATAAAGATGTGGTACATATACACAATGGAATACTATTCAGTCATAAGAAAGAAACAAATCCTACCATTTGCAACAACATGGATGGAGCTAGAGGGTATTATGCACAGTGAAATAAGTCAGGCAAAGAAAGACAAATCCCAAATGATTTCCCTCATTTGTGGAGTATAACAACAAAGCAAAACTGAAGGAACAAAACAGCAGCAAACTCGCAGACTCCAAGAAGGGACTAGTGGTTACCAAAAGGGAGGGATGAGGGAGGGAGGGTGCGGAGGGAGGGCGAAGGGGATTGTAGGGTATCATGACTGGTGCACATGGTGTGCATTGGGTCACAGGGAAGACAGTGTAGCTCAGAGAAGACAAATAGGGACTCTGTGGCATCTTACTACACTGATGGACAGTGACTGCAATGAGGTACGGGGAGGACTCGGTAATAAGGGTGAATGTAATAACCACATAGTTTTTCTTGTGAAACCTTCATAAGAGTGTATATCAATGATACCTTAATTTAAAAAAAACAGTAGTGAGCTGAATTTCATCCATGAGCTATAGGTTGCTGATCCTTGCTTGAAAGGCTACCTGATTGTCTAAAGCAAAAATAATAGTATTATTACGTGTATATATATATCCATATGTTAAAGTAATATGGTGCAATAACTGTACAAAGGACAGAGAGGAAGAATTGGGAATATACCATTGAAAGGACCATTATACTATATATAAAGTGCTTTAATATTTGAAAGGAGATTCTGGTTAATTAAAATACATATTATAAACCCTTGGGAACTATGTAAAAAGTTAAAAGAAGAGGAATAAATAATAAGTCAACAGTAAAGATAAAATGGAATAATAAAAATACTCAACTAATCCAAGAGAAGGAAAAGACAGAAAGAAATGAAATAAAATAGAAAACAGCTAGCAAAATGGAAGACTTTAATCTTACTTATCAATAATCAGTCAAATGTGAATGTTCTAATCAAACCAGATGAAGACAAAGATGGCCAAATTGGGTAAAGACAGGACCACCTAATACCGCTCACAAGAAACACTTTAACTATAAAATCATAATACCCCTCAATCCCCTTCTTCCTCCCTCCCCACCGACCCTCCCACATCCCTCCCCTTTGGTAACCACTAGTTCATTCATGGAGTCTCTGAGTCTGCTGCTATTTTTTTCCTTCAGTTTTGCTTCATTGTTATACTCCACAAATGAGGGAAATCATTTGGCATTTGTCTTTCTCAGCCTGGCTTATTACACTGACCATAATGTCCTCCAGCTCCATCCGTGTCATTACAAATGGTAGGATTTGTTTCTTTCTTATGGCCAAATAATATTCCATTGCGTATATGTACCACATCTTCTTTATCCATTCATATACTGATGGACACTTAGGTTGCTTCCATATCTTGGCTATTGTAAAAAGTGCTGCCGTAAATATAGGGGTGTATATGTCTCTTGAATCCAAGAAGCTGTATTCTTTGGATAAATTCCAAGGAGTGGGATTCCTGGGTCAAATGGTATTTCTAATTTTAGTTTTTTGAGGAACCTCCATATTGCTTTCTACAATGGTTGAACTAGCTTACATTCCCACCAGCACTATAGGAGGGTTCCCCTTTCTCCGCATCCTCACTAGCGTTTGTCATTCTCAGTCTTTTCAATGCTGGCCATCCTTACTGGTGTGAAGTGATATCTCATTGTGGTTATAATTTGCATTTCCCTGATGATTAGTGATGTGGAGCATCTTTTCATGTGTCTGTTGGCCATCTGAATTTCCTCTTTAGAGAAGGGTCTCTTCATATCCTCTACCCATTTGTTAATCAGGTTATTTGCTTTTTTGGGTGTTAAGGCATGTAAGTTCTTTATATATTTTGGATGTTAACCCCTTATCTATATGTCATTTACAAATATATTCTCCCATACTGTAGGATGCCTTTTTGTTCTGTTGGTGGTGTCCTTTGCCATATAGAAACTTTTTGGTTTGATGTAATCCCATGAGTTCATTTTTGCTTTTGTTTCCCTTGCTCAAGGAGCTGCATTCAGAAAGAAGTTGCTCATGCTTATATTCAGGAGATGTTTGCCTTTGTTGTCTTCTAAGAGTTTTACAGTTTCATTATTTACATTCAAGTCTTTATTCCATTTCAAGTTTACTTTTATGTATAGGGTTAAACAATAATCCACTTTCATTTTCTTGCCTATAGCTGCCCAGTTTTGCCAATGTCAGTTGTTGAAGAGGCCATTTCCTCATTGTATATCCATGGATCCTTATTGTATACTAATTGACCACACATGCTTGGGTTTATATCTGGGCTCTCTAGTCTGTTCCATTGGTCTATGGGTCTGTTGTTGTGCCAGTACCAAGTTGCCTTGATTACTGTGGCTCTGTAGTAGAGTTTCCATTTGGGGAGTGTAATGCTTTATTCTTCCTTCTCAGAATTTCTTTGGCTATTCGAGGTCTTTCATGGTTTCATATGAATTTTAGAATGATTTTCTCAAATTCGTTGAATGCTGTTGGTATTTTGATAGGGATTGCATTGAACCTGTAGATTGCTTTAGGCAGGATGGCCATTTTTACAATATTAATTCTTCCTATGCATGAGCATGGGATGAGTTTCCATTTATTGGTGTCTTGTAGTTTTCAGGGTATAGGTCTTTCACTTCCTTGGTTAGGTTTATTCCTAGGTATTTTATTCTTTTTGATGCAATTGTGAATGGAATTGTTTTCCAGATTTCTCTCTCTGCTAGTTCATTGTTAGTGTGTAGGAATGCCACAGATTTCTGTGCATTAATTTTGCATTCTGTAACTTTGCTGAATTCAGATATTAGATCTAGTCATTATGGACTGGATTCTCTAGGCTTTTTTATGTGCAATATCATATCATCTGCAAACAGGGACTGTTTAACTTCTTCCTTGCCAATCTGGATGCCTTTTATTTCTTTGTGTTGTTTGATTGCCATGTCTAGGACTTCCAGTACTATGTTGAACAGAAGTGCGGATAGTGGGCATCCTTGTCTTGTTCCTGATCTTAAAGGAAAAGCTTTCAACTTCTCACTGTTAAGTATGATGTTGGCTGTGAGGTTGCCATATATGGCCTTTATCATGTTAAGGTACTTGCCCTCTGTACCCATTCTGTTGAGAGTGTTTATCATGAATGGATGTTGAATTTTGTCAAATGCTTTTCAGCATCTATGGAGATGGTCATGTGGTTTTTGTCCTTCTTTTTGTTGATGTGGTGGATGATGTTGATGGATTTTTTAATGTTGTACCATCCTTGCATCCCTGGATAAAATTCTACTTGATCATGATGGATGATCCTCTTGATGTATTTTTTAATTCGGTTTGCTAATATTTTGTTGAGTATTTTCACATCTGTGTTCATCAGGGATATTGGTCTGTAATTTTCTTTTTTTGTGGTGTCTTTGCCTCATTTTGGTATTAGAGTGATGCTAGCCTCATAGAATGAGTTTGGAAGTATTCCCTCTTCTACTCTTTGGAAAACTTTAAGTAGGATGGGTATTAGGTCTTCACTAAATGTTTGATAAAATTCAGTGGTGAAGCCATCTGGTCTATGCACTTTTTTCTTAGGTAGTTTTTTTTATTACCAGTTCAGTTTAGTTGCTGGTAATTGGTCTGTTCTAATTTTCTGTTTCTTCCTTGGTCAGCCTTGAAAGTTATATTTTTCTAGAAAGTTGTCTATTTCTTGTAGGTTATCCAGTTTCTTACCATATAATTTTTCATAGTATTCTCTAATAATTCTTTGTATTTCTGTGGTGTCCGTAGTGATTTTTCCTTTCTCTGTTATGATTCTGTTTATGTGTGTAGACTCTCTTTTTTTCTTTATAAGTCTGGCTAGGGGTTTATCTATCGTGTTTATTTTCTCAAAGAAACAGCTCTTGCTTTCATTGATTCTTTCTGTTGTTTTATTCATCTCGATTTTATTTATTTATGCTCTAATCTTCATTATGTCCCTCCTTCTACTGACTTTGGGCCTCAATTGTTCTTCTTTTTCTAGTTTTGTTAATTGTGAGTTTAGACTGCTTATATGGGATTGTTCTTCTTTCCTGAGGTAAGCCTGTATTGCAATGTTGTTTCCTCTCAGCATGGCTTTGGCTGCATCCCGCAGGTTTTGCAGTGTTGAATTATTGTTGTCCTTTGTCTCCATATATTGCTTGATCTCTGTTTTAATTTGGCCATTGATCCATTGGTTATTTAGGAGCATGTTGTGAAGCTTTCATGTGTTTGTAGGGTTTTTCATTTTCTTTGTGTAATTTATTTCTAGTTTCATACCTTTGTTGTCTGAGAAACTGGTTGGTACAATTTCAATCTTTTTGAATTTACTGAGGCTCTTTTTCTGGTCTAGTATATGATCTATTCTTGAAAATGTTCCATGTGAACTTGAGAAGAATGTGTAATCTGCCGCTTTTGTGTGTAGACTTCTGTAGATGTATGTTAGTTCCATCTCTTCTAATGTGTTGTTGATCTGTCCTTCAGAGTGAGTGGAGTGTTGAAGTTTCCTAGAACGAATGCATTACAATCAATTTCCCCTTTTAACTCAGTTAGTATTTGTTTCACATATGTGGGTGATCCTGTGTTGGGAGCATAGATATTTGTAATGGCTATATCTTCTTGTTGGATTGACCCCTTTACTATTATGTAATGTCCTTCTTTGTCTCTTGTGACTTTCTTTGTTTTGAAGTCTATTTTGTCTGATACAAGTGCTGCAACTCCTGCTTTTTTCTCTCTATTCGTTGCATGAAATATCTTTTTTCATCCCTTCACTTTTAGTCTGTGTATGTCTTTGGGTTTAAAGTGAGTCTCTTGTAGGCAGCATATAGTTGGGTCTTTGTTTTTTATCCATTCAATAACTACGTCTTTTGATTGGTGCATTCAGTCCATTTACATTTATGGCAATTATCGATGGATATGTACTTATTGCCATTGCAGACTTTAGATTCATGGTTACCAAAGGTTCAAGGTTAATTTCCTTACTATCTAAGAGTGTAACTTAACTCACTTAATATGCTATTACAAACACAATCTAAGGGTTCTTTTCTTTTTCTCCTCCTTTTTCTCTATCCTCCACTCTTTATATATTAGGTATCATATTCTGTACTCTTTGTCTATCCCTTGATTGACTTTGGGGAAAGTTAATTTAATTTTGCCTTTGCTTAGTAATTAGCTGTTCTGCTTTCTTGATTGTGGTTTTATCACCTCTGGTGACAGCTATTAAACCTTAGGAACACTTCCATCTATAGCAGTCCCTCCAAAGTACACTGTAGAGATGGTTTGTCAAAGTTAAATTCTCTCAGCTTTTGCTTCTCTGGAAATTGTTTAATCCCTCCTTCAAATTTAAATGACAATCTTTCCAGATAAAGTAATCTTGGTTCCAGGCCCTCTGCTTCATCATATTAAATACATAATGCCACTCCCTTCTGGTCTGTAAGGTTTCTGCTGAGAAGTCTGATGGGATTTCCTTTGTGTGTGATCATAATCCTCTCTCTGGTTGCTTTTTTTAAAATGATTTTGTCCCTTTTAATGTTATTTTAGGGATACAGTTCATTCAGGGGTACGGAACAACCCAAACCACTTTATTATTTTTCCTGGTAAATAAAGCCAGGACAGGATGGGCATGACTGGCTTTTTCATTTATCCTTTTTTTTCCCATCTTCATTAAAGTATAATTGACGAATAAAAATTGTATATATTTAAGGTGTATGATGATGTTTCTATTAATGCATGCATTGTGAAAGAATCACACAATCAAACTAATTAACATACTCATGACCTCACATAGGTAACATTTTTGTGTGTGTGGTGAGAACACTTCAAAATCTACCTTCTGAGCAATTATCAAGTATACAACACAGTGCTGTCAACTACAGTCATACTCCAACACAGTAGATATCCAGAACTAACTCATCTTGTGAGATTGAAAGTCTGTACCCCTTAACCAACATCTCCCCATCTCCCCCGCCCTCCCCATAAAAGGGAACCCACAGCTACATTACTTATAAAGATGACAGTGACAACCGCTGGGGAAACATACATAAGGAGAAAAGAAAACCAAGTAACAGATAAATGAGACAGGATTTACTTGGTTTTACAGGCTTCTTCATCCATCAGGCTCTCCCAGACACACACAAAACAAATCCACCAGTGGGACACAGCCATGGAGAAGTTACGAAGCCATTCCTCAAGACCTGCGTGCCTTCCTTCTAGAGTATTTTTAGATCTTCTAGAACATCGCTGGAGTCCCCAAATCCTCAGACAGCCTGAGAATAGAGAACTACCCTCTCCTTAAAGAGCACTCAATTGCATGACTTGTCAAGTAAATTTCTTAAAGCCTTAGTGCATTCTAAGAGGCATCGAGGAGCAGCAGCCCATCATCTGTCTAAGATCCTGCTCTGTATTTTTAATCTTTTTTTTTGAGAGGGCACCTCTCATATTTATTGATCAAATGGTTGTTAACAACAATAAAATTCTGTATAGGGGACTCAATGCTCAATGTACAACCATTAATCCACCCCAAGGCTAATTCTAGTCAGTCTCCAATCTTCTGAAGCATAGTGAACAAGTTCTTACATGGTGAACAAATTCTTACATGGTGAACAGTACAAGGGCAGTCATCACAGAAACTTTCGGTTTTGATCACGCATTATGAACTATAAACAATCAGGTCAAATATGAATATTTGTTTGATTTTTATACTTGATTTATATGTGAATCCCACGTTTCTTCCTTATTATTATTATTTTTTTTAAATAAAATGCTGAAGTGGTAGGTAGATGCAAGGTAAAGGTAGAAAACATAGTTTAATGTTGTAAGAGAGCAAATGTAGATGATCAGGTGTGTGCCTGTAGACTAAGTATTAATCTAAGCTAGACAAGGGCAATAAAACATCCATGGATGCAGAAGATTTCTCTCAAAACAGGGGGGTGAGGTTCTAAGCCTCACCTCTGTTGATCCCCAATTTCTCACCTGATGGCCCCCCTGTGACTGTTCCTGTCTTAGGTTGTTCCTCCCTTGAGGAATCTTACCCGTCTCTGGCTAACCAGTCATCTTCTGGGGCCATACAGGGAAATGTAAAGTTGGTAAGTGAGAGAGAAGCAATATTGTTTGAAAACGTTAGCTTTTTACTTCTTTACAGACTTATGCCCTGTGGCTTCTATGCCCAGCATTTGTCTTGAGGTATCTTTAACACTTGGAAGAATTATGATACTCGGTAAATTCGATATGAGGCACGAATTCTATTTAAGGGTTGTAATTAGGAAGGAAGAAGAAAAGCTATAGAAGTAGCAGAGGGAAGAAAACATGGGAAGATTGATTATTTCTTTGACATAACTTCTTGTAGAGTAACTTAAGCATGTATAGGTTTTAAACTATGAATTAAATTGTGCACACACATTAACATAATAGGAATACAGTTACATAATCAAAGCAGACCTATAATTACCAGCCATCTCCAGTGAAACCAAGTAAACCAGTTAGGTACCCTAGGCATTTGTGAAAATTTGTCTATGATATGATGGATATTGTCCAGCTGAACTCGAACAGTCTGAGAGAAATCAGACAAATTAAAACAACCCATTCCTGGGAACTGTTCACATCCCATATGTTCTTTTAACAGTAGATCATCTGTAGTTGTAAGATGTTGGAGTGCTACAACTTGCACTTCTCCTAATTCTTGGTTGAGTTCCAACAGTATAGATCCAGTCAAATTTGTTGTTTTACTGTATGCACAGGCCAGCTTAGATATCTCCTTCTTCATTCCCATGGCAAGTCCAGGAACTGGTGGGATGAATGCAGCTACAACTGTAGCAGCGCCTGGATCTTCATTGAGGTTTTTTCATGATTATCTTCTGGTATGACTCTTCCAGAGAGTGCTGTGGTTGGAAGTTCTTCTTCATGTTGTATCTTAGCTCATTTTCTGAGTAGCCAAATTAGACTTTGATCCTCTGTATAAACACAAACAGAACCTTTGCCCACACTTTGATATGCCCTTTATACCTATATGCCTGTATGTGTAGAACTCATTGGAGGTCACCACGCCTCCAATGCTTTTCTTTTTTTTTAGAGAAAGGAATATTATCAGAAAAATGTACCTCCATAGCCTATCATCTGACACCCTTTAAGTGATCAAAATTAAGGATATTTAAAGCATGCATTAATCATTGACTTACAGTTAGTTTTATCCTATCAGGGAGTAATCCCCCTTTTCTTTCTTAATTTTTTTTGTTATCATTAATCTACACTTACATGAAGAACACTATGTCTACTAGTCTCTCCCCTATACCAGGTCCCCTCCACAACCACCCCCACAGTCACTGTCCATCAGCATAGCAAAATGCCGCAGTCACCACTTGTCCTCTCTGTGCTATACAGCCCTCCCCTTTCTCCCCCCCCATTATGCATGCTAATCTTAATACCCCCCTTCTTCTTCCCCCCCCCTTATCCCTCCCCACCCACCCATCCTCCCCAGTCCCTTTCCCTTTGGTACCTGTTAGTCCATTCTTGGGTTCTGTGATTCCACTGCTGTTTTGTTCCTTCAGTTTTTCCTTTGTTCTTATACTCCACAGATGAGTGAAATCATTTGGTATTTCTCTTTCTCTGCTTGGCTTATTTCACTGAGCATAATACCCTCCAGCCCCATCCATGTTGCTGCAAATGGTTGGATTTGGCCTCTTCTTATGGCTGAGTAATATTCCATTGTGTATATGTACCACATCTTCTTTATCCATTCATCTACCGATGGACATTTAGGTTGCTTCCAATTCTTGGCTACTGTAAATAGTGCTGCGATAAACAGAGGGGTGCATCTGTCTTTTTCAAACTTGAGCGCTGCGTTCTTAGGGTAAATTCCTAGGAGTGGAATTCCTGGGTCAAATGGTAAGTCTGTTTTGAGCATTTTTAGGAACCTCCATACTGCTTTCCACAATGGTTGAACTAATTTACATTCCCACCAGCAGTGTAGGAGGGTTCCTCTTTCTCTGCAGCCTCACCAACATTTGTTGTTGTTTGTCTTTTGGATGGTAGCCATCCTTACTGGTGTGAGGTGATACCTCATTGTAGTTTTAATTTGCATTTCTCTGATAATTAGCAATGTGGAGCAACTTTTCATGTGTCTGTTGGCCATCTGTATTTCCTTTCTGGAGAACTGTCTGTTCAGTTTCTCTGCCCATTTTTTAATTGGATTATTTGTTTTTAGTTTGTTGAGGCATGTGAGCTCTTTATATATTTTGGATGTCAAGCCTTTATTGGATATGTCATTTACAAATATATTCTCCCATACTGTAGGGTTCCTTTTTGTTCTATTGATGGTGTCTTTTGCTGTACAGAAGCTTTTCAGCTTAATATAGTCCCACTTGTTCATTTTTGCTGTTGTTTTCCTTGCCCGGGGAGATATGTTCAAGAAGAGATCACTCATGTTTATGTCTAAGAGGTTTTTGCCTATGTTTTTTTCCAAGAGTTTAATGGTTTCATGACTTACATTCAGGTCTTTGATCCATTTTGAGTTTACCTTTGTATATGGGGTTAGACAATGGTCCAGTTTCATTCTCCTACATGCAGCTGTCCAGTTTTGCCAGCACCATCTGTTGAAGAGACTGTCATTTTGCCATTGTATGTCCATGGCTCCTTTATCAAATATTAATTGACCATATATGTTAGGGTTAATATCTGGAGTCTCTAGTCTGTTCCACTGGTCTGTGGCTCTGTTCTTGTGCCAGTACCAAATTGTCTTGATTACTATGGCTTTATAGTAGAGCTTGAAGTTGGGGAGTGAGATCCCCCCTACTTTATTCTTCTTTCTCAGGAATTCTTTTGCTATTTGGGGTCTTTGGTGTTACCATATGAATTTTTGAATTATTCGTTCCAGTTCATTGAAGAATGTTGCTAGTAATTTGATAGGGATTGCATCAAATCTGTATATTGCTTTGGGCAGGATGGCCATTTTGACGATATTAATTCTTCCTAGCCACCAGCATGAGATGAGTTTCCATTTGTTAGTGTCCCCTTTAATTTCTCTTAAGAGTGACTTGTAGTTTTCAGAGTATAGGTCTTTCACTTCTTTGGTTAGGTTTATTCCTAGGTATTTTATTCTTTTTGATGCAATTGTGAATGGAATTGTTTTCCTGATTTCTCTTTCTATTGGTTCATTGTTAGTGTATAGGAAAGCTACAGATTTCTGTGTGTTAATTTTGTATCCTGCAACTTTGCTGTATTCCGATATCAGTTCTAGTAGTTTTGGGGTGGAGTCTTTAGGGTTTTTTATGTACAGTATCATATCATCTACAAATAGTGACAGTTTAACTTCTTTACCAATCTGGATTCCTTGTATTTCTTTGTTTTGTCTGATTGCCATGGCTAGGACATCCAGTACTACGTTAAATAACAGTGGGGAGAGTGGGCATCCCTGTCTAGTTCCCGATCTCAGAGGAAAAGCTTTCAGCTTCTCGCTGTTCAGTATAATGTTGGCGGTGGGTTTATGATATATGGCCTTTATTATGTTGAGGTACTTGCCCTCTGTTCCCATTTTGCTGAGAGTTTTTATCATGAATGGATGTTGAATTTTGTCAAATGCTTTTTCAGCATCTCTGGAGTTGATCATGTGGTTTTTGTACTTCTTTTTGTTGATGTGGTGGATGATGTTGATGGATTTTCGAATGTTGTACCATCCTTGCATCCCTGGGATGAATCCCACTTGGTCATGGTGTACGGTCCTTTTGATGTACTTTTGAATTCGGTTTGCTAATATTTTGTTGAGTATTTTTGCATCTACATTCATCAGGGATATTGGTCTGTAGTTTTCTTTTTTGGTGGGGTCTTTGCCTGGTTTTGGTATTAGGGTGATGTTGGCTTCACAGAATGAGTTTGGGAGTATTCCCTCCTCTTCTTATTTTTTGGAACACTTTAAGGAGAATGGGTATTATATTTTCCCTGTATGTCTGATAAAATTCCAAGGTAAATCCATCTGGCCCGAGGGAGGGTTTTGTTCTTTGGTAGTTTTTTTTATTACCTCTTCAATTTCGTTGCTGGTAATTGGTCTGTTTAGATTTTCTGTTTCTTTCTGGGTCAGTCTTGGAAGGTTGTATTTTTCTAGGAAGTTGTCCATTTCTCCTGGGTTTTCCAGCTTGTTAGCATATAGGTTTTCATAGTACTGTCTAATAATTCTTTGTATTTCTGTGGGGTCCATCGTGGTTCTTCCTTTCTCGTTTCTGATTCTGTTGATTTGTGTTGACTCTCTTTTCCTCTTAATAAGTCTGGCTTGAGGCTTATCTATTTTGTTTATTTTCTCAAAGAACCAGCTCTTGGTTTCATTGATTTTTTCTATTGTTTTATTCTTCTCAATTTTATTTATTTCTTCTCTGATCTTTATTATGTCCCTCCTTCTGCTGACCTTAGGCCTCATTTGTTCTTCTTTTTCCAATTTCAATAATTGTGACATTAGACCATTCATTTGGGATTGTTCTTCCTTCTTTAAATATGCCTGGATTGCTATATACTTTCCTCTTAAGACTGCTTTTGCTGTATCTTACAATAGTTGGGGCTTTGTGTTGTTGTTGTCATTTGTTTCCATAAATTGCTGGATCTCCATTTTGATTTGGTCATTGATCCATTGATTATTTAGGAGTGTGTTGTTAAGCCTCCATGTGTTTGTGAGCCTTTTTACTTTCTTTGTACAGTTTATTTCTAGTTTTATGCCTTTGTGGTCTGAAAAGTTGGTTGGTAGGATTTCAATCTTTTGGAATTTACTGAGGCTCTTTTTGTGCCTAGTATGTGGTCTATTCTGGAGAACGTTCCATGTGCACTTGAGAAGAATGTGTATCCTGTTGCTTTTAGATGTAGAGTTCTGTAGATGTCTATTAGGTCCATCTGTTCTAGTGTGTTGTTCAGTGCCTCTGTGTCCTTACTTATTTTGTGTCTGGTGGATCTGTCCTTTGGAGTGAGTGGTGTGTTGAAGTCTCCCAGAATGAATGCATTGCATTCTATTTCCTCCTTTAGTTCTGTTAGTATTTGTTTCAGGTATGTTGGTGCTCCTGTATTGGGTGCATATATATTTATAATGGTTATATCCTCTTGTTGGACTGAGCCCTTTATCATTATATAATGTCCTTCTTTGTCTTTCATTACTTTCTTTATTTTGAAGTCTGTTTTGTCTGACCCCATAATTGCAACACCTGCTTTCTTCTCTCTGTTGTTTGCATGAAATATCTTTTTCCATCCCTTGACTTTAAGTCTGTGCATGTCTTTGGGTTTGAGGTGAGTCTCTTGTGAGCAGCATATGGATGGATCTTGCTTTTTTATCCATTCCATTACTCTGTGTCTTTTGATTGGTGCATTCAGTCCATTTACATTTAGGGTGATTATTGAAAGGTATGAACTTATTTCCATTGCAGGCTTTAAGTTTGTGGTTGCCAAAGGTTCAAGGTTAGCTTCTTTACTATCTTACTGTCTAACTTAACTCGCTTGTTGAGCTATTATAAATGCAGTCTGATGATTCTTTATTTCTCTCCCTTCTTATTCCTCCTCCTCCCTTCTTCATATGTTGGGTATTTTGTTCTGTGCTCTTTTTAGGAGTGGTCCCATCTAGAGCAGTCCCTGTAAGATGCCCTGTAGAGGTGGTTTGTGGGAGGCAAATTCCCTCAACTTTTGCTTGTCTGGGAATTGCTTAATCCCTCCTTCATATTTAAATGATAATCGTGCTGGATACAGTAGTCTTGGTTCGAGGCCCTTCTGTTTCATTGCATTAAGTATATCATGCCATTCTCTTCTGGCCTGTAGGGTTTCTGTTGAGAAGTCTGATGATAGTCTGATGGGTTTTCCTTTGTAAGTGACCTTTTTTTTCTCTATGGCTGCATTTAGTACTTTGTCCTTGTCTTTAATCTTTGCCCTTTTAATTATTATGTGTCTTGGTGTTGCCCTCCTTGAATCACTTGTCATGGGAGTTCTGTGTACCTCTGTGGTCTGAGAGGCCATTTCCTCCCCTAGTTTGGGGAAGTTTTCAGCTATTATTTCTTCAAAGACACTTACTATCCCTTTTTCTCTCTCTTTTTCTTCTGGTACCCCTATAATGCAGATATTGTTCCATTTCAATTTGTCACTCAGCTCTCTTAAAATTCTTTCATTCCTGGAGATCCTTTTATCTCTCTCTACATCAGCTTCTCTGTGTTCCTGTTCTCTGTTTTATAGTCCATTAATGGTCTCTTGCATCTCGTCCATTCTGTTTTGAAGTCCTTCCAGAGCTTGTTTTATTTCTGTATTCTCCTTCCTTAGTTCTTGCATATTTCTCTGCAAGTCCATCAGCATGGTTATGACTTTTGTTTTGAATTCTTTTTCAGGAAGACTGGTTCCATCTATCTCCCCAGGTTCCGTCTCAGGGGAAGATGTTGCAGATGCCAAAGCTGTCTGGGTTAGTCTTGTCTGGATCAAATTTTTTTGCCTTTTCATGTTGATACGTGCTATTGACTGTCAGCTGGGAGGGCCAAACTTTCCACTTGCTACTGGCCTTTCTTTACTGGGACAACTGCAACCCCTAGTGGCTTGTGTTGGGCAATTGCATGTAGACTGAGTCTTTGTGTCTTGCCTGGCTGGTATGGAGGAAGCTCCCTTGCTGAGGGCGTGGCCAGTCTCAGGCTGCTTCTCTGCTATGGCTGCACCCTGGAGGGGTAATGGATGGGGGGCTGTTTGGCTGTTTACCTCTGTGAGGGGTCTCAGAGCTGTTGCCCAGGGGTTAGTGCACCCCAGTTTCCCTCAAATTTCCAGCTGCTGGACTGTGACCTGGGTTGTTTCCGTCCAGCTGTTGCATCCCTGTCCCTTTAAGACTTTCAAAAAGCACTCACTTTTCTTTGTCACAGGGGCATCAGCTTTGGGACCTGCTCAGAGGTCTTGCTGCCCTGTTTCCCTAGTTTCCAGCCCTCCACACATGCACTGTGTCTGTGCTCTGGTGCGGATGGCTAGGGCTGGGTGTTTAGCAGTTCTGGGCTCCCTCTCCCTCCCCACTCCAACTCCTCTCCTCCTGCCGGGAGCTGGGGGGAGGGGTGCTTGGGTCCCATGCAGCCGGGGCTTGTATATTACCCCTTTCACCAGGCGCTGGGCTCTCGCATGTGTGGATGTAGTCTGGCTGTTGTCCTGTGTCTTCTGGTCTCTCTTTTAGGATTAGTTGTGTTTGTTGTATTTTCAAAAATATGTATGTTTTTGGGAGGAGATTCCCACTGTCCTACTCACGCCGCCATCTTGGCTCTACCTCTCTCTCTGGTTGCTTTTAACAGTCTGTTCTTATCCTTGATCTTTGCCATTTTAAATTCCTTATGTCTTGGTGTTGTCTTCCTTGGGTCCCTTGTTTTGGGAGACCTGTGGATCTCCACATCCTGAGAGACTATCTCCTTGCCCAGGTTGGGGAATTTTTCAGCAATTACCTCCTCAAAGACACTTTCTATCCATTTCTCTCTCCTCTTCTTGTTCTGGTACCCCCATAATACGAATAGTGTTCCATTTGGATTGGTTGCACAGTTCTCTCAATATTCTTTCATTCTTAGAGATCCTTTTTTCTCCCTGTGCCTTGGCTTATTTGTATTCCTCTTCTCTAGTTTATTTCATTTATCATCTCCTCCACCATATCCAATCTGCTTTTAATACCCTCCATTGTGCTCTTCAACGATTGGATCTCCAACCTGAATTCATTCCTGAGTTCTTGAATATCTTTCCATACCTCCATTAGCACGTTAATGATTTTTATTTTGAACTCCCTTTCAGAAAGAGTCATAAGGTCCATGTCATCTTTCTCAGGGATTATATTAATTTTAATCTGTGCCAGGTTCCTTTGGAGTTTCATATTTGTGTATGGTGCCCTCTAGTGTCCAGAAGCTCTACTCTCTGGAGCTGCTCAGCCCCTGATACAATGTCGGGGGTCAGGGGAGTGGAATTGGTGCCTGGGGGAGGAAAGAGCTGTTTCCTGCTTCCAGGCTGCTATGCCTGTCTCCACTGCCTGAACCAGTGGGCCAAGCACACAGGTATAAATAAGCTTTTGTCCCAGAGCAGCCAGATATGGATCCCTGCTTTCCACAAGTGGCTGGAGTCTCAGTCTCTTCAGGAATTCCACCTGTCTTAGCTTTCCAACCCCATAATCACAAGAGTATCATGAAAGCACCATGAAATGTAGGTTTGTGCTCTCAGAGTAGATCTCTGGAGTTAGGTATTCAGCAGTCCCAGGCCTCCACTCTCTCCCTGCTCAGTTTCTCTTCCTTCCACCAATGAGCTGGGGCCTGGGAAAGGCTTGGGTCCCACCAGGCCACAGCTTTGGTACGTTACCCTGTTCTGTGAGGTCTACTCTTTTCTCCAGGTATATGCAGTGTGGTGCAGTCCTCTTTCCTGTTGCTCTCTTAGGATTAGTTGTATTAATTATATTTTCATATTATATGGTTTTAGGAGGAGGTCTTGGTCTCACCTCTCATGCTGCCATCTTTAATCCTCTTGGCCTGCATCAAGATTTTGATGAACAAAAAACAAAAAGGCTCTTCTCAGACCTCAATATTAGGAAAGCCTTTATGTTCCATCAAGAATCAGTTTGGTTTATTCTTATTTTCAATGCACTTCCTATAATAATGTCTGCTGTTGCTATCAGAGTGAAATGGACAGCTCAGCATTGATAACTTTAACACTAAGGACTTGAAGGTTACCTACATACCACCTTTGTGTGCTACTAATCTGCTACTCTGTATTTCCCCAGACATTGACATTTCTTGATTTCTACATTTACATTTTAGTGGTTATACGTTATATATCTCATAAAATCCAAAGTAAAACAAAATAAGAAAAAAATTCATC